>NC_092148.1:38746066-39064399 GCF_045791955.1 Oncorhynchus clarkii lewisi | reverse complement strand
TGTGTATATAAATGTGTATTTTAATGTGTTCATTGCATTTTGATGTGTATTGTGGTGCTATACTGGGCTGATATGGAAAAAAGACATCAGCATTGACTCCCTGTCAAAATAAAGGTAAAATAAAATTGAAATAGGGAGTTGATAAAACTAGCTGGAGATTTCAGGCCCAGGGGGGTGTGAGAGGAGATGTACCCCCACCGTGGTGAGTAGGGCTGGGAATTGCCAGGGACCTCACAATAAAATATCATCACGACGCTTAGGTGCCGATATGATAAGTATTGCAATTCTCACGATTCTCACAATTATATATGTATCGCATTTCGATACTGTGATTTTATTGCGATTCAATGTTCCAAACATATTACTGTTGCAGAGGAACAAGAGAGGGAGAGACATGAGCGTGAATACTGGAATTAACAATAAAATTGCGATATTGTCAAAACGATACGATATATCGCCAAAATAAATAATATCCTGATTTACAACTGTGAGGTGGAACTGGGGTGAGGAGAGACCACAGGGCCCCTGCGCCTCTCAACCGTCCATGAGGCTTGGAGTCACTGAGAAACGTTGGCATCACACATTCACATAAACTAAAGTAACCACTCAAACATAGAAACAATACCCTCACACTTTAACACTCTCACACCTACACGTGCTTAGAAACAGTATACCTAAATACACAAACAAACACGCACACACATGTATATCTGCACACACATGCACTCACAGATGCACACACACATGTACACAAACACAAAGTCGCTCTCTTACACAGACACAAATGCGTCAACAGAGAGCAGATAACATGTCTGGCACTTCGGTGTCAGTGAGACTGCAGCCTAATGCACTCATTGGCAGTCACTGCTGTAGAGGGCTAGTCCCTCAATCCCTCCCTCCTCTCCTCTCCTCCACTCTCCCTCGCTCATTATCTTTGCCACCAAAGTGAGTGCTGAGGCAGGTATATGTCATGGAGTGGTTCCAACATCCCAGAGAGAGAGGGGGGATGTGGAGGGTGAGAGAGGGGGAGAGGAGAGAGATAGAGAGAGAGAGAGAGAGAGAGAGAGAGAGAGGTTTCAAAGCATCAGCACTGACACTTCTACCAGACATATTCATGAGTTCACATCATAAAAATGTTGAAAAATGTTTTACAGCGAAAGGGAAAGCAGACATTTCTTATTGAACAAGTTGACATAGTACCTTCCTCAATTTCAGCCCTTTTTGCCTCTGTTTTATCTAGTGAATACAACCCTGTATTTTACACAGTAATCCCCACGCTCGCTGCAACAGGTATATTCACTTGTCAGTCACATTGGTCTCCTAGCTACAGAGAGCGAACACCAATTTTCATGGAAAACAAGGTATGTAATGTTAATAAAAGCAGTTCATAAAAGCTCTTTAGTCATCCTCTATCACAAGCTAGAATGATCCAGTCTCTAGCTAGGCAACAAACTACTAACGTTAGCTTCAGAGTAGCCTAGCTATGCCAAAGCGATTTATAGTTGTTAAACGGGAGTGACTAAAAGGCCAAAAATTAGATCAAATGTTTTTTCCATTGCAACATCAGATATAGGCCTACAGTCACAGTAACCATAGTTGTTGGAAGCGTGCAATAGAGTTCACAGCTGGCGATGCATTATCGCGATTGGTTATTCCCAATTATTTGCAACAATGTTGTCATGACGTGGCCCTTTCTGGGTATAGATGGGTATAGGTGGCCCTTTCTGGGTATAGGTGGCATCCCTCTCTCTCTCTCTCTCTCTCTCTCTCTCTCCTACCCCCAGGTTCTGTTATCTAAGGTTGTAAATTCCTGGCGGAGAATCTCTCCCCCAGGCCATGCAGAAAGAGAGACACATCGAGAGAAAAAAATATTTCACATGGCGAACTCCAAAATCCCCAAAATGGGAATTTGATTCAAAATGTCCACTTGTGGGAAGGTGGGAATTGTCCATGGACATTTAAGGGACGGGTATGACGAGTGTGTTTTATTTGGTGACCTCAGAGAGGACAGGAAACACACATACAGCGGAAGTCGGAAGTTTACATACACTGAGGTTGGAGTCATTAGAACGCATTGTTTTACCACTCCACAAATTCCTTGTTAATTTAACAAACTATAGTTTTGACAAGTCGGTTAGGACAACTACTTTGTGCATGACGCAAATACATTTTCCAACAATTGTTTATTGACAAAATATTTCACTGTATCACAATTCCAGTGGGTCAGAGGTTTACATACACTAAGTTGACTGCCTTTACACAGGTTCCAGAAATTCCAGAAAATGATGTCATGCCTTTAGAAGCTTCTGATAGGCTAATTGACATCATTTGAGTCAATTGGAGGTGTACCTGTGGATGTATTTCAAGGCCTACCTCAAGTCTGGTTGGTAGACATCCACAAGTCTGGTTCATCATTGGGAGCAATTTCCAAAGGCCTGAAGGTACCACGTTCATCTGTACAAACAATAGTATGCAAGTATAAACACTATGTCACCCTGCAGCCGTCATGCCGCTCAGGAAGGAGACGTGTTCTGTCTCCTAGAGATGAACGTACTTTGGTGCGAAAAGTGCAAGTCAATCCCAGAACAACATCAAAAGACCTTGTGAAGATGCTAGAGGAAACAGGTACAAAAGTATCTATATCCACAGTAAAATGAGTCCTATATCGACATTACCTGAAAGGCCGCTCAGCAAGGAAGAAGCCACTGCTCCAAACCGCTATAAAAAAGCCAGACTAAGGTTTGCAACTGCACATGGGGACAAATATCGTGCTTTTTGGAGAAATGTCCTCTAGTCTGATGGAACAAAAATAGAACTGTTTGGCCATTATGATCATCGTTATGAATGGAGGAAAAAAGGGGAGGCTTGCAAGCCAAAGGACACCATCCCAACCGTGAAGCACGGGGTGGCAGCATCATGTTGTGAGGGTGCTTTGCTGCAGGAGGGACTGGTGCACTCCACAAAATAGTTGGCATCATGAGGAAATAACATTATGTGGATATATTGAAGCAACATCTAAAGACATCAGTCCGGAAGTTTAAGCTTGGTCGCAAATGGGTCTTCCAAATTGACAATGACCCCAAGCATAATTCCAAAGTTGTGGCAAAATGGCTTAAGGACATCAAAGTCAAGGTATTGGAGTGGCCATCACAAAGCCCTGACCCCAATCCCATAGAAAACTTGTGGGCAGAACTGAAAACCGTGTGTCAGCAAGGAGGCCTACACATCTGACTCAGTTACACCAGCTCTGTCAGGAGGAATGGGCCAAAATTCACCCAACTTATTGTGGGATGCTTGTGGAAGGCTACCCAAAACGTTTGACCCAAGTTAAACCATTTAAAGGCAATGCTACCAAATACTAATTGAATGTATGTAAACTTCTGACCCACTGAGAATGTGATGAAAAAATAAAAGCTGAAATAAATAATTCTCTCTACTCTTATTCTGACATATCACATTCTTAAAATGAAGTAGTGATCCTAAATGACCTAAGACAGGGCATTTTTACTGGGACTAAATGTCAGGAATTGTGAAAAACTGAGTTTAAATGTATTTGGCTAAGGTGTATGCAAACTTCCGACTTCAACTGTTACTATATCTCTGAATGTATACATTTCTCAATTATGGGGTTCGCATCTAATTATTGTATAAAATGTGTGAGTAAAGATGAAACTATTTGTTAATGTAATGTGATGTTAAACCTTTAATGTGAGAGAATTGTATTCTCTTTAAAGTCTAACTATGTCATTGGCCCGCCCCCGTGAGCACAGACATGATCTGGCGTCATAGAACCTCCTTTTCTATTGTTACGAATTAAAACCCCTCCTTAGGAAATCCTCTTCAGACAATGCGTACCTCGATGGACACCGAGGGGGCACAGGTTTGAGTTTAGAACAAGCAAACACACAGCGTGAGTTGTGATTGCGAATAGTAATTGAATTCCTAAACATACCACGTGGAGCATTGGCTACACGGCTGGAAATGGTTAAACTCAGACTATCGATCCCTACAGAATAAGAACAAATCTTAGATGCTAATTACTAGTCTGCAGCTAGAAATTATGTCAACCTGGGATGCGAAGACCGACAACCACCAAAACATCTATTCTACAAACATCTATTCTACGAGAACATTTCTGGAATGGTACACTGAAGTATCCATTCTAACCACCAAAACTTTGATCTTCAGGGAAGCAGAGAGAGAGATGCTGATTAACTGACCATCCAACAGAAGGACTGACGATTCCAACAGAGATCACAACGACACACTGGGCATGAATATATATTGATTGCAATTATTCCCGAATGAATGAGCATTCATGTGCAAAGGATTAGCATTTCAATTAATATAATTATAGTAGTGCTGTGTGTAGTGATCCCTCGGATCTTCCGCCTGTTCTCAGTCCACACCCACTTCCCTTTGTCCACCAAGCCGTCATATTGCCCACTAGGGAACCTCCCCTATCATTTCCTTGTATCCATCTACTGTGTTGTTTGCTTATGCATTTCTGTGATTATTTAGTTAGTTAGTAAATAAATGATTAAGCCAATGGTGTATGAATGATTCATAGTAAAGGCTGGGTTTGTGCAGATAACCAACAATTTACGACCTTCGGAATGAGAAAATGAATTCATAAATAAGAAAACGAATTGATCAGATATTAAAATATCAGTTAGATTAGGAAAATTATAACTTTGTAATCTGAAGATTTTCCTTGGTGCCCCGACTTCCTAGTTAATTACATTTACATGATTAGTTTAATCACATAGTAATAATTACAGAGAATTGATTTGATAAAATAATAGTCTTCACCTTTAATGATGCCAAAGACATGACAATGTCAATGAGCGTCATCACTATCTTTCCATTGCGGTACCTCAAACTGTCCTGAGTTTATCTAACTCCTGGCTCAGACTTTGTCTGGGCAGTATTTTAACAACATCCTAAAACCTACTGGGTTGAGAGTTTTTTTTGGTCTTAATTAAGGATTATACCCTTTTTTATTTATTTTTTGCCTAAAATGACATACCCAAATCCAACTGCCTGTAGCTCAGAACCTGAAGCAAGGACATGCATATTCGTGATACCATTTGAAAGGAAACACTTTGAAGTTTGTGGAAATGTGAAATTAATGTAGGAGAATATAACACTGGAAAAATATAATACAAAGAAAAAAATAAGTTTTGTTTTTTCCCTCCATCTTTGAAATGCAAGAGAAAGGCCACAATGTATTATTCCAGTTTAGGCTCAATTTAAATATTGGCCACTTAGATGGCAGCAGTGTATATGCACAGTTTTAGATTGATCCAAGGAATCATTACATTTCTGTTCAAAATGTTGTATCAAGTCTGCCAAAATGTGCCTAATTGGTTAATTAATACATTTTCAAGTTCATAACTGTGCACTCTCATCAAACAATAGCATGGTATTCTTTCACTGCAATAGCTACTGTAAATTGGACAGTGCAGGTAGATTAACAAGAATTTAAGCTTTCTGCCTATATCAGATATGTCTATGTCCTGGGAAATGTTCTTGTTACTTGCAACGTCAAGCTAATCACATTAGCACACATTAGCTCAACTGTCCCCCGGGGGTTAAAACAGGTTTAAACAGGATTTGATTTTCTGAGATACTTTGTGGATACGCCCAGAATATGCCCAGAACAACAACTTAAAGTATCACGCCCTGATCTGTTTCACCTGTCTTGTGTCTCCACCCCCCTCCAGGTGATGCCCTTCTTCCCTATTATCCCCTGTGTGTTTATACCTGTGTTCTCTGTCTGTTTGTTGCCAGTTCGTCTTGTTCGTTCAAGCTAACCAGTGTTTTTCCTGTGAGCTCCTATCGTTTCCCAGCCTCTCTTTCCTCGTCCTGGTTTTCGACTGTTGCATGTCCTGACCCTGTACCCGCCCGTCTGACCTCTCTGCCTGACCCTGAGCTTGCCTGTCGTCCTGTACCTTTGCCTTACCCTGGATTTTCGACCCCTGCCTGCCTTGACCTTTCTTTGCCTGCCTCTGTTGTTACAATAAACATTGTTACTTCAACAGTCTGCATATGGGTCTTACCTTGATTCCTTATACAAAGATTTATGACTTTGTTACAAAGTCTACTGTGTATAGTGTTAAATGTAACCCTGCCTTTACATAAAGCTTGCAGAATGACTAATTGCAGAAGAGCACTGTAATCAGATGGACAAATAATAGGTTTAAAGACATAACATTTTCATACTTTTCAACACTGAAACCTGTGTGTATACACTCTTACAATGAAGGGTTCCAAAAGGGTTCCAAAAGGGTTTTGCGGCTGTCCCCATAGGAGAACCCTTTATGATTCCAGGTAGAACCCTTTTTGGTTCCGGATACAAACCTCTATGTGAAGGGTTCTACATGGACCTCAAAAGGGTTCTACCTGGAACCAAAAAGGGTTCTTCAAAGGGTTCTCCTATGGGGACAACTGAATAACTTTTAGGTTCTAGATAACAACACCTTGTTCTAAGAGTGTAGAGTGAAATGTATATTTAAATACATTGCAACCATTCTTTGCATAACGCAAAGGCCTGCTATAGTATTTCACTAAACTACACAGTGTTGTTCATTGAAATTGTCTCTCTTTTGATTACAGATTCAATGAATACTAACATGGTTTGTGGTAGTTTGAAAGGGTTTGATCCTGCTTAGGCAAGCAGTGTTTCCAATTCACAGACGAGAAAAAACCCAGCCCTATAGTGATAGCCCAGATGAAAAGGGAAGCTATGAATAATAATAATAATATTTTGTCATAGCCTACGAACAGGATTTTGTCATTGACCTGACCAGGACATGAGATCAGAAAAAACTCCAGTCGCCAGAAATGACACGTACAAATTCTACCACATCACTTTTGAACCGGTTGTGCCACCTCAGGCCAGGGGTGACGCTGATTTTACACTGATCTCATGACATTGTGAGTCCAACTTTGATCACTACACGTGCATGAGTGAGTGGTTCACTGTCCATCCTCACCTGAGCACGGACACACACACATAGACACACAGATAAAACAGGTGAGAGGGCACAGGGATAGGGATAGCGTGCTTAGACAGAGCATTTGAGGTCAGTTAACACGGTCATAAAGCCCAGTCACAAGGAACAGAGTTGTCGGATAGTGAAACTACAGCATGGGTAGACCACTATGTCAGACAAGAAAGTCTAATGAGTGATGTCGGTAAAACATGAATGTGTGAGCAATCAATTTGTATTGAGTGGTTCTTCCACACAGTAAGATGGTCTACTATCCAGCTGCCACACTTCCTCTTTTTTAGTTATGTACAGTTTTATATACCTTTGTCTATTTCTATTATCTCTCGTTTACTATCTATATGTACACTACATACACAAAAGTATGTGGACACCCCTGCAAATTAGTGGATTCGGCTATTTCAGCCACACCCGTTGCTGACAAGTGTATAAAATTGAGCACACAGCCATTCAATCTCCATACACAAACACTGCTAGTAGAAAGGCCTTACTGAAGAGCTCAGTGACTTTCAACGTGGTACAGTTACAGGATGCCACCTATCCAACAAGTCAGTTTATCAAATGTCTGCCCTGCTAGAGCTGCCCAGGTCAACTGTAAGTGCTGTTATTGAGAAGTGGAAATGTCTAGGAGCAACAAAGGCTCAGAAGTGGTAGGCCACACAAGCTCACAGAACGGGACTGACGAATGCTGAACCGTGTACCGCGTAAAAACCGTCTGTCCTCGGTTGCCACACTCACTACCCAGTTCCAAACTGCCTATGGAAGCAACTTCAGCACAAGAACTGTTCGTCAGGAGCTTCATGAAATGGATTTCCATGGCCGAACAGCCACACACAAGCCTAAGATCACCATGTGCAATGTCAAGGGCTGGAGTGGTGTAAAGCTCACCGCCATTGGACTGGAGCAGTGGAAACATGTTCTCTGGAGTGATGAATCTTGCTTCACCATCTGGCAGTCCGACGGATGAATCTGGGTTTGGCAGATGCCAGGAGTACGCTACTTACCCCGATGCATATTGCCAAGTGTAAAGTTTGGTGGAGAGGTTATAATGGTCTGGGGCTGTTTTTCATGGTTCGGGCTTGGCCCCTTTGTTCCAGTAAAGGGAAATCTTAACGCTACAGCACACAATGACATTCTAGACGATTCTGTGCTTCCAACATTATGGCAACAGTTTGGGGAAGGCCCTTTCCTGTTTCAGCAGCACAATGTCCATGTGCACAAAGTGAGGTCTATATAGAAATGGTTTGACTAGATCGGTGTGGAAGAACTTGACAGGCCTGCACAGAGCCTGACCTCAACCCCATCGACACCTTTGGGATGAATTAGAACGTCAACTGCGAGCCAGGCCTAATCACCCTTTTCTGACTCTTGCGGCTGAATTGAAGCAAGTCCAAACAGCAATGTTCCAACATCTAGTGGAAAGCCTTCCCAGAAGAGTGGAACAGCAAAGGGGGGACCAATTCCATATTAATGCCCATGGTTTTGGAATGAGATGTCTGACGAGCATTTTTTTCTGAGATTACAGATCCACAATGCATCTGCCAGGCGGGCGACAGCAACTCATTGCTATGACCTAAATACAGCCACGCTGTAACATGATTGGCCGAGAGACGGCACACGGCTTCTACCCCGCCCCGTGCTGCCACATCATCAGCACCTTAATTATTCACTGGTTTATGTAAGAGAGGGTCTGCCTTCCTCCTTTCTCTCTCTCTCTCATTCCCCTCCTCTCATCTGGCTTTGGATCCCACAGAATGCAGGGCAGGAGAGAAGGAGGGAGAGTGAGTGAGGAAGAGCAGAAAGAAAGAAATAGGAAGACTGTGAGATAGTGAAAGAAAGTGTATGAGGGGGGAGAAACAGAAAGAGAGAGAGAAACAAGAGCAGAGGCAGAGCATTCATTTTTAATCAAATCAGAGATGGAAAATAATGTGTTACAGCGTGACGATTGCAACCCGCCGCCACATTTAACACACACTATGGAAAGCTATAGAAAGCTGCATTAATATGTAATTACATATATGGAATTACATATTAATAATTCCCCATGGGATTCAATGGAAAAAACATTTTTTTATATGGGTATTTCCATTTTTATATGTAAAAAATATATATGTATACATTTTTTTTATATAAAGTGCCTTGAATGTTAATGAAGAGGGGGGTGGAGAGAGCACCGAGAGACAGTCTTCACATTTTGTTGCCTTAAAATATAATCTAAAAATGAATTGAATTTGATACATTTCTAAAGTCAAAAAAATTATAGAAATGTTTTCTAAAAACTAAGATGTCCTGATTGCGTCTTCACACCCCATAGTTAATATGATATGACACACATTATTGTTGCTTAGGAGAAATTTGACTTAGACAACATTGAGTGCTGCTGCTTCCACATAAATACAGTACATGTAATCAATTGAGAATTAACACCCCATCATACACTCTCCTCCTCACTCACACAAAAGGTTAATAAGTTAATGTCAGGTGGCAGGTAGCTTAGCGGTACAGAGTGTTGGGTGAGATTGCTGGTTCGAATCCCTGAGGCGACGAGGTCAAAAATCTGTCAATGTGCCCTTGAGCAAGGTACTTAACCCGAATTGGTCCTGTAAGTCACAATGGATAAGAGTGTAAATAACTAAATTATAATACAAAACACACCAGAATCGCATTCTAGTAGTCTCAGTCCTGACCTACATCTGCTTAAAAATCTGTGACAAGCATTTATTATTTTGTCCATCAATGATTCCTTACCAAATTTCCTGCCCTTGAGTAATTTTGACAAAAACAATGGATGTGTTGTTAAGAGGTCTGCAAGGTTAGTAGAATCTTATATGAAATTATTTACGACTGCATGGGCTCCAAAAGTTGCTTCCACCAGGTATTAACTCTGGGGTGTGAATACATATGCAATCAATACATTTTCATTTATTTATTATTAATTTGAAAAATGTTCTATAAAATTATCAAATGTAATCCCTTTTTAGATTTAATTTCAAGGCAGCAAAATGTGTTTTGTACACTCAGCGAGACAGAGGCAGACAGAGAGCATGGAATCCTTCTGCAATAATTGTCACACCCTGACCTTAGAGATCCCTGTTTATTCTCTATATTTTGGTTAGGTCAGGGTGTGACTAGGGTGGGTAATCTAGTTTTTGTATATCTATGTTTTCTTTTTCATTGTTGGCCTAGTATGGTTCCCAATCTATCGTTGTCTCTGATTGGGGATCATACTTAGGCAGCCTTTTTTCTTGTCTTTGTTTGGGTGCAGGTATTTTTGCACGACAAAGCTTTTCGTTCGTTGTATTGGTTATTGTTTTTTTTCTCAAATCACGCTGCGCCTTGGTCTACCTTTAACGACAAACGTTACAGAAGATCCCACCACCAATAGACCAAGCAGCGTGGTCAGGAAGACTGAACCTGGGAGGAAATCCTGGAGGGAGCAGGTCTCTGGACATTGGCCGGGGAGTATCGCCTGTCCGAAGGAGGAGATAGAGGCAGCGAAAGCGGAATGGCGACGATACGAGGAGTTAGCTCAACGAAGCAAGCACGAGAGGCAGCCCCCCCCAAAAATTGGGGGAAGGCACACAGGGAGATTGGTGGAGTCAGGGTTCAGACCTGAGCCAACTCCCCATTCTTACCGTGGGGAGCGAGTGACCGGTCAAGCACCGTGTTATCCGGTTCTGCACACCATGCCTTCAGTGCGCATCCACAGCCCGGTGCGCTCTGTGCAAGCTCCCCGCAGTTGCCGTGCTAGAGTGGGCATTCAGCCAGGACGGATTGTGCCAGCTCTGCACTCTAGACCTCCAATGCGTCTCCACGGCCCAGCATATCCTGCGCCGGCTCTATGCCTCCAGTGCGCCTTCATAGCCCAGTGCGTCCCGTGCCAGCTCTCTACACTCACCGAGCTGGAGTGGGTATCCAGCCAGGACGTGTTGTGGCAGCTCCCCGCACCAGGCTTCCAGTACGTCTCCTCAGTCCGGTGAGACCTGTTCCAGCTCCACGTACGAAGCCTCCAGTGATGATCCATGGCCCGGAGCCTGTAGTGGTAATCCATGGCACGAAGCCTCCAGTGATGATCCATGGCAAGGAGCCTGCAGCGACGGTCCCCAGTCCGGAGACTTCAGCGATATTGCAAAACACAGCTTAGTCTTTTGTTAATCCACCTGTCGTCTCAGATTTTGAAATTATGCTTTACAGCGAAAGCAATCCAAGCGTTTGTGTCAGTTTATCGATAGCCTAGCATAGCATTATGTACACTTAGCATCAGGAAGCTTGGTCACGAAAATCAGAAAAGCAATCAAATTAACCGTTTACCTTTGATGATCTTCGGATGCTTTCACTCATGAGACTCCCAGTTACACAACAGATGTTCCTTTTGTTCCATAAAGATTATTTTTATATCCAAAATACCTCCGTTTGTTTGTCGCGTTATGTTCAGAAATCCACAGGAAAGAGCGGTCACGACAACGCAGACGGAAATTCCAAATAGTCTCCATAATGTCCACAGAAACATGTCAAACGTTTTTTTATAATCATTTCTCAGATAGTTTTTAAAATATATACTCGATAATATATCAACCGAGTGTGTAGGTTGTTCAATAACAGCAGGAGGAACAATTGTCGCTTTACTCCGTAGAGCAAAAATTCACTCTGAGATCCCCCACCTATCCACTTACGCAATGTGATCTTTCACGCTCATTTTTCAATATAAAAGCCTGAAACTATATCTAAAGACTGTTGACACCTTAGGGAAGCCAGAGAAAAGGGAATCTGGTTGATATCCCTTTAAGACAGATATGTGCTTGTGATAAAACTTAATCCACAATTATTTTTTAATAAACTATAGATCCTATGTTGGTAAATGATGCTCTCTGGTGTATTTGGTGTATATTGGTTGACCAAACTGTAGCGAGGCTCATGATGATGTACCTGTATCGCTTGTTTGTTTTTTGCTTTTGAAGCGCTTTGAGATTGTTATGAAAAGCAATATAGAAATGTGGTTGGATAAAGATAAACATTGCCTCTTGGGCCCCTTACGGGCTTCGGCCCAGTCCTGACTCAAACAATTGACCAGTCACATTCATTTATTATGGAGTTTATTTGAATAGTTTTATTAATCAGTTACCCAATCAAGGCAGGGGCCCCCAGTTGCCCAAGATTGACAAAGTAACCTGTCTAAATGACTATCGCCCTGTAGCACTCACATCTTTAGCCATTCAATTATTTGAAAGGCTGGTAATGGCTCACATCAACACTATCATCCCAGAAACCCTGGACCCACCATATAATTCAAATGCTGCGCCAACAGATCCACAGATGACGCAATCTTTATTGCACTCCATACTGCCCTTTCCCACCTGGAAAAAAGGAACACATACATCAGAATGCTGTTCATTGACTACAGCTCAGCATTCAACACCATAGTGCCCTCCAAGCTCATCACTAAGCTAAGGACCTGGGACTGAACACCTCTCTCTGAAACTGGATGCTAGACTTCCTGATGGGCCACCCCCAGGTGGTGAGGGTAGGCAACAACACATCCACCACGCTCACCCTCAACAGAGGGGCCACTCATAGGTGGGTGCTTTGTCTTGTCCTTTACTCCCTGTTCACCCACGACTGTGTGGCCTCGCACGACTCCCAAGACCATCATTAAGTTTGCCAAAAACACGACGATGAGACAGCCTATAGGGAGGAGGTCATAGACCTGACAGTGTGGTAACAGGACATCAACCTCTCCCTCAACGTGAGCTAGAAAAAGGAGCTAATCTTGGACTAGGTCTGAGCTCTCCCCCATTCTTATCGACGGGGCTGTAGTGGAGCAGGTTGAGAGACGCCGCACGCACGCACACACACACACACACACACACACACACACACACACACACACACACACACACACACACACACACACACACACACACACACACACACACGCTACTCTCTGTTGATTATCTATGCATAGTCACTTCACCCCTACCTACATGTACATATTACCTCGACTAACCCATACCCTGCACATTGACTGTACCGGAACCCTTTCTATACAGCCTCATTATTGTTATTTTATTGGTTTACTATTTTTCCTTTAGTTTATTTAGCAAATTTTTCTTACTTTCTTACATTTAAAAAAAACTCTGCATTGTTGGATAAGGGCTTGTAAGTAAGCATTTCACCGGTAAGGCCTGTTGTATTCAGTACATGTGACAAAAAACATTTGATTTGGGAACCCTACCTCCTCTCCTCCCCTCATCTGATGATTAGCACAGCGGTAGCGGGCAGCAGCAGGCTGTCTACACTTATTCAGAGCTGGCTCCTGAGTTTTCCTGTGGTTGGTGGTTGCAGTGAACAAAATATAAATGTATACATATAATTTACAGTATATGTTTCCTTTTTTTTGTTGCTGCATCTTAGGATCCCCACAGGCCTGGGCCCAGGAAGCTTCAGCCCCGTTAAGCCCCTGCGTTAATCCGGCCCAGCACACACACACAAACACAAACAATAAAGCAAATGGACATGAAAGACTATTGAGTGAAGGACTATCGAACACGATCACTTCAGAAGCACTGTGACACATTCCGTCTTGTGTCAGTGCCACTGTACCACAACCACTTTAGACCACACCACATAGCATAAATGTGCACAACATGTCTCTTACTGTTTTTGGCTTTATCGTTTACTAATGGAGGATGGTGTCTTACCCAGACTGATCACTAGAAATAGACGGCGATTTCAGACATTTGAAAAGGTCCCCAGAACACCTTTCTCTGTGAAGAAATAATACAATAAAAACAATTGCCCAGCACTGGGAGCGAACTTGTGATGCTTAGAGCAAGATATCTATCCTTAAACCACTGAGTTACCACAGTTCATATTGCTCCAGCAAACCGAAATAATTATGATATTTAATGGTAATAGCGCATTGTTTTTTATTCTTTTACTTTAAGCCCTTCCCCAAACCATAGTCATAACCTTAACTTTGAATTGTTTCTGTTTTAACCCTGTAACCACATGGAATTAATCCTGTAACCATGCAGAATTAATGCAAAAAAAATAGACAATCATCCACATTCATTGAATTTCGAAGAGAATTAATGAAATCTTGTTGGTCTTACCTGTAGTGAAGAGAGACAGGAGATCAGGCAGGTGAAGGATCCCATCCAAACAGGAGAGGTAGAGGAAAAGTAAGAGAGGGAGAGAGCAACAATTAATTACAGCACTATGATTTAAAAACATCCATCACGTTTTCACATTTTTAAATGACTGTTGATGAATTTGTATCTTCATATTGACACACGTGGTATCCAAACATCACAAATGAAAGAGCAATATAAAGGCAATTAGTTACATATATGGAATTTGTATGGCACTTTTCATTACAGAATAACTACAAGATCACCCATATGTGTCCTCTTTCCATCCTCACTTCATTATGATTATGTTCAGCATATGGACCAAGCCCATGGGGAATCACACATCCAACAAGCTCATCCAGAGCCCTCCTTTCTCAGGTAAGAATTGGCCCTCTGCCCCTGGAAAAGTCCCTATGGATCTCCCAATACTCCCTTCCCACCTCAATATGGTCCTTACAGATCTCAGGGCAGTCACAGTGCCCCTTTTAGTGAATTCCCATCAACAGTTCCTAAGGGTCTTCTACACCCCTCACTCACACATCTAAGTCCCCATCACTACCTCCACCCTCCACCACACTCACGTCTGATGTGTCTCCCACCAATCTCCCTCCAACTTACTTCTGGCATTCCTTACAGTAGGGTTTCCCGAACTCAGTCCTGGGGCCACACCTGGCTACACATTTTGGTTTTTGACCTAGCACTACACAGCTGATTGAAATAACCAACTCATCATCAAACATTATTTACTTGAATTCGATGTGTAGTGCTAGGGGAAAAAAACTAAATCATGCTCACCTATATCTGACATTCCCTATACAGAATTCCCAATGCGCCATCTTTCAACCCGTTCGTTCCTCTATAAGACTTGATGGCGATTACCGAAATTCCCCATGCCATCTCCTACCACTCCAACCATCTACGATGTATCCCTTATCTCTACAGATCTCCCATGTCACCTCTCCCTTCCCACTGTGTATGTGTTTTCCCAATCCTCTCTACTTATTCCCTGTGTGTCTCATCAGCCTCATCAGCGGATATGAGATCAAGCAGGTGGTGGGCCGACGCCGAAAACAGTGAAGTTGATCAAACAGTGAAGTTGACCAATCTATGTCGAGGGAGGCGCTGATTTTTTGTATATGAAATATTCTTATGCTTAATGTAAAATGTGTTTGCAGCTTAAATTCTTGCACATTTTCTCAGAAAAAGTATATTTCAACACTGTCTGCTCAGGGACATTTGAGAACTGCTCAACTTATATGATTCCATATGTGTTATTTCATATATCTGATGTCTTCACTATTATTCTACTATTCTAGAAAATAGTAAAAATAAAGAAAAACCCTGGAATGAGTACCTACTCATTCCAGGGTATATATATATATATATGTATATATACAGTACCGGTCAAAAGTTTGGACATACCTACTCATTCCATATATATATATATATATATATATAAGACCATGTCCATATTAGGTCAAGAACAACTCAAATAAGCAAATAAAAATGACAGTCCATCATGTCAGTCAATGCGGAAAATATCAAGAACTTTGAAAGTTTCTTCAAGTGCAGTCGAATAATAAACCGTCAAGCGCTCTGATGAAAATGGCTCGCATGAGGACTGCCACAGGAAAAGAAGACACAGAGTTACCTCCTCTGCAGAGGATAAGTTCATTAGAGTTAACTGCACCTCAGATTGCAGCCCAATTAAATGCTTCACAGAGTTCAAGAAACAGACACATCTCAACATCAACTTTTCAGCGAAGACTGCGTGAATCAGGCCTTCATGGTCAAATTGCTGTGAAGAAACCACTACTAATGGACACCAATAACAAGAAGAGACTTCCTTGGGCCAAGAAACACGAGCAATGGACATTAGACCAGTGGAAACCTGTAATTTGGTCTGATGAGTCCAAATTGAGATTTTTGGTTCCAACCACCGTGTCTTTGTGAGATGCAGAGAAGGTGAATGGATGATCTCTGCATATGTGGTTCCCACCGTGAAGCATGGACGAGGAAGTGTGATGATGTGGAGGTCCTTTGCTGGTGACACTGTCAGTGATTTATTTAGAATTCAAGACAAATTGAACCAGCATTGCTACCACAGCGTTCTGCAGTGATACGCCATCCCATCTGGTTAATGCTTAGTGGGACTATCATTTGTTTTTCAACAGAACAATGACCCAACTCACCTTCAGGCTGTGGAAGAGCTATTTCACCAAGAAGGAGAGTGATGGAGTTCTGCATCAGATTCCATGTACAGTGCCTTGCGAAAGTATTCGGCCCCCTTGAACTTTGCGACTTTTTGCCACATTTCAGGCTTCAAACATAAAGATATAAAACTGTATTTTTTTGTGAAGAATCAACAACAAGTGGGACACAATCATGAAGTGGAACGACATTTATTGGATATTTCAAACTTTTTTAACAAATCAAAAACTGAAAAATTGGGCGTGCAAAATTATTCAGCCCCTTTACTTTCAGTGCAGCAAACTCTCTCCAGAAGTTCAGTGAGGATCTCTGAATGATCCAATGTTGACCTAAATGACTAATGATGATAAATACAATCCACCTGTGTGTAATCAAGTCTCCGTATAAATGCACCTGCACTGTGATAGTCTCAGAGGTCCGTTAAAAGCGCAGAGAGCATCATGAAGAACAAGGAACACACCAGGCAGGTCCGAGATACTGTTGTGAAGAAGTTTAAAGCCGGATTTGGATACAAAAAGATTTCCCAAGCTTTAAACATCCCAAGGAGCACTGTGCAAGCGATAATATTGAAATGGAAGGAGTATCAGACCACTGCAAATCTACCAAGACCTGGCCGTTCCTCTAAACTTTCAGCTCATACAAGGAGAAGACTGATCAGAGATGCAGCCAAGAGGCCCATGATTACTCTGGATGAACTGCAGAGATCTACAGCTGAGGTGGGAGACTCTGTCCATAGGACAACAATCAGTCGTATATTGCACAAATCTGGCCTTTATGGAAGAGTGGCAAGAAGAAAGCCATTTCTTAAAGATATCCATAAAAAGTGTCGTTTAAAGTTTGCCACAAGCCACCTGGGAGACACACCAAACATGTGGAAGAAGGTGCTCTGGTCAGATGAAACCAAAATTGAACTTTTTGGCAACAATGCAAAACGCTATGTTTGGCATAAAAGGAACACAGCTCATCACCCTGAACACACCATCCCCACTGTCAAACATGGTGGTGGCAGCATCATGGTTTGGGCCTGCTTTTCTTCAGCAGGGACAGGGAAGATGGTTAAAATTGATGGGAAGATGGATGGAGCCAAATACAGGACCATTCTGGAAGAAAACCTGATGGAGTCTGCAAAAGACCTGAGACTGGGACGGAGATTTGTCTTCCAACAAGACAATGATCCAAAACATAATGCAAAATCTACAATGGAATGGTTCAAAAATAAACATATCCAGGTGTTAGAATGGCCAAGTCAAAGTCCAGACCTGAATCCAATCGAGAATCTGTGGAAAGAACTGAAAACTGCTGTTCACAAATGCTCTCCATCCAACCTCACTGAGCTCGAGCTGTTTTGCAAGGAGGAATGGGAAAAAATTTCAGTCTCTCGATGTGCAAAACTGATAGACATACCCCAAGCGACTTACAGCTGTAATTGCAGCAAAAGGTGGCGCTACAAAGCATTAACTTAAGGGGGCTGAATAATTTTGCACGCCCAATTTTTCAGTTTTTGATTTGTTAAAAAAGTTGGAAATATCCAATAAATGTCACTCCACTTCATGATTGTGTCCCACTTGTTGTTGATTCTTCACAAAAAATACAGTTTTATATCTTTATGTTTGAAGCCTGAAATGTGGCAAAAGGTCACAAAGTTCAAGGGGGCCGAATACTTTCGCAGGCACTGTATGTCCTTTCATAGTTTTGATGTAGGCACTTTTATTCTACATTGTAAAAAATAGTAAAAAATAAAGAAAAAACCTTGAATGAGTAGGTGGGTCCAAACTTTTGACTGGTACTGATTTTATAAATATATATATATACACAGTGGGGCAAAAAAGTATTTAGTCAGCCACCAATTGTGCAAGTTCTCCCACTTAAAAATATGAGAGAG
Source organism: Oncorhynchus clarkii lewisi (assembly GCF_045791955.1). Classification (NCBI taxonomy): domain Eukaryota; kingdom Metazoa; phylum Chordata; class Actinopteri; order Salmoniformes; family Salmonidae; genus Oncorhynchus; species Oncorhynchus clarkii. Next base: position 39,046,163 of record NC_092148.1, on the reverse strand, counting down.
GCCTGGAATTTTGATCATAATTACACTTCAACTATGAGAGACAAAATTAGAAAAAAAAATACAGAAAATCACATTGTAGTTTTTTAATGAATTTATTTGCAAATTATGGTGGAAAATAAGTATTTAGTCACCTACAAACAAGCAAGATTTCTGTCTCTCACAGACCTGTAACTTCTTCTTTAAGACGCTCCTCTGTCCTCCACTCGTTACCTGTATTAATGGCACCTGTTTGAACGTGTTATCAGTATAAAAAGACACCTGTCCACAACCTCAAACAGTCACACTCCAAACTCCACTATGGCCAAGACCAAAGAGCTGTCAAAGGACACCAGAAACAAAATTGTAGACCTGCACCAGGCTGGGAAGACTGAATCTGCAATAGGTAAGCAGCTTGGTTTGAAGAAATCAACTGTGGGAGCAATTATTAAGAAATGGAAGACATACAAGACCACTGATAATCTCCCTCGATCTGGGGCTCCATGCAAGATCTCACCCCTTGGGGTCAAAATGATCCCAAGAATGGTGAGCAAAAATCCCACAGGGGGACCTAGTGAAGGACCTGCAGAGAGCTGGGACCAAAGTAACAAAGCCTACCATCAGTAACACACTACGCCGCCAGGGACTCAAATCCTGCAGTGCCAGACGTGTCCCCATGCTTAAGCCAGTACATGTCCAGGCTCATCTGAAGTTGGCATTTGGATGATCCAGAAGAAGATTGGGAGAATGTCATATGGTCAGATGAAACCAAAATATAACTTTTGGTAAAAACTCAACTCGTCGTGTTTGGAAGACAAATCATGCTGAGTTGCATCCAAAGAACACCATACCTACTGTGAAGCATGGGGGTGGAAACATCATGCTTTGGGACTGTTTTTCTGCAAAGGGACCAGGACGACTGATCCGTGTAAAGGAAAGAATGAATGGGGCCATGTATCATGAGATTTTGAGTGAAGAACTCCGTCCATCAGCAAGGGCATTGAAGATGAAACATGGCTGGGTCTTTCAGCATGACAATGATCCCAAACACACCACCCAGGCAACGAAGGAGTGGCTTCGTAGGAAGCATTTCAAGGTCCTGGAGTGGCCTAGCCAGTCTCCAGATCTCAACCCCATAGAAAATCTTTGGAGGGAGTTGAAAGTCCGTGTTGCCCAGCAACAGCCCCAAAACATCACTGCTCTAGATGAGATCTGCATGGAGGAATGGGCCAAAATACCAGCAATAGTGTGTGAAAACCTTGTAAAGACTTACAGAAAATGTTTGACCTCTGTCATGGCCAACAAAGGGTATATAACAAAGTATTGAGATAAACTTTTGTTATTGACCAAATACTTATTTTCCACCATAATTTGCAAATAAATTCATAACAAATTCTACAATGTGATTTTGTGGATTTTTTTTTCTTCTAATTTTGTCTGTCATAGTTGAAGTGTACCTATGATGAAAATTACAGGCCTCTCTCATCTTTTTAAGTGGGAGAACATGCACAATTGGTGGCTGACTAAATACTGTTTTGCCCCACTGTATATATCATCCAATCACACAGCACACACAATTCATACATAGATATCATTGATGAATACTGATATGCTCATATACTGTATAGTCCAACTTACACATACCTGTAGATATGAAATCCATCCATACGTACTTGTGGTTTCCATGCATATAGTCAAAAGGGTATATAGAGTATATATTGTATATGAGCATTTCTTTCCATTTACAGTATAGCCTAATTGTGACGATGAGGACTCGCGGCCATCGTCCTATGTAAATACCATTAATGCCCATATTGTTTGCATTACCATACCCTGTTCAAAGGCACTTTAATATTTTGTCTTGCCCATTCGCCCTCTGAATGGCACACATGCCGACCGTATTATCTCGTTAGTTATTGTCATAGCTGTGTATATCCCACCCTCAAGCCGATACCACGACGGCCCTCAGGTAACTTCCCTAGACTCTATACAAACTGGAAACCATATGCATATCATTGGTATGTCTGGCTAGAAAACACTCTAAAGTTTCTCAACCTGTTCAAATAATGTCTGTGAGTATAACAGAACTTATTTGGCAGGCAAAACCCCGAGGACAAACCATCCAAAGAAAAGATAATTCAGCCTACCACTGTTTTCAATGGCTGTCAATTTTATTACAAGGCGAAATCCTCCCAGATTGCAGTTGCTATGGCTTCCACTAGATGTCAACAGTCTTTAGAAAGAGTGTCATGCTGGTTTTTGGAAAAATGAGCCAGAAATTGTAGCTTTTCTACGTGGCTCCCATTTTGTCTGTAGTGTTTCCAAGTGCGTAGAAGAGAGCGCATTCTTTGTTATTTTCTCCGTTAAAGACAATAAAGATTCTCCGTCTTAAATTTGAACGTTTATTTACGTATTAGGTTTGATTATAAACGTTGTTTGACTTGTTTGGAAAAGTTTATTAGTAATGTTTGGGATTAATTTTGTATGCATTTTGATGGAGGGAAACTGGGTGGATTTTTGACTGAAGCGCGCTAGCTAAACTGAGTTTTTATGGATATAAAGAAGGACATTATCAAACAAAAGGACCATTTGTGATGTATCTGGGACCTTTTGGAGTGCCAACAGAAGAAGATCAAAGGTAAGACATTTATTATATCGCTATTTCTGACTTTCTTGGCACAACTGCCTGGTTGAAATATGTTTTCAATGCTTTTGTATGCAGAGCGCTGTCCTCAGAAAATCACATGGTGATCTTTCGCCGTAAAGCCTTTTTGAAATCTGACACAGCGGCTCGATTAACAAGACGTTAAGCTTTATTTTCATGTATTACACTTGTGATTTTATGAAAGTTAAATATTTATAATTCTGTAGTTTGAATTTCGCGCCCATAAGAAGTTTACAGTTGGGTCTATCAACTAAGGGGGAAAAGCATATGAAAGAGGACATTCTCAGCTACTGGAAATACATTGTGGGAGGTTAAAATCATATTTTTATGATATTGATATACTTATTGTACTTACTGTATGTACAGATCAAATTGACCCGGGACATAAACGGTGTATTCTTCTGCTGTATGTTTGCTACATACACTACATGGCCAAAAGTATGTGGACAGCTCTTCAAATGAGTGGATTTGTCTATTCAAGCCACACCCGTTGCTGATAGGGGTATAACATCGAGCACACAGCCATGACATCTCCATTAACAAACATTTGCAGTGATAGGATGCCACATTTCCAACAAGTCAGTTTGTCAAATTTCTGCCCTGCTAGAGCTGCTCTGGTCAACTGTAAGTGCTGTTATTGTGAAGTGGAAATGTCTAGAAGCAACAACGGCTCAGCATCGAAGTGGCAGGCCACACAAGCTCACAGAACAGGACCGACGAGTGCTGAAATCTTTCCTCGGTTGCAACACTCACTACCGAGTTCCAATCTGCCTCTGGAAGCAACGTCGGCACAATAACTGTTTGTCAGAAACTTCATGAAATGGGTTTCCATGGCCAAGCAGCTGCACACAAGCCTAAGATCACCATGCACAATGCCAAGAGTCGGCTGGAGTGGTGTAAAGCTCACCGTCATAGGACTTTGGAGCAGTGGAAATGCGTTCTCTCGGGTGTGATGAATCCAGTGGAGGCTCCTCAGAGGAGGAAGGGGAGGACCATCCATCTCAGTGAATTTCATAAAAATGTAAATAGTAAAACATTTAAAAAGTACTAAATATATTACCATCACCAAATAACTGACTAAAACACACTGTTTTGCAATGAAGGTCTACAGTAGCCTCAACAGCACTCTGTAGGGTGACACCATAGTGTAGCCGGAGTACAGCTGGCTTCCGTCAATTTTCGCCTAAACTGACATACCCAAATCTAACTGCCTGTAGCTAAGGCCCTGAAGCAAGGATATGCATATTCTTGGTACCATTTGAAAGGAAACACTTTGAAGTTTGTGGAAATGTTAAAGGAATGTAGGAGAATATAATACAATATATCTGGTAAAAGAAAATACAAAGAAAAAAACAACCGTTCTTTTGTACCATCATCATTGAAATGCAAGACAAAGGCCATAAAGCATTACTCCAGCCCAGGTGCAATTTAGATTTTGGCCCCTGGATGTGCAAAGTTTTAGACTGATCCAAAGCAACATTACATTTCTGTTCAACATTTTATATCAGTACTGCCCAAATGTGCCTAATTGGTTTATTAATAACTTTTCATGTTCAAAATTGTGCACTCTCCTCAAACAATAGCATGGTATTATTTCACTGTAATAGCTACTGTAAATTGGACAGTGCAGTTAGATTAACAAGAATTTGAGGATGGTATAACCAAATAACGGTAACTCTACAAATGTATACATCCCAGTTACCAAATGTACATCTAAATGTTGAGGAACTTATATGAGTAAATATGGAACTATTTGTGGTGAGAAGATGAAATGTGATTTTAGTCTTCTAAATGAGATAATTGTTTCTCATGTAAAGTTTTACCCAGTCAGTAACCACGCCTCCGTGAGCACAGACATTATGCCAAAAGGATGGAACGCCCCTATTTCCCAGAATGTTTATAAAAGGACTCCTAACAAAATGTATATTAGACCAGACAGCGTGGAGCGGAGGCTACACGGCTGAGAAATGGTTTAAAACTAAAGACGTTCAACGTACAGCACGTGCTGAATGTGGAAAATGTTTCTAAAACTACATGACCCTCTGAAACTCTATGAGTGAAGACGACTTTGACATGCACCGCCTGCAGCTCTGCATGAAAAGTAATCTACAACTTTGACCAAAGACACGAAGATCTTATCAAATGACCATTGGTATGTCTGATGTATCTACTCTAACAGACACTTCCAGAAAAAAGAAAACCTACAACTACTACAAATGACACAAGGGATATTTCATCAAACGACCAATGGAATGTCTGAACGATCCAGACTAACGGACAACCAGAGACTTTCTGTCGAATTACTCCCCACAGACAGACTGCGATTTCAACCGAGAGAGAAGACAAAGACATACAAGCATTAATATGTGCATTGCATTTCTAAATCCGAATGAGCGGTTGTTAGTGTGCTAAATATCCATGTTTACGATGAGCGTATTATTCAACTGTATGTACAATACTTGAATTCCTTTGTCTCTCCTTCTCTCGCTCTTCGTTCCCCATCCCCTTTCACTGTGTTACTAGCCGTCATATTGGGTTAGTCCACAAAGGACTTTTCATTGCATTATTTTAATAGTCATAACTATACTGTGTGTGTTTATGTATGTTTGTGTGATTATTTCATTAGCTAGTAAATAATTAAGCCAATTTGTGTACGCTGATTCATCATTGAGAGTAGGGTTCATGCAGATTTATAGGATATTACGACGTTCATAATGAGACTGAAATAGGAACAAATGATTGATGGATGATGGATAGTACAGCATATTGAGATATTCTGATATTCTTGAGTTAATTTGGGAAATGGTAACTTGTTAAATAAACTTTTCCTGTTGTGCCCCAGATTATTACTTCATTAATTGCTTAAGTGATTAATTTAATCGCATAATAATTGAATGTGGTATGTTGTAACGAGGAAGCATGTACAGGGAGTGAGTGTTTAATAAATAAACAAAACAATAAACACGAAACACAAACAACGCACCGACATGAAACGTCAATAGCAGTCAATAGCACCTGAGGAAAGAACCAAGGGGAGTGACAGATATTGGGAAGATAATCAAGGAGGTGATGGAGTCCAGGTGAGTGTCATGAGGCACTCGTGTGCTTGACGATGGTGACAGGTGTGCGGGATAATCAGCAGCCTGGTGACCTAGAGGCCGGAAAGGGAGTATACATGACAGTACCCCCTCCTCGATGCGCGTCTCCAGCCACAGAACGCCAACAAAGGGGACGAACCCGGAGATCCGGAGTGGTCACCCCTGCTGAAGCGTGGGAACATTTCTTGCCGGCTGAGGCGCAGGAACCTGTCGACCCAGCCGGGGCGCGGGAACCTGACAGACCGGCTGAGGCAGGGGAACCTAACGAGCAAGTGGAAGCAGGGGAGCCTGGCGATCCGGCGGAGGCATAAAAGCCTGACAAGCCGGCTGAACAGGGGAGCCTGGCGATTCAGCTGAGGCATGAGAGCCTGACAAGCTGGCGGAGGCATGGGAGCCTGGCGATCTGGCTGAGGCACGAGGGCCTGACAAGCCGGCTGAGGCAGGGGATCCTGTCGATCTGGCTGAGGCATGAGAGCCTGTAGCGGATCCCGAACACTGACACACAAAAAAACACTCCCTGATGCTTCCCTTAGGTGAGGTGTTATTCTGTAACGAGTGCATTGAGAGTCAGGAAGCAAGTACAGGGAGTAGGTGATTAAAATAAATAAACAAAATAATAAACACGAAACCCATACAACGCACCGACATGACACAAAGTCAATAACAGCTGAGGAAAGAACCAAGGGGAGTGACAGATATAGGGAAGATAATCAAGGAGGTGATGGAGTCCAGGTGAGTGTCATGAGGTGCTGGTGCACTTGATGATGGTGACAGGTGTGCGGGATAATGAGCAGCCTGATGACCTAGAGGCCGGAGAGGGAGTATACGTGACATATGTAATTATTCGATGAATAGAAGTCCTTGCATTAATGGTAGTCACGTCACGACACTAGGTTGTAGCATCCCCATGATAGGTACAGAGAAAAATGGTGTATCATGTAGTCGCCTAAACCTATTGCTGTTACATTGAACTGGGTGAATGGAATAGAAATTGAACAGTCATCCAATAGGCTGTATTAGAAATAAGGCCATGCTCATGAAATGTATTCATTGTCGTCCCCCATCTTAAACGGCACTGACCGCCACTGCATGAATCACGCTATACAGTCCGACGGATGAATCTGCGTTTGGCAGATGCCAGGAGAATGCTCCCTGCCCGAATGCATAGTGCCAACTGTAAGGTTTGGTGGAGGAGGAATAATGGTCTGGGGCTGATTTTCATGGTTCGAGCTAGGCCAGTGAAGGGAGCATTCTTCCCTTCCAGTGAAGGGAAAGGTTAACGCTACAGCATACAATGACATGCTAGACGATTCTGCGCTTCCAACTTTGTGGCAACAGTTTGGGGAAGGCCCTTTCCTGTTTCTGCATGACAATGCCCCCGTACACAAAGTGAGATCCATACAGAAATGGTTTTGGCGAGATTGGTATGGGAGAATTTGACTAGCCTGCACAGAGCCCTGACCTCAACCCCATCGAACACCTTTGGGATTAATTTTAACGCCGACTGCGAGCCGGGCATAATCTCCCAACATCAGTGCCCGACCTCACTAATCCTCAGATCATGCGCAGACCAGCTAGCTGGTGTGTTTACGGACATATTCAATCAATCCTTATCCCAGTCTGCTGTTCCCACATGCTTCAAGAGGGCCACCATCGTCCCTGTTCCCAAGAAAGCTAAGGTAACTGAGCTAAACGACTACCGCCCCGTAGCACTCACTTCCGTCATCATGAAGTGCTTTGAGAGACTAGTCAAGGACCATATCACCTCCACCCTACCTGACACCCTAGACCCACTCCAATTTGCTTACCGCCCAAATAGGTCCATAGACGATGCAATCTCAAACACACTGCCCTAACCCATCTGGACAAGAGGAATACCATTGTGAGAATGCTGTTCATCGACTACAGCTCAGCATTTAACCCCATAGTACCCTCCAAACTTGTCATCAAGCTCGAGACACTGGGTCTCGACCCCGCCCTGTGCAACTAGGTACTGGACTTCCTCACCCCCAGGTGGTGAGGGTAGGTAACAACATCTCCACCCCGCTGATACGCAACACTGGGGCCCCACAAGGGTGCATTCTGAGCCCTCTCCTGTACTCCCTGTTCACCCACGACTGCGTGGCCATGCCTCCAACTCAATCATCAAGTTTGCGGATGACACTACAGTGGTAGACTTGATTACCAACAACGACGAGACGGCCTACAGGGAGGAGGTGAGGGCCCTCGGCATGTGGTGTCAGGAAAATAACCTCACACTCAACGTCAACAAAACTTAGGAGATGATTGTGGACTTCAGGAAACAGCAGAGGGAGCACCCCCCTATCCACATCGATAGGACAGTAGTGGAGAGGTGGAACATTTTAAGTTCCTCAGCGTACACATCACAGACAAACTGAATTGGTCCACCCACACAGACAGCGTTGTGAAGAACCTCAGGAGGCTGAAGAAATTTGGCTTGTCACCAAAAGCACTCACAAACTTCTACAGATGCACAATCGAGAGCATCCTGTCGGGCTGTATCACCGCCTGGTACGGCAACTGCTCTCCAGAGGGTAGTGAGGTATGCACAACGCATCACCGGGGGCAAACTACCTGCCCTCTAGGACACCTACACCACCCGATGTCACAGGAAGGCCATAAAGACCATCAAGAACAACAACCACCCGAGCCACTGCCTGTTCACCCCGCTATCATCCAGAAGGCGAGGTCAGTACAGGTGCATCAAAGCAGGGACCGAGAGACTGAAAAACAGCTTCTATCTCAAGGTCATCAGACTGTTAAAAAGCCACCACTAACATTGAGTGGCTGCTGCCAACACACTGACTCAACTCCAGCCACTTTAATAATGGGAATTGAAGGAAATTGATGTAAAATATACCACTAGCCACTTTAAACAATGCTACTTAATATAATGTTTGCATACCCTACATTATTCATCTCATATGTATATACTGTACTCTATATCATCTACTGCATCTTTATGTATCGTAATTTCCGGACTATAAGCCGCTACTTTTTTCCCCACACTTTGAACCTCGCAATGACGCGGCTAATTTATGGATTTTTCAACTTTCACAAGATTCATGCCGCCAAAAAACTGAGCACCGTCACATAATGTGACGTAAATCGAGTGCGCTCAAACTTCCCATCATTCTGATTACGGTAGTCATTTTGTCACCCTCATCATGGCAAAGACACAGAGAAATGCATATGAAGGCGATCGATCTGGCTATTGGAAAAGGAAATAGAGCTGCTGCACGGGAGCATGGCCTTAATGAGTCGATGATAAGACGTTGGAAACAGCAGCGTGAGGACAACAAAAGCTTTCAGAGGGAAGAAAAGCAGATGGCCCGAACTAGAAAATGAGCTTCAACACACAGAGAGCAGACGGCCGAGGTGTTTCAACTGTGCAGATCCGACTGAAAGCCAAAACAATCACCACCGCAATGAAGTTTGAGGATTTTAGAGGTGGACCATCGTGGTGTCTAAGATTTATGAGACGTGAAGGCCTGTCCATCAGGGTACGGACGAGTCTGTGTCAGCAGCTCCCTCCCGACTAGGAGGAAAACGTGTCAAACTTCCACAAATTCACTGATGCAAAGATAGAGGAGCATTCCATTGTCCCGCACGACATCATAAATATGGATGAGGTTCCTCTGATGTTTGACCTGCCTCTCACTCGGACTGTCAACAGGAAAGGCAAATCATCCGTCATGCTGAAAACAACTGGGCATGAAAAAACGCACTTCACCTTCTGAGCTACACGGCATCGGGAGAAAAGCTTCCACCGATGCTGATTTTTAAATGCATGACGATGCCAAAATAAAGATTCCCGGGAGGAACTGTTGTGAAAGTCAATAAGAAAGGATGGATGACGGAAGGCCTAATGCATGAATGGCATATGGAGTGTTACGGCAAGCGACCGGGAGGATTCTTTCACAAGAACAAGGCATTGCTCGTGTTGGACAGCATGAGGGCCCACATAACAGATTCTGTGAAAGAAGCCATCAAGAGGACAAATTAAATTCCAGCTGTGATTCCTGGGGGCACAACAAAGTATTTGCAGCCACTTGACATCAGTGTAAATCGTGCATTTTAGGTGGCGCTCCATGTTCAGTGGGAGGCTTGGATGACAAGTGGGGAGAAATCCTTCACTAAAAGAGCAACTTATGGTCAAGTCTGCCAGTGGGTCCTGACAGCATGGAGCATTGTCAAAAAAATCCACTATCATCAACGGGTTTCGAAAGGCTGGACAGCTGCGTGTTGAAGTGGGCAATATGAGCTCAGCGGGGAATTTGCCTCCGGATGAAAGTGACGAGAGCGACAATGAAAACGATCCAACATCGGATGAAGCAATTCTGAGGCTATTCAACTCCGACACCGAAGGAGATGACTTCAGTGGTTTCAGTGCACAGGAGGAGGAAGATAGTGACCAATAACTTTCTTGGTAGGCTACTGTTTACTGCTATGTATTTTATTTTTGTTACAAGCCGTGTTTCGTTAAAGCCTATTTATTTTTGTTACAAGCCGTGTTTAGTTTAAAAGCCTATTTATTTTTGTTACAAGCCGTGTTTCGTTTAAAGGCTGTGTAAAGTTAATTTGTTTCAATGTACCGGTAGGCACCTGCGGCTTATAGACATGTGCGGCTTAATTATGTACAAAATACATAACTTTTAAAAATTCAGTGGGTGCGGCTTATGTGCACTTAATAGTCCAGAAATTACGGTAATACATGTATCACTAGCCACTTTAAACTATGCCACTTTGTTGACATACCCTACATTACTCATCTCATATGTATATACTGTACTCGATACCATCTACTGCATCTTGCCTATGCCGTTCTGTACCATCACTCATTCATATATCTTTATGTACATACAGTGGGGCAAAAAAGTATTTAGTCAGCCACCAATTGTGCAAGTTCTCCCATTTAAAAAGATGAGAGAGGCCTGTAATTTTCATGATAGGTACACTTCAACTATGACAGACAAAATGAGAGAAAAAAATCCAGAAAATCACATTGTAGGATTTTTAATTAATTTATTTGCAAATTATGGTGTAAAATAAGTAACTCGTTGGTTATTACTGCATTCTCGTAACTAGAAGCACAAGCATTTCGCTACACTCGCATTAACATCTGCTAATCATGTGTATGTGACAAATACATTTGATTTGATTTTGATTTGAGCTACACTTGCCATGCTCAACTCTTGTGAAATGCAAGAGCAGCAGCATACCTTTTATAATTTATCTTTCTCTGCCTACTGCAGCAGTCGTGTTCGGATCTGTACGGACCCATGAAAATCATATCAGATCTGACCCAGACCCGTGACGTTATTTAGAATTCTGGATTCGGACCCGCTCGGGTCACGGGTATTTGGGTAAAGGTGAATCCGTGAAGACCTCTACTCCCTACCTCTCCCTCCCTCCCTTTTTCTTTCGCTCTCCCACTCTCTCTCCTTTATATCTGATTGGATGGATCAGGAAGCTGATTGGAGAGGGGACCATAAGGACCACGACTGAGTAACACTGCTGCTATATGAAACACACACACACACACACACACACACACACACACACGAGTAAACTCACACTCAAAGCCCAGCTGCATTGACTGCTGTCTGAAAACACTATGGGAGGTTTTCTCTTCTCTCATGTCTTAACCTCTCTAAAGCTTTTGCTATGTTTTTTTTTACTATTCAGCTGCATTAGGGTGGACAGAAACAGAACACAAAACACACAACACAAACACTCCTACTTGCTCACACCACCCGTTCTCACTCTGCCCACATCCCAATGTTAGTAACAGTACCATGCCTGTGGGCCAACTGAACACATGCACCAGAGATACTCATAGAGAACATTCAAGAGACAACACCTTGTTTTAGACATACCTACAGTGCCTTCAGAAATGATTCACACACCGTTACTTTTCTCCACATTTTGAAGTGTTACATACAAAGTGGGATTAAAATGTATTTAAATGTCATTGTTTGTCAACAATCTACAGAACATAATATGTGAAAGAAAAAACAACATATGGATCAGTCAAAAGTTTGGACAGACCTACTCATTCCAGGGTTTTTCTTTATTTGTACTATTTTCGACATTGTAGAATAATAGGGAAGACATCAAAACTATGGAATAACACATATGGAATCATGTAGTAACCAAAAGAGTGTAAAACAAATAAAAATAGTCACCCTTTGCCTTGATGACAGCTTTGCACACTCTTGGCATTCTCTCAACCAGCTTCACAAGTTAGTCACCTGGAATGCATTTCAATTAACAGGTGTGCCTTCTTAAATGTTAATTTGTGGAATGTCTTTCCTTATTGTGTTTGAGCCAATCAGTTGTGTTGTGACAAGGTAGGGGTGGTACACAGAAGATAACCCTATTGGGTAAAAGACCAAGTCCTTATTATTACAATAACAGCTCAAATAAGCAAAGTGAAACGACAGTCCATCTTTACTTTAAGACGTGAAGATCAATCAATCTGGAAAATTTAAAGAATTTTGAAAGTTTCTTCAAGGGAAGTCGCAAAAACCATCAAGCGCTATGATGAAACTGGCTCTCATGAGGACCGCCACAGCAAAGGAAGACACAGATTTACCTCTGCTGCAGAGGATAAGTTCATTAGAGTTACCACCCTCAGAAATTGGAGCCCAAATAAATGTCAGAGTTCAAGTAACAGACACATCTCAACATCAAATGTTCAGAGGAGACTACATGAATCAGGCATTTGCGGTTGATTTGCTGCAAAGAAACCACTACTAAAGGACACCAATAAGAAGAAGAGACTTGTTTGGGCCAAGAAACATGAGCATTGGACATAAGACTGGTGGAAATCTGTCCTTTGGTCTGACGAGTCCAAATTTGCAACTCAGAGTAGGTGAATGGATGATCTCTGCATGTGTGGTTCCCACTGTGAAGAATGGGGAGGAGGTGTAGGAGTGCTTTGTTGGTGACACCATCTGTGATTTATTTAGAATTCAAGGCATACTTAACCAGCATGGCTACCACAGAATTCTGCAGCGATACGCCATCCCATCTGGTTTGCACTTAGTGGGACTATCATTTGTTTTTCAACGGGACAATGACCAAAACACACCTCCAGGCGGTGTAAGGTCTATTTGACCAAAGAGAGTTATGGAGTGCTGCATCAGATAACCTGGCCGCCACAATCACCCAACCTCAACCCAATTTGAGATGGTTTGGGATGAGTTGGACCGCAGAGTGAAGGATAAGCAGCCATCAACTGCTCAGCATATGTGGGAACTCCTTCAAGACGGTTGGAAAAGCATTTCTCATGAAGCTGGTTGAGCGAATGCCAAGCGTGTGCAAGACAAAGGGTGGCTACTTTTAAGAATCAAACATTTTGATAGGGCTGAGATCCCGTTAATGGGATTGATATGACAACAGCCAGTGAAAGTGCAGGGCGCCAAATTCAAACAGAAATCTCATAATTAAAATTCCTCAAACATACAAGTATTTTATACCATTTTAAAGGTGATCTTGTTGTTAATCCCACCACAGTGTCCGATTTTTAAATAGGCTTTACAGCGAAAGCACCACAAACGATTGTTAGTTGAGAGCCATACAAGTGTTATGCATGGAATTTTAGATGCACTTCTCCTTAATGCAACCGCTGTGTTAGATTTCAAAAAAGCTTTACGGCAAAAGCAAACCATGCAAACCCATCTGAGTACTGCGCTCAGAGACCTAACAAGCCAAAAAGATATCTGCCATATTGTGCAGTCAACAGGAGTCAAAAATACCATTATAAATATTCACTTACCTTTGATGATCTTCATCAGAATGCACTCCCAGGAATCCCAATTCCACAATAATTGTTTGTTTTGTTTGATAATGTCCATCATTTATGTCCAAATAGCTACTTTTGTTAGCGCGTTTTGTTAACAAATCCAAAGTCACGAAGCACGTTCACTAGTTGCAGATGAAATGTCAAAAAGTTAGAATTACAGTTACAGCCCGTAGAAACATGTCAAACGATGTATAGAATCAATCTTTAGGATGTTTAACATATTACTTCAATAATGTTCCAACCGAAGAATTCCTTTGTCTTCAGAAAAGCAATGGAACGGGAGCTACCTCTCACATGAACGAGCGTCACGAGCCTGTGGCACTCTGCCAGACCACTGACTCAAAGAGCCCTTATGAGCCCCTCCTTTACAGTAGAAGCCTACAACAAGTTTCAAAAGACGGTTGACATCTAGTGGAAGCCTTAGGAAGTGCAACATGACCAATATCCCACTATCTTCAATAGGGAATGAGTTGAACATCAACCAACCTCAGATTTCCCACTTCCTGGTTGAATTTTTCTCAGGTTTTTGACTGCCATATGAGTTCTGTTATACTCACAGACATCATTCAAACAGTTTTAGAAACTTCAGCGTGTTTGCTATCCAATACTACTAATATGCATATATTAGCAACTGGGACAAAGTAGCAGGCAGTTTACTTTGGGCACCTTATTCATCCAAGTTACTCAATACTGCCCCCAGTCATAAGAAGTTAACACTTGTTTGGTTACTACATGATTCCATATGTGTTATTTCACAGTTTGGATGTGTTCACTATTATTCTACAATGTAGGAAATAGTAAAAATAAAATTCCTTGAATGAGTAATAGGTGTGTCCAAACTTTTGACTGGTACTGTATATTAAACACTTTAGATAAGTGGTATGATTACTTTCTGAAGGTATTGTATATTTGCCCATTGTAGACGTGACTAGAAAGTGACTTTTTAGACCTGAATGCTAAAAGGTCCTCAAAGTTGACCCATTTTGCATACCCTACCAAACCATGAGACATCCAGGTCTTCATCACTGGACAAGATAAACGGTTTTAATTGATATAATTTAAAAGCTTCCAAACAGTGTTGTCGAACTATTTCATAATTTTATATAAACAAATATTGTTTTATAACTATCTTTTTTTTAACCTTTATCTTAACATTGGTCAACTCAATGTTTTTGGTCATATTCAGATACACTACATGACCAAAGCTGTGTAGACACCTGCTCGTCGAACATCTCGTTCCAAAATCTTGGGCATTAAGATGGAGTTAGTCCCCCCTTTGCTGCTATAACAGCCTCCACCTTTCTGTGAATGCTTTCCACTAGATGTTGGAACAATGCTGCGGGGACTTGCTTCCATTCAACCACAAGAGCATTAGTGAGGTCGGGCCCTGATGTTGGGCGATTAGGCCTGGCTCGCAGTCGGTGTTCCATTTCATCACAAAGGTGTTTGATGGGGTTGAGGTTAGAGCTCTGTGCAGGCCAGTCAAGTTCTTCCACTCTGATCTCAACAAACCTTTTCTGTATGTGCTTCACTTTGTGCACAATGGTATTGTCATGCTGAATCAGGAAAGGGCGTTCCCCAAACTGTTGCACAAAGTTGGAAGCACAGAGTCGTCTGGAATGTCAAAATATGCTGTAGCGTTAAGATTCCCTTTCATTGGACCTAAGGGGCTTAGCCCGAACCATGAAAAACAGCCCCAGACCATTATTCCTCCACCACCAATCTTTACAGTTGGCACTATGGATTCGTGCAGACTGCTTTCTCCTGGCTCATTCTGTGAGCTTGTTTGGCCAACCACAACAGACGACACAACAGTAGTAGGCTTGATTACCAATGATAACGAGACAGCCTACAAGGAGAAGGTGAGGGCTCTGGGAGTGTGGTGCCTGGAAAACATTTAACTTCAACAAAACAAAGGAGATGATTGTGCACCCCCCTATCTACAGTTGAAGCTGGAAGTTTACATACACCTTAGCCAAATATATTCAAACTCGGCTTTTCACAATTCCTGACATTTAATCAAAGGAAAAATTCCCTGTTTTAGGTTATTTAGAATCACCACTTTATTTTAAGAATGTGATATGTCAGAATAATAGCACAGAGAATTATCTATTTCAGCTTTTATTTCTTTCATCACATTCCCAGTGGGTGAGATGTTTACATACTCAATTAGTATTTGGTAGCATTGCCTTTAAATTGTTTAATTAACTTGGGTCAAATGTTTTGGGTAGCCTTCCACAAGCTTCCCACAATAAGTTGGGTGAATTATGGCCCATTCCTCCTGACAGAGCTGGTGTAACTGAGTCAGGTCTATAGGCCTCCTGGCTTGCACACAAATGTTCTATGGGATTCAGGTCAGGGCTTTGTGATGGCCACTCCAATACCTTGACTTTGTTGTCATTAAGCCATGTTACCACAACTTTGGAAGTATGCTTGGGGTCATTGTCCATTTGGAAGTGTCATGTTCATTATATGGATCGGACCAAGGCGCAGCGTCGTATGCGTTCATTATTATTTATTTAAAGAATGAAACACTGAACAAAATGACAAAACGAACCGTGAAACTATACAAACGAGTGCTGACAGGCAACTACACATAGACAAGATCCCACAAACACCAAAGGGAAATGGCTACCTAAATATGATCCCCAATCAGAGACAACAATAAACAGCTGCCTCTGATTGGGAACCATATCAGGCCACCATAGACATACAAATCACCTAGACCTACAAAAACCCTAGACAATACAAAAATGAGCGTACCCACCCTAGTCACGCCCTGACCTAACCAAAACATAAAGAAAACAGATGTCTAAGGTCAGGGCGTGACAGGAAGACCCATTTGCGACCAAGCTTAAACTTCATGACTGATGTCTTGAGAGCACCAATATATCCACATAATTTTCCTGCCTCATAATGCCATCTATTTTGTGAAGTGCACCAGTCCCACCTACAACAAAGCACACCCACAACATGATGCTGCCACCCCCGTGCTTCACGTTTGGGATGGTGTTCTTCGGCTTGCAAGCCTCCCCCTTTTTCCTCCAAACATAACGATGGTTATCATGGCCAAACAGTTCTATTTTTGTTTCATCAGACCAGAGGACATTTCTCCAAAAAGTACGATATTTCTCCCCATGTGCAGTTGCAAACTGTAGATTGGCTCATTTTATGGCGGTTTTGGAGCAGTGGCTTCTTCCTTGCTGAGCGGAATTTCAGGTTATGTCGATATAGGATTAATTTGACTGTGGATATACATCCTTTTGTACCTGTTTCCTCCAGCATCTTCACAAGGTCCTTTGCTGTTGTTCTGGGATTGATTTGCACTTTTCGCACCAAAGTATGTTCATCTCTAGGAGACAGTACCCTTCTCCTTCCTGAGTGGTATGACGGCTGCGTGGTCCCATGGTGTTTATACTTGCGTACTATTGTTTGTACAGATGACGTTGTACCTTCAGGCGTTTGGAAATTGCTCCCAAAGACAACCCAGACTTGTGGAGGTCTACAATTTATTTTCTGAGGTCTTGGCTGATTTATTTTGATTTTCCCATGATGTCAAGCAAAGAGGCACTGAGTTTGAAGGTAAGACTTGAAATACATCCACAGGTACACCTCCAATTAACTCAAAAATGTCAATTAGCCTATCAGAAGCTTCTAAAGGCATGACATCATTTTCTGGAATTTTCCAAGCTGTGTAAAGGCACAGTCAACTTAGTGTATGTAAACTTCTGACTCACTGGAATTGTGATACAGTGAAATAATCTGTCTGTAAACAATTGTTGGAAAAATTACTCTACACACAAAGTAGATGTTCTAACCGACATGGCCAACATATTGTTTGTTAACAAGAAATTTGTGTAGTGGTTGAACAACGAGTTTTAATAACTCCAACCTAAATGTATGTAAACTTCCAACTTCAATTGTACATAAAAGGGACCGCAGTGAAGAAGGTGGAAAGCTTCAAGTTCCTTGGTGCACACATCACTGACAAACTGAAATGGACCACCCACACAGACAGTGTGGTGAAGGCACAACGGAGCCTCTTTAGCCTCCTGAGGTTGAAGAAATTTGTTGTGTCACCTAAATCTCTCAAACTTTACAGATGATCAATTGAAAGAATCCTGTCGGGCTGTATCACCACCTGGTACGGCAACTGCACCACCCGCAACCGCAAGGCTCTCCAGGGGGTGGTGCGGTCTACCCAACGCAATGCCGGGGGCAAACTTCCCGCCCTCCAGGACACCTACAGCACCCAATGTCACATAAAGGCCAAAAAGATCATCAAGGACATCAACCACCTGAGCCACTGCTTGTTCACCCTGCTATCATTCAGAAGGCAAGGTCAGTACAGGTGCATCAAAGCTGGGACCGAGAGACTGAAAAATAGCTTCTACCTCAAGGCCATCAGACTGTTAAACAGCCATCACTAGCACATTGGAGGCTGCTTCCTAAAGGCATAGACTAGAAATTACTGGCCACTTTAAGGAATGGAACACTAGAGACTTTAATAATATTTACATATCTGGCATTACTCATCTCATTTGTATATACTGTATTCTATACCATTCTACGGTATCTTAGTCCGTTCCACTCTGACATCGCCCGTCCATATATGTATATATTCTTAATTCATTCCTACTTAGATGTGTGTGTATTGGGTATATAATGTGTAATTTGTTAGATAAGTAGTGCACTGTCGGAGCAAGAAGCACAAAGCATTTCGATACACCCGCAGTAACATCTGCTAATAACGTGTATGTGACCAATAAAAATTGATTTTCAAGCCTCTCAACACCTAAAATCTTGCCTCATACCCTCATTCAATCACTGCTGTGATCCCTTTCCAACACTGTAAGTAGCCCTCTCAATCCCATTCCCCATAATATTGTACTTTAAATATCTTTATTAAATGGTTTAGGTTAAAATAATTAGTCTTTGATTTTTGAAATACACTTTGTCGTCTGTGCGTTCCGCACCTATACCGTGGGTCTCCCATCATCCTCCATTTTCAAGTCACCAGCCTCCACTGACACACACGTACACATGGATTTTGTGTTGTAGATACAGTGGGGCAAAAAAGTATTTAATCAGCCACCAATTGTGCAAGTTCTCCCACTTAAAAAAATGAGAAAGGCCTGTCATTTTCATCATAGGTACAGAGATGACAGACAAAATGTGAAAAGAAATCCAGAGAATAACATTGTAGGATTTTTAATGAATTTATTTGCAAATTATGGTAGAAAATAAGTATTTGGTCACCTACAAACAAGCAAGATTTCTGGCTCTCACACACCTCTTCTTTAATAAGACGCTCCTCTGTCCTCCACTCGTTACCTGTATTAATGGCACCTGTTTGAACTTGTTATTAGTATAAAAGACACCTGTCCACAACCTCAAACAGTCACACTCCAAACTCCACTATGGCCAAGACAAAAGAGCTGTCAAAGGACACCAGAAACAAAATTGTAGACCTGCACCAGGCTGGGAAGACTGAATCTGCAATAGGTAAGCAGCTTGGTTTGAAGAAATCAACTGTGGGAGCAAATTTTAGGAAATGGAAGACATACAAGACCACTGATAATCTCCCTCGATCTGGGGCTCCACGCAAGATCTCACCCCGTGGGGTCAAAATGATCACAAGAACGGTGAGCAAAAATCCCAGAACCACACGGGGGGACATAGTGAATGACCTGCAGAGAGCTGGGACCAAAGTAACAAAGCCTACCATCAGTAACATACTACGTCGCCAGGGACTCAAATCCTTCAGTGCCAGACATGTCCCCCTGCTTAACCTCTAGCGACGAGCAATCCGGGAGCGTAATCATAGCCTCAAGCGCTTTACCATAATGCAACTTTTCCTATTCATGAAAATCGCAAAGGAAATGAAATAAATATATTCAAACACAAGCTTAGCCTTTTGTTAACAACACTGTCATCTCAGATTTTCAAAATATGCGTTACAGCCAATGCTAGACCAGCATTTGTGTAAGTTTATCATGGCATAATGCTATGCTAGCTCTGCTGGCAGCAGGCAACATTTTCACAAAAATAAGAAAAGCAACCAAATTAAATAATTTACCTTTGAAGAACTTCAGATGCTTTCACTCAGGAGACTCCCAGTTAGATAGCAAATGTTCCTTTTTTCCAAAAATATTATTTTTGTAGGCGAAATAGCTCCCGTTTGTTCATCATGCTTGGCTGAGAAATCGACCGGAAAATGCTACCATTACAACGCCAAACTTTTTTCAAAATTAACTCCATAATATCGACAGAAACACGGCAAGCGTTGTTTAGGATCCATCCTCAAGGTGTTTTTAACATATATATTCGATAATATATTCGTCGTGGCAGTTGGTTTCTCATAAGAAACGATTGGAAAAATGGCTACCTCAGTATTTTACGCAAGTTTTCTCCGGGAGACACCATGCGACCACTCGCCCTATATGGTCTCTTACAGCCATTCTCCAATGGAAATGCCTAAAAAGACGTCACAATACTGTAGACACCTTGGGGAAAACGTGGAAAACGTAAGCTGACTCCTAAGCTCCTTCACAGCCATATAAGGAGTCATTGGCATGAGGCGGTTTCAAAAAATGCGGCACTTCCTGATTGGATTTTATCTGGGTTTCGCCTGTAACATCAGTTCTGTGGCACCCACAGACAATATCTTTGCAGTTTTGGAAACGTCAGAGTGTTTTCTTTCCAAAGCAAGTCAATTATATGCATAGTCGAGCATCTTTTCAAGACAAAATATCTTGTTTAAAACGGGAACGTTTTTCATCCAAAAATTAAGAGCACCCCCTATATCGAAGAAGTTAATTGTGTTTTTGAAGAGCAGAAGAAGGCATTGGGAATCACAAGAATTGCAAATTCTGAAGTATTTTGCTTTGAACTGCGAAGTAGAGCAGCAGTTAAAGGAGTCATAGCCGGGCTGTCGATGGAGGTAGATATTGAATACTTCAAGAGAATCCAAGATGGGGTTGGTCCCCATGCAATAACTGTAAAGGATATTGCCATGTTGCAAATGTTTGCCGACAGAAGGAGTATGTTGAAGATCAGAGTGAAGAAGGTCAGTGTTTCACAACTGTGGTGGGGATCATGATTCAGAGTTCTTGGAGTGCCCTGTAAGGGTGAAGAAGGTCAAGGTGGAAAAAGTAAGGGCGGGTCATATGATCTCCTACTCTGAGGCAAGGAAAAATAATTGAGAAAGCAAGTGACTCTAGTGTTGATGATATGGTACTGGATACACCCCAGCTTTTAGTGAATGCTTGCCAATCAAGAGAACTGAACATGCTTTGTGTGAAAAAGGTGGATTTTATTGAAATGTTTATTGATTGTACAGCGCAAATGTAAAACTAATCCCCAAAATTGGACTTCATTGTGGCTGTGGCAGAAATGTTTTTGGGCATGAAATAATTTAGTGGAAGATCTGCAAGGGGTACTGGCGAAGGAATTAGGTACCGCGGTCCTGCGCCTGTGTAGGGATCAAATTGAAACTCTAAAGTTTCCAAAACTGTAAAAATATTGTCTGTGAGTATAACAGAACTGATATTGCAGGTGAAATCCTGAGAAAAATCCAATCAGGAAGTGACTCTTATTTTGAAACCCCTGTCTTTCTATGCATCCCTATTGCCCATTGAAAGGGATACTAACCAGATTTTTTTTTCTGTGGCTTCCCTAAGGTGTCTACAGCATTTAGAGGTAGTTTCAGGCCTTTATTTTGAAGAATGAGCATAAACGTCCACATTGCGTAAGTGCTCAGTTGTTGGCATTTTTCCTCCCGGTCCTAGTGAAAAGCCATCGGTTGATATATTATCGAATAGATATTGAAAAACACCTTGAGGATTGATTATAAAAAACGTTTGCCATGTTTCTGTCGATATGATGGATATAATTTGGAATTTTTGTCTGCGTTGTCGTTACCGCTATTTCCGGTGGATTCCTAGGCATAACGCATCAAACTAACGGAGGTATTTGGATATAAACAATATCTTTATGGAACAAAACATTTGCTGTCTAACTGGAAGTCTCGTGAGTGAAAACAGCCGAAGCTCAAAGATAAACGATTAATTTGATTGCATTTCTGATTTTCGTGACCAAGTTACCTGCCGCTAGGTGTACATAATGTTTTGTTAGTATATCGATAAACTTACACAAGTGCTTGTATTGTTTTCGCTGTAAAGCATAATTTCAAAATCTGAGACGACAGGGTGATTAACAAAAGGCTAAGCTGTGTTTCGCCATATTTCATTTGTGATTTCATGAATATTAATATTTTCTAGTAGGATTATTTGACCGTTGCGGTATGCTATTTAGCGTAGTTGATGACAATTATCCAGGATCCGGGGGAGAGGTTATTTTACTACCCCGTACAATAGGTGGTGGTGGCAATACACTTTATTAGTCTGCCAATAAACCTCAAAGAAGAACACAAGGGTGCTTCCTTTTGAGGCAGTACGTCAAGTTTCATGACAGGACGTCAAAATTGGCATTTTCCAATACTATGCAACAAAATTGCTAAAAAGAAATCAGAACGAACGACAGACAGAAGTCCCCGCTTGGAATAACATTTTCCAGAACAATAAGAAATAACTTTGAAATGTAAGCATAACGTTTATTTATTCACCAAATTATGTTAAAATGTTCAACAAATAGCTAGCTATCTAAAATGTTGTATGCGATAGCTAGCTAGTAGGCAATAGTAACTGCTTATCGGCTTTTTAGAGACACAGCAATGTGTCAATTGTTGAACTTGCTAGCCAGTTAAAGCATAAAAAAAAATCAGGGACTAAATTGGGCACCTGATTGCGTTTCACTCCATTACTTTGGCTTGGAAGAAGAAAACAGTCCTGCCTGATTCGTCGCAGGTAAGACATTAACAACATTTGATGAAAAACTGCAGCCAGCCTAGCCAGCAAAGTTATTTGTGCATTCTGTTGATGAGTCTCTTTTGCTAGTTAGCTCCATGCAGTTTTTGTAAGGTTAGTTTTTCTTTCCACTTTCCCTTCCCTATTGTGTTAACATTTGAGGCTTATACTCTTAATGTAAACAACTTGACCTGGCATAAAAATGGGCAAAACTGAAAAAATTATTGCATATTAAAGTGGGATTGACAGTGTTTTGCAATATGAAATCTTATTCAAATCTGGTCCTATACACTCCAAGGAAGAATATTACACTTTTTAAAACATTTTCTGAGAAGCGAGCGCTTAGATATGGTCATTTTCACATTTTCATAAATTCATACAATGTTTGGTAATGATGTCTAGTAAGGCATTTGTGGAAATTCTATAGCAAAATAAAGTGGGAAGGTGGCCGTGTGTTTGGACAATTAATAAACACTGCAGTAAATAAAACATAATAAAAACATCTGTCTTGTCCAGGACCGGAGTCTACGCAGACCGGTGCGCCATAGTCAATCAGAGCTACAGTAGCCATTTTTCTGTTACTGCAAGTTATTGCTAGTTTGACCACCAGAGGGCTTCTTTGAGAAGCATTTGATAGTATTCCGTATTGGCATTACCAGATAATTGAAAACCTTTTTTGTAATAACATAGTATATGCGATTGATTTTAAGATATTTGGCTTAATTAATTGTATTAATATTATGGTGTTTCTATTCAGAGAAAAACAAAACCCTCAGGGTTTCCGTTAGGATGGAATGAAAAATATGGCGCTGTACAATGTGATTGTCGGGAGTAGGCTACAGGATTGGAGGATTCTAAATTGTTTGCCTTCATTAGACAACTTTGTTCCAATATTTCTGTAAATCGGTGATATTTATTCACACAGTAATTCATTATGGATCCATAACTAAATCAACATCTGCATTTTGAAAGAGTATTTTTTTAATCATTATTTTATTAATGAAATGTGTTTTATTTGTTTATTAGGCTACTGCGCAGTCCACAATACATGATGTAGGAAACATGGGAAAGTGCCTAAAACCTTACATAAGGGAGAGCAGGCCATGTCTGTACCACAGAATTCAGGGCACGTGGGTGTTATTTCATAATTGTGATGTCTTCATTATTATTCTACAATGTTGAAAATATTAAAAATAAAGAAAAATCCTGGAATGAGTAGGTGTGTCCAAACTTTTGACTGGTACTTGCTTAATTCATTTGACTAGTATTATGGTGTTTTTATTCCATGAAAAACAACGTGACGCTCATAAATTCAGAGAATTGTCAGTTTGTAAATTCAGACCATTTCGGTGGATTCAGACCGAGTGCACACTGAACGTTCGGGCCCAGGAGTAGGGTTGATTTGAGCGTTCTGGCCTTACAACAGCAGTCAAACACCCAATCCAACGTTGGCTAGCTTGCTAGCTACTTGCTATCTACTTCCAGACAACTCTGACTCTGGCAGTTTTCGTGTTAAAACCTCTTAAGTCTACCCCTTCCTTTTTCGAACATTCTGTTAAAAATCGCGCAACTTTTCAGCGTCCTGCTACTCATGCCAGGAATATAGTATATGCATATGATTAGTATGTGTGGATAGAAAACACTCTGAAGTTTCTAAAACTGGTTAAATCACGGCTGTGACTATAACAGATTGTGTGTTTCATTGAAAAACGTAAGAAAAACTGCTCTCTGAAAGCTAAAAATAATTTCCATAAGTCACTTTCATGGGTTGTTAAAAGAGCACAAAATTAATTATGGATCTGCATGCAATTCATACAGATTCCACACGATGTCGCCATTGTCGTCATTTTCAATGGACTTTTTTCTTGGAAAATCCAACTAACAGGATTCCGTTTCTTCCGGTCTCCACCAGGATGGTTTGAATGTGCACATTGGCAGCCATTGATTTGCAGACGAGGAGCTATTGAATATACATCGCCCTGTAATCATTTTGATAGATTGTAAACGTTTACTAATACCTAAAGTTGGATTACAAAAGTATTTCGAAGTGTTTTGTGAAAGTTTATCGTCGACTTTTTTAATTTAAAAAAATGACGCAGCGTTTAAAAACAATGTTTTTTTCTGAATGACACAGCTTCCATAGAAAGCTATTTTGGGTATATATGGACCGATTTAAACGAAAAAAAGACCCAATAGTGATGTTTATGGGGCATATAGGAGTGCCAAGAAAGAAGCTCGTCAAAGGTAATGAATGTTTTATATTTTATTTCTGCGTTTTGTGTAGCGCCGGATAAGCAAAGTCTTTGTTTACGTCGCATTCAGGCATTTTGAGGTGTTGCATGCTATCAGATAATAGCTTCTCATGCTTTCGCCGAAAAGCATTTTAAAAATCTGACTTGTTGGCTAGGTTCACAACGAGTGTAGCTTTAATTCAATACCCTGCATGTGAATTTTGATTAAGGTTTGAGTTTTAACGAGTACATTTAGCATTTAGCGTAGCGCATTTGCATTTCCAGGTGTCTACTTGAGACATCTGCGTCTCAAGTAGGAGCAAGAAGTTCCAGAGCGTTGGTGACTGTAAATGTGCTGCTGGAAACAATTTATTTACGCTTTTTTACGATGTTTACTGACACCGTCCATATTCAACGGGTGTTGAGCACTCATAAATTAATAACTCTGGTACACTCAGACGAGTGTGTACTGAAATACTTTTTGCCCTTGGAACGCTGAGCTCCCACCATCGTTTTCCTATGGAGAGGCATGCCGGTCTATTTCGCCAAATATCTCACTGTGTATCTTTTGTTTTTTCACCATTTTAAAATCAGGAGAATCTCCTTATGTAAGTCTGGGCAGCGAGCTCGTTTGTCATCGATTGCTAGACCAGAAATAGTCATATGTTTTTATTTGTCCCTACTTTCTCATTACACAGACATGAGCACAATTGACACCATCGAGGTGCGGAATCTTTTTACACACGTTGTTTTTCCCGACGAACAGATTGTAGTGGTAAACTAAAAAGGATACATTTTTTTGCGCCATTTAGGCTAAATGAATTCTAAGCATCATTTGTCATGGGCTCGCGCTAATGTTCCAGTTTAGCCAATGTTTTTCAGACATTTTTTAGCCATGAGTGAATTTTTACTCATTCTATTGTCCAGCCTATAGATAGCCAGAGCGAATTTACGAAAGCACCCAAATGTCGACTGAGAAAGCCCAAAAACTATACCATTTAGCTAAGCTAAGAATGACAGGAATAATCAAGTCAATAAACACTGGGTAGTTAGATAGCCTATAGTTAATATACTGGCAAGTTTGATGTATAACTACGAACGTTAGCTAACATACCAGTACATACTGCTGTAATGATATGCTATGTGGTTCGTAAGGACAGTGTAACTAACAAATTGTCAGCCAACCTAACGTGTAAGGTAACTTATTTGAAAAGTCATTACTTTATTACATTGAGTAGCAAGCTACGCCTTGGTCGTTATGGCAAATCTGGTCTGTGATAGGACGGGAGTTTATCACACCTAGCTTGGCTATTAGACTATTCTTAGAAAAAGGTTGAATAGTCTATTGTTCAGCTATTAGCCTCCCTCCCCAACTTGCAAAAAATTGTTGTTCCCATCTCATTCCGTTCCCTCTTTCACGCACCATCATTCTGCGCCTGAGTGGCTCGCTTGTGGGCGTGCTGGCAGGATATGGCAACATCTTCATTCGTGCGTCAAGAATTTTTCATACAGTAGCAAAGGTGTGGTTATTCACAGGAAAATGGCTATATGCTATGGTGGTACATTTGTGTCTTGTTGTCGAGAGCAAAACTTTATTATTTTCAATCAAACACTATTGTTCTGAAAGCAAGTTTTTTCCGACACAAGGGAAGTCATAGCGGACACCTACGAAGAAGGTACGCAGCACTGGGCTGTATTGACGTATCCTGAAAATGACATCTGCTGCTTTCGATTGACTGGTCATATCTCAGATATTGTTTTCATATCTATAAAAAATAAGCTGTTTTCTTTACTTTCAGAGAGCGAGCTGATCAAGGGGTCGAAAATGTAGATATTGACAGATGTTCACTGTCCGAGGAACAGGCCGTGGAAGCTTTATTGCTGGCAAAAGTGTCCATAACCAGAGGTAATTAAACTGTTCTGTGTTCTTCATCTCTGCCTGTCTTGTTGTACATGGAATCTGTCTCACATGCATTCATTTAAAAAAATCTTAAAATGTCTGATTTTTTTTCTTCAGATTTACACCACATAAACACAGCCATTTTCACTGGACTATCTGTTGCTGCCAAGTCATGATTTCCCTGGGGGTTAGCCTTGCAATAACCAAGTGGTTAAATGTTTCAGGTACACTCCGATAGGTGTCTTCACCACATACAGTATCTTCTATTGACATTATCTTCTACTGTTTGTCCTCATGTCTGTTTTTTAGCATAAAGTACTCTGTAGCCATTTAGTGTGGACACCAGGTGAGACCACACACACACAATAACAGTCTCTCTTCTTCACTTCATCCCTCTCCCCCTTCTCCCTAAATCCTCTAGGTTAACTTTTTATGGCTGCAGGGGCAGTATTGAGTAGCTTGGATGAAAAGGTGCCCATTGTAAACGGCCAGCTCCTCAGTCTCAGTTGCTAATATTATTATTAGTATTGGATAGAAAAAACTCAAAATATTGTCTGTGAGTATAACAGAACTGATATTGCAGGCGAAACCCTGAGGAAAATCAAAACAGAAAGTGGCTTCTATTTTGAAAACTCCATGTTCCATAGCCTCCTTTTGCTGGATTTAAAGGGATATGAACCAGATTCCTTTTCCTATCGCTTTCTCAAGGTGTCAGACTTCAGACAGTTTCAGGCTTTTATTTAGAAAAATTAGCCAGAACGATAACATCGCGTCAAGTGGTCACATGAGTTTTGCTCACGCAACAGAATTTGGACAGCCATTGTTTTCCCCTCTCCTACTGTGAAAGACATTTGCGGATGATATATTATCGATTATATATTTTAAAAACAACCTGAGGAGTGATTATAAAAAACGTTTGACATGTTTCTGTGGACATTATGGAAACTATTTGGAATTTTCGTCTGCATTGTCGTGACTGCTCTTTCCTGTGGATTTCTGAACATAACGCAACAAACAAACAGAGGTATTTTGGTTCTAAAAATAATCTTTATGGAACAAAAGGAACATTTGTTGTGTAACTGGGAGTCTCGTGAGTGAAAACATCCGAATATCATCAAAGTATCCGAAGATCATCAAATCATAAAAATAATTTCAAAATCTGACACGACAGGTGGATTAACAAAAGGCTAAGCTGTGTTTTCCTATATTGCACTTGTGATTTCATGAATCTAAATATTTATATTAATATTTATTGTATGTAGCGCTAAGCTATTCAGCGTTTGTTGATGACACTTATCCCGATATCGGGATTGCAGCCATAACAAGTTAAATCAGCTGTTTTGGTGAACCCCTCCTGCATCTGAAATGGCTGATACAGAGGGAAAATCATGATCCTAGGTGAGAGGTCACTTGGTTGGGTCAACAGGAAGTATTATTAAAGAGATTCTTTACTTTGAAATACAGACAGAGAAAAAAAGGTCAGTTTTGCATTTCACCTCCTGATGATGATTATGATGACTGACCGTGTTATAATAAAAAAAACAAGGCTTAATCATGCTCTCTCTGTATCATGTCACTCATCTGCAGGTATGTTTTGATGTGAGAGAGGAAGCCAGTCCCGTCATCGCCACCTCACCCGCTCTTAAGATAACCAGCCTTGGGCCCCCAGTTGGCCCAAAGGTTTGGAGACACCGCAATTGTGATGAACTGAGCGAATATTAGTGTATCACTGTAATTCATTTATCATAGGCTGTCTGCCACTGTTCTTACCTCTTTCCCTTTCTGTCATCTTACACCTCTCTCCCCTCGTCTTTCTTCCTCGTTTTATAACGCACACCATATGTGCATTGAAGTACAGATTGAACTTTTTTTTGTAATATAAAATTATCATAATTATAATGCATTTATTATTTATTTATAAACACCTGGATGATGAACTTATTTCAATAAAGTGTTTCACATTCTCCACGGTTGAAATTAAGTATCTCATTGAATACTATCCTGTGCCCTTAGATTAATGCAGATGAAGGGATATGCATAGTTTTTTTCTGTATATATGAATTACAAATCAATCATGTTTCTAGTCTATTGCATAGTTACAATGTGTAATCATGGATGTCCCAGGAGCAGGAGTGGTAAACACTGTTGAAGTGTATAATTGAAATACATACATGCAGACACAGCATCATTCAAGTCATGGAGTTTGATATGACTGAAAAATAATGTCTCAGAGATTCATACCTGAACCGCACCTTTATTTTCCATGGAAGAGTACCTGATCAGTGAAATATATTCAATGTGGGAATCTCATGCATGATAATAACTACAGTACATGTATATAGGACTTGCATCCTTGGCACAATAAAGTCACAATAAAGTTATTATACTCTACTCTATCCATAGGCTTCAATAACTCCAGACTTGAAGTTGATACAACAACTATGATAGCAGAGGTTCATAGATAGCTTCTGAACTACTATTCATACCAAATGTTTCAGGGTCCATACACAGATTGGCTACATACTGTAGCTAGCTACACATCTATAGGCATACAGTTATTTGTATCCTCAACTACACAATAAGCAAGTAAATAGTTAGCTAGCTATGTTACTTCAGCTGCATTGCAAGGCAAGCTTACAAAATTGTACATTCAATTTGCAATAAATGCTTTAGCTAGCTAGATTATTTACATCTACTGTTTCACAAGACGTCAGCAAAACATTATTCAACACAAATTACAAATTCATTCTCCTAACACTAGCTCATGTTAGCTAGTCAGGTAACTTGCTAAATAGCGATTTATGTAAATTAACTTAATGACAAAAAAATATGCACAAATGTTTGTCTCTACACTTCATGGATAAGGGGGCAGTATTTTCACTTTGGATGAATTGCTTGCCCATAGTGAACTGCATCAAACTCTGTCCTAGATTGCTAATATATGCATATTATTATTACTATTGGATAGAAAACACTCTGAAGTTACTAAAACTGTTTGAATTATGTCTGTGATTATAACAGAACTCATAGGGCAGGCAATCTTCCAAACAAGTCATCGCCCCCTCCTTTCCCAACAAGATATGGATCTGGAAACACTTCCTACACCTTCCACTAGATGTCCTCATTCAGTAGAAAGTATAATGGAGCATTTGCTGTGAACTTTGACCTAATGGGAGGGAAAATAGTCAGTGTCGCAACAGAATGCCATTTTGCTGTGGCGCATCTCTCTGTGGGTGCTACCGCTGTTCCAATCGGCCCCAGATGAAAACGAATGATCCGGTTGGAAAGTTATTGGATATATATGATAATAACATCCTGAAGATTTATTCTGTACTTAGTTTGACCAGTTTAATCGACCTGGAATATATCTTTTGGAAGTGTTCGTGCGAGTTCTTGGACCAGCAAGCTGAAAGTGATAGCAAATGCAGCTACTTGGACACTAGTATTGGACATTATGGAACAAAACAATGATTAATTGTGGAACTAGGACTCCTTGCACTACATTCTGATGAAAGATCATCAAAGGTAAGGGAATATTTATGTTGTAATTTCGTATTTCTGTTGACTCCAGCATGGCGGAGAAATATTGTTACGTCTGAGCACCGTCTCAGATTATTGCAATGTTAGGCTTTTTCCGTAACGTTTAAAAAAAATGTGACACAGCGGTTGCATTAAGAACCAATGTATCTTTTTAATTATATGTAGAACATGTATCTTTAGTCAAAGTTTATGATGAGTATTTATGTTATCTGGCGTAGCTTTCTATAATTCCTCCGGATATTTTGGAGGAATTTCTGAACATGGTGTTAAAACCTCTTAGAGCTCTCTTGAATTTTTTCAACATTTTGTTAAAAATCGCGCAACATTTCAACGTCCTGAAACTCATGCCAGGAATATAGTATATGCATATGATTAGTATGTGTGGGTAGAAAACACTCTGAAGTTTCTAAAACTGGTTAAATCATGTCTGTGACTATAACAGAACGTGAACAGCAAGCAAAATCCCAAGAAAAACCTGTTCACAAAAAAAAAAGTATTCATCCGCCAGTCTCTGAATTGTCTATGGCAAGAGAAACCAGTTGACAGTTCCTACAGCTTCCACACGATGTCACCAGTACTGTCAATTCCATTGGATTTAATCCTTGGTGGAATGAGAAATAGGCCCTTCCTGTCATCCAGTAAACTGGAAGAGGCTTATGGGAGAGAGACAATGGACGATGATTTCAAGAGTAGCTGCTATTGAATACAGATTGCCCCGTGATCAATTTGATCGATTATTAACGTTTACAAATACCTAAAGTTGGGTTACAAAAGTAGTTTGAAGTGTTTTGTCAAAGTTTATAGGAAACTTTTTTAATTTAAAAAAATGACGTTGCGTTTTGGAAAGCTGTTTTTTCCTGGATCAGACGGGCTATATAAATGGACATTTTGGGTATACATGGACGGATTTAAATCGGAAAAAATACCCAATTGTGATGTTTATGGGACATATAGGAGTGCCAATAAAGAAGCTCATCAAAGGTAATGAATGTTTTATATTTTATTTCTGCGTTGTGTAGCGCCGGCTACGCTAATTATTTTGTTTACGTCCCCTTCAGGTATTTCGGGGTGTTGCATGCTATCAGATAATAGCTTCTCATGCTTTCGCCGGAAAGCATTTTAAAAATCTGACATGTTGGCTAGATTCACAACGAGTGTAGCTTTAATTCAATACCCTGCATGTGTGTTTTAATGAAAGTTTGAG
The DNA here is from genome assembly GCF_045791955.1 of Oncorhynchus clarkii lewisi. NCBI lineage: Eukaryota > Metazoa > Chordata > Actinopteri > Salmoniformes > Salmonidae > Oncorhynchus > Oncorhynchus clarkii. The sequence goes on along the minus strand of NC_092148.1, from coordinate 39,014,851 downwards.
TTTTATTCAGTACTATTAGCATTTGGCGTTGCGCCCTTCCATTTCCTGTTGGCTAGGTGAGACGCTGGCGTCTCAGTGGCTGTAAGAGGTTAATGTAAACTGAGATTTGTGGATATAAAAATGCATATTAATCGAACAAAACATAAATGTACTGTGTAACATGTCATATGACTGTCATCTGATGAAGATTTTCAAGAGGTTAGTGATTCATTTTATTTAGAATCCTGCTTTTGTGATTTTATCTTTGGCTGGAAAAAATGGCTGCGTTTTTCTTTGGTTTGGTGGTGGTATAACAAATATATGTTGCGTTTTCGCTGTAAAACATTTTTAAAAAACTGACATGATGGGTAGATGAACGTGGTGTTTCTTTCATTTGAGGTATTGGACTTGTTAATGTGTGAAAGTTAAATATTTCTAAAGAATATTTTTGAATTCCCTGCACCACCTTTTCAGCTGAACAGGGTGGTGGAGTTCCCTGAGGGGAACGCCTTGCCCCAACAGGTTTTTAACTAACATATTCCTCTCAATTGTACATTTTTAGCTTGACTCATTCTGACGTTATAACTACTTACATTTGGTTCCACCGTAATGTTTTGTTGAAGAACGCCACCAGGGACGGGTAGCTTGTCAAAATTCGTCATTGGAACCATATGATTGGTCATATAAAAATCTTGGGACCCAAATACATGAGTGCTCTAACTCCACTGGTGGTGGTCTGAAGCAATGAATTTGTGACGCTGGGTACCTCTAAATCCCACGGTGCAAGCTCGCAACTTTTAGAGGAACCACTGTAGCAAAGAGATGTACATTTCTTGCTAGCTAACCAGATGACACCTGCATCTCTAGCTGTAGCCACCGAAAAATGATATGAGGGAAAAAGCCGGTCATTCACCCACTCCTTCAATGACATGACATCCTCCTAGCAGCTAGCTAACGTTAGGAACCATTTTTTTAGCTTGCTAAATAAATTATGAATGCAGAATTGCTATATGGTGGACTCAAAATGCATTGTAGTTGAGTAGCCAGCTTAGGTTACTGCTCAAATGTTTCTATCATAGGCCTACAGTTCTCCTTTGCATGGTATTTTATTCCAGATTTTAGCACTTTCAGTATTTTTTAAAACATTTTTTTAATTAATGAATTCATTGTCAACCTTTAAAAACCCAAGCTAGAGTGGAGCATTTTAGTAGTCAAGCTAAGATTTTTCATTTTCTATTCAAATGTAAGCTTTATTTAACTAGGCAAGTCAGTTAAGAACAAATTCTTATTTACAATGACGGCCTACCCCTGAACACTGCCTTGTTCAGGGGCAGAACGACAGATTATTTACCTTGTCAGCTCAGGAATTCAATCCAGTATCCTTTCGGTTATTGGCCCAACACTCTAAACACTAGGCTACTTGCCGCCATGTCTGTATACTTTCACTCTTTTATGCACTGTAAACAGGACACATGAAAGCAGCGCAATTAAAGTTGAATTCACCGATGCGAGCACATCAAGCTGCAATTTCAATACTCGCTTGTGTATCATTGTCCTTCAGTAACAATTTTTACCTACATGTGAATCCTTTATCTTATAACTTTTTGACAACCAATAGGTACTTTTTTTGTGGGCTACAGCAATGACCCATTGAAACAGACATTTAGCCTACAACACATTTAAACCTTCGGTCAGGTAGCAGATTCAGTCAGTGTCATTAGTGATTATATGATACAGTTCACTGGCTGGCCTTTGTGTGGGTCTGGAAGGAGGGTTGTGTGTGGCCTTTTGGTGTGTAGGACCTTGGCAGTGCTTGCTGTGACTTGTAGTGCAGCTCAACGCGGGCGGTACAGTAAAAAGGCCAAAATTAATTGACAACCCAAATCAATGCGGGCCAGATAGAAATGGGTCACGCCTTATATTTGACACATGCCCTGGACTATTACCCATGTTACGAATGACATTACCCTTACTAGTTTGATTGTATTGACATTCCCGGCCTTAGTTAGTCATCCATTTTTTATCCAAATATTGAGTCTTTGAAACTGAAACAGTGCATCTCAAATGGGTGGATGTAGCAAACAACGTACCAGGCCATCTTTGATTTACAACCTGATAGCAATATTCTTTGGATTACCAAGACATGGGGCGGCAGGTAGACTAGTGGTTAGAGCGTTGGGCCAGGAACCGAAATGTTGCTGGATCGAATCCCCAAGCTGACCAGATAAGAATCTGTCATTCTGCCCCTGAACATGGCAGTTAACCCACTGCTCCCTGGTAGGTCGTCATTCTAAATAATACTTTCCTAGTAAAATAAAGGTTAAAAAATGTATTGGTGAATTAGATTAATCATGCATTGAACTGAATCCATCTATTCTACCAACAATGCCTCATGGAATGTTGAGTCATAGAACCTATTTTTAAAACCTCTTATAAAATAGTTTGGTACCATAACCAGAGAATTCAATTTTTTACTGATACCATGGTTGTCTGTTTGTTTCATATCTGCAAACTAGTTACAATGCTGTCAGTTCCACTTTAATAAAGGTACTTGATGCTTCAGCAACTTGAACCAGCACTGAAATGTGAGCAATGAGGTTAGTTTCTCTCCCTTTGTCTATGCTTGATCCAGGTTGAAGGACATCCAACCCTGGTACCCTGCAGATGTAAAGAACTTGTTGTGAACCTCCCAGCCACCAGGTTAATCAACAGGATATTATTCAGGAGTGTGAAAGAAACATCAGTGTTAAATAGAAATAGATTCACCCATGTTATTGTTTATCAGGCAGATGTCAGTACATTGTAATTTTTTTCTAAAATACAGATGTTATTTCTGTCCCAAAAGACTGCACTGTGTGCAAATCTTCAATTTAGACCACAATTAGTTGAATTAGGTGTTAGTGAAGGGATGGAACAAAAACCTGAACTCCTGTCCTGTCTATAAAAATAAAAAAAACTGGCTGTCATGACTAAATTGCACTCATGTAACAAACTAAATGCTGGAGATTAATCTCCTTGATATCCCTCACTTTGGAATGAATTATTTTGTACACGGGTCTGTTTTAGGGGCTCATGCGCAGATACAGGAAAACCGATACAAATGTTAAAATGTATTGAAAAGTGCTGGATGTCTCCACATGTTTCTGGTTTTAGGGTTTGGGCATCTGGTGACAGCAGTTCATCTGTCTAATCCCCTGCAAGGAGAGAGAAAAGCATCAATAATATCACAATGCAGTATTCATTTAATTGAACATACATACATATATATATATATATATATATACACACACACACACACACACACACATATATATACATATATATACACACATATATATATATATATATATATATACACACACACACACACACACACATATATATATATATATATATATATATATATATATATATATATATATATATATATATATATATATAAAATAAATAAATAAACAAACACAGTACCAGTCAAAAGTTTGAATGAGTAGATGTGTCCAAAGGTTTTTCTATATTTTTTTCTGCATTGTAGAATAATAGTAAAGACTATGAAAAACACATTTGGAATCATGAAGTAACCAAAAGAAGAGTTAAACAAATCAAAATGTTATATTTGAGATTCTTCAAAGTAGCCACCCTTTAACTCGATGACAGCTTTACACATTCTTGGCATTCTCTCAACCAGCTTCAGGAGGTAGTCACCTGGAATGCATTTCAAATAACAGGTGTGCCTTGTTAAAAGTTAATTTGTGGAATTTTTTCCTAAATGCCTGTGAGGCAATCAGTTGTGTTGTGACAAGGTAGGGGTGGTATACAGAAGGTAGCCCTATTTGCTAAAAGTTCAAGTTCATATTATGGCAAAAACAGCTCAAATAAGCAAAGAGGAAACATCAGTCCATCATTATGTTGAGACACGAAGGTCAGTAGATTCCGGAAAATGTCAAGAACTTTGAAAGTGTCTTCAAGTATATTCGCAAAAAAACATCAAACGCTATTTTGAAACTGGCTCTCATGAGGACCGCCACAGGAAAGGAAGACCCAGCATTACCTCTGCTGGAGAGGACAAGTACATGATAGTCAACTGCTCCTCAGATTGCAGCCCAAATAAATGCTTCACAAAATTCAAGTAACAGACACATCTCAGCATCAACTGTTCAGAGGAGACTGTGTGAAATCAGGCCAACATTGTTGAATTGCTGCAAAGAAACAACTACTAAAATGACACCAATGAGAAGAAGAGACATGCTTGGGCCAAGAAACACGAGCAATGGACATTAAAGCGGTGGAAATCGGTTCATTAGTCCAAATTTGAGGTTTTTGGTTCCAACCGCTGTGCCTTTGTGAGATGCAGAGTAGGTGAACGGATGATCTCTGCATGTGTGGTTCCCACCGTGAAGCATGGAGCAGGAGGTGTGATGGTGTGGGGTTGCTTTGCTGGTGACACTGTCTGTGATTTATTTAGAATTCAAGGCACACTTAAACAGCATGGCTACCACAGCATTCTGCAGTGATATGCCATCCCATCTGGTTTGCACTTAGTGGGACTATCATTTGTTTGTCAACAGGACAATGACTCAAAACACACGTCAAGGCTTTGTAAGGTCTATTTGACCGAGGAGAGTGATGGAGTGCTGCATCAGATGACCTGGCCTCCACAATCGCCAAACCTCAAACACAATTAAGACGGTTTGGGATGAGTTTGAACGCAGAGTGAAGGAAAAACAGCCATCAAGTGCTCAGCATGTGTTTGAACTGCTTCAAAACTTTTGGAAAAGCATTCTTCATTAAGTTGGTTGAGAGAATGCCAAGAGTGTGAAATAGCTGTCATCAAGGCAAAAGTCGGCTACTCTGAAGAATCTAAAATATTAAATATATTTTGATTTGTTTAAAACTTTTGTTACTACATGATTCCACGTTATTTCATAGTTATGTCTTCACAACTATTCTATAATGTAGAAAATAGTACAAATGAAGAAAAACCCTTGAATGAGTAGGTGAGAACAACATTTTGACTGGTACTGTGTGTGTGTGTGATATATATATATATATATATCTCACACGCACACACACACACACACACACACACACACACACACACACACACACGTTCTCACATACATATATAAATATACATATATATATACACACACACACACACACACACACACACACTGTTGAAGTTGGAAGTTTACATACACCTTAGCCAAATACATTTAAACTCCTCAATTCCTGACATTTAATCCTAGCAAAAAATCCCTGTTTTAGGTCAGTTAGTATCACCACTTTGTTTTAAGAATATGTTAAGAATATGAAATGTTAGAATAAGGAGTAGAGAATGGTTTTATCGGGTTTTATTTCTTTCATCACATTCCCAGTGGGCCAGAAGTTTACATCCACTCAATTAGTATTTGGTAGCATTGCCTTTAAATTGTTTAACTTGGGTCAAACGTTTCGTGTAGCCTTCCACAAGCTTCCCACAATATGTTGGGTGAATTTTGGCCCATTCCTCCTGACAGAGCTGGTGTAACTGATTCAGGTTTGTAGGCCTCCTTGGTCGCACACATTTTTTCAGTTCTGCCCACAAATGTTCTATAGGATTGATGTCAGGGCTTTGTGATGGCCACTCCAATACCTTGACTTAGTTGTCCTTAAACCATTTTGTCACAACTTCGAAAGTATGCTTGGGGTCATTGTCCATTTGGAAGACCCATTTGCGACCAAACTTTAACTTCCTGACTGATGTCTTGAGATGTTGCATCAATATATCAACATAATTTCACTGCCTCATGATGCCATCTATTTTGTGAAGTGCACCAGTCCCTACTGCAGTAAAGCACCCCCACAACATGGTGTTCCTCAGCTTACAAGCCTCCCCCTTTTTCCTCTAAAAATAATGATGGTCATTATGGCCAAACAGTTATATTTTTGTTTCATCAGACCAGAGGACATTTCTCCAAAAAGTACCATCTTTGTCCCCATGTGCAGTTGCAAACCGTAGTCTGGCTTTTTATGGCGGTTTTGGAGCAGTGGCTTCTTCCTTGCTGAGCGGCTTTTCAGGTTATGTCGATATAGGACTCGTTTTACTGTGGATATAGATACATTTGTACCCGTTTCCTCCAGCATCTTCACAAGGGCCGTTGCTGTTGTTGTGGGGTTGATTTTAACTTTTTGCACCAAAGCATGTTCATCACTAGGAGACAGAATGCATCTCTTTCCCGAGTGGTATGACGGCTGTGTGTTCCCATGGTGCTTATTCTTGCGTACTATTGTTTGTACAGATGAACGTGGTACCTTCAGGCGTTTGGAAATTGCTCCCAAGGATGAACCAGACGTGGAGGTCTACAATTTTTTTCTGAAGTATTGGCTGATTTCTTTTGATTTCCCCATGATGTAAAGCAAAAAGTCAGAGTTTGAAGGTAGGCCTTGAAACACATATCTTGCTCCTTTGCACCCCCAGTATCTCTGCCTGCACATTCATCATCTGCCGATCTACCATTCCAGTGTTTAATTGCTATATTGTAATTACTTCGCCACCATGGCTTATTTATTGCCTTAACTAATTTGCAGTCACTGTATATAGACGTTTTGTTTTCTTTTTTCCACTGTATTATTGACTATATTTTGTTTATTCCATGTGTAACTGTTGTTGTGTGTCGAATTGCTATGCTTTATCTTGGCCAGGTCGCAGTTGCAAATGAGAACTTGTTCTCAACTAGCCTACCTGGTTAAATATAAGGTGAAATAACATTTAAAAAAATAAAACATACACAGGTACACCTCCAATTGACTCAAATGATATCAGTTACTTCATTTCACAGAACAAGAATAGATTGACATGTTTCAGAAGAAAGTGCTTTGTTTATGGCCATTTTGAGCATGTAATCAAACCCACAAATGTTGATGCTCCAGATACACATCTAGTCTAAAGGCCAGTTTTATTGCTTGTTTAATCAGGACAACAGTTTTCAGCTGTGCTAACATAATTGCAAAAGGTTTTCTAATGATCAGTTAGCTAATCCAAGTTTATCATTTTAAAAAGGCTAACACAATGTGCCATTGGAACAGGAGTGATGGTTGCTGATAATGTCCATGTCTATGCAGATATTCCATTTTTTTAAATCTGCCGTTTCCAGCTACAATAGTCATTTCCAACAATAACAATTTCTACACTCTATTTCTGATGAATGTTATGTTATTTTAATGAACAAAAAAAATGTGCTTTTCTTTTCCCAAAAACAAGGACATTTCTAAGTGACCCCAAACTTTTAAACGGTAGTGTATGTGGTAGTAGAATAGTGACTTGAGAGCACAGACTTAATGTGTTGTGAAATCTGTTGTGTAATATAATGTTTTTAATTGTATAAAACTGACTTAATTTTGCTGGACCCCAGGAAGAGTAGCTGTTGCCTTGGCAGAAGCTAAATGGGGCTGATTTAAAAATACAAAAACAAAAAATTATTGGAAATAAAACACACGAATAAACCACTTGGAAGGATCTTCCTACACCTTCTTTCCCACAACCTAATGAAATGTTCTGGGAACATTCACAGAACCTCTTTTGGTTAATTGGCTAAAACGCACACTTAGGTCTACTAGCCTTGGCTGGCCACTGCCCAAAATCCTTAATTTCCTCCATGCTTATAGCATATGCACATAAACACTTGGGGCAGTGGCGTTTAGTGGAGAGACCACCCTCCTGATTCACGCTAAGCTCTAATATAACCCCTGTTGTTTCTGCCCATGCCCTGGAAAATCACCTCACTGGCCCCCTGCTCTAAACAAGTCTCCTCTTAAAGAGTTCAACGTGTGTGATTATGAAATGTCTAAGTCCTCCAAATACAAAGCCAAACACACAGGGAGAGGCTAGAGAAGCAGTGGTGCTAAAAGCTCTACAGTGTGGGAGCTAGCATGCAGTTTAACCTCAACCCAGGCCCCCTCCTTGCTTTGAAACAACAAAACTGCAGCCCTGCCACCTGGTTTGCTAGTAAGCTGAGTGATGGTCTGGAGCAATGCAACCACTTTCAAATTCATAGATGGAGCTATGGGAGGTAAGACCACGCAGGAATCCTTCCATTACTAAACTCTCCTTTCTCTACACATGGCTAAACGTTCCAACACAAACTACTGTAATTACTGCATTTCCATAGCTCTATGTACCAAGCCAGCACATGCACTTCCCTCAAAACAATGGATGTGATCATGATGGCAGATGATGTGATATAGAAGCCTGAGGACTTCCAGGCCTGAGGACTTCCAGGCCTGAGGACTTCCAGGCCTGAGGACTTCCAGGCCTGAGGACTTCCAGGCCTGAGGACCAGAGAGGGGGCAGAGCCTCTTACTGTGGCTGAGACAGCTACAGAGACAGGGACCTTTACAGAACCCTGCACCCTTGGCCCCTCCATCCCTCTCAGTTGTCCATCTTTCCACCCATCCACCCTCTTCATTCACCCTGCTCCTCTAAGTCATCTTTAGCCACAGAGACAAGCCAGGAAGTGCCCTTCGGGAGTACCTATTAAAGACGTGTGTGTGCGTGCGTGACATCCTTAGAGGCCAGAATGGGGTTAAGTTCCTGTTAGGTCACTAGGTCTGATGTGACAACCCTGATGATAAACAGGCCGGCTTTTCTGACCTAGTCAACACTTTGGAAAGATGACTATAATCTCATTCTTCTCCTCATCCTACCTCTTCCCCCTTATACATTGCAGTGTGTATTAAGAGATTATAACGTCACACTAAATTACAAACATATTCAAGGATAAAGCCCACCTCAGTGGGAGTGACGGAAATGACTGGTAAGGTCATACCTACTCAAACGCCGACACACAAACACGCTTGGTCACAGGGGCTCTGTCTACATCTCAGCACAACAAAGGAGATATTGGGAAATGTTATAGTGCCTTTAGTAAGTATTCACACACTCTCTTTCTACTTTTTGTTGTGCTGCAAGGTTGGATAAAAATGTATTGAATTGTAATTTTTTTGTCAATGATCTACACAAAATACTCGTGCCAAAGTGGAAGAAAGATTCTAGAATTTTTAAAAAAGATACATAAAACACCTTCTGTATATGTTGATTACATAATAATTTAACCCCCGGAGTCAAAAAACATTAGAATCATCTTTGGCAGTGATTACAGCTGTGAGTCTTTCTGGGTAAGAGTTTATAGTCCTGCTGAAATGTGAATTTGTCTCCCATTGTCTGTTGGGAAGCAGGTTTTGCCTGGGCTTAGCTGAATTCCATTTATTTGTATCTTTAAAAAAACTCCCTAGTCCTTTCTGATAACAAGCATGCCCATAACATGATTCAGCAAAACACCATCCTTGAAAATATGAAGAGTGGTACCCAGTGATGTTGGATTCTCACCAAACATAATGCTTTGTATTCAAGACAAAGTTAATTACTTTGCTACATTTTTTGCAGTTTTACTTTAGTGCCTTATTGCAAACAAGATGAATGTTTTGAAATATTTTCTGTACAGGCTCCTTTTCCACACTCGCATTTAGGTTAGTATTGTGTAGTACCTACAATGTTGTTGATCCATCCTCAGTTTTCTCCTATCACAGCCATTAAATTCTGTAACTGTTTTAAAGTCACCATTGGCTTCATGGTGAAATCCCGGAGCGGTTTCCCTCCTCTCCGGCAACTGAGTTAGGAAGGACACCTGTATCTTTGTAGTGACTGGGTGTATTGATACACCATCCAAAGTGTGATAAATAACTTCACCATATTTCATGTCAGCTTTTGTTCTTTACCCATCTAATAAGTGCCCTTCTTTGTGAGGCATTGGAAAACCTTCCAGGTCTTTGTGTTTGAAGTTCACTGCTCTACTGACGGATCTTACAGATAATTGTATGTATGGTCTACAGACATGAGACCATACATACAGTGAGTCAATACAACCTATTACGTCACTTGTTAAGCACATTTTTACTCCTGAGCTTATTTAGGCTTGCCATAACAAAGGGTTTGAATACTTGACTCAATACTTTTCAGTTTTTAATTTCTTATTCATTTGTAAACATTTTGAAAAACTTAATTCCACTTTGACATTATGTGGTATTGTGTGTAGGCCAATGACAGAACTTCTCAATTTCATTCATTTTAAATTCAGGCTGCAACACAACAAAATGGGGAAAAAGTAAGGGGTATGAATACTTTCTGAAGGCAATGCATATAGTCCACACTTTTGTTGTGACTTTACTTTCATTAATCTGATTACTGTTAAATTTATCTAATCGACTATGTTTAATTGTTCCCCGATTAAATTAAATCATGACTGTATTTACATGTAAATGCCTTAGTTCGCCGTGTATCTGTTGAAACCAAGCCTCCTTTGAAGGGGGTTTGGTTGGGCCTTTCCACGGCACGCTTGTAATGTTCTGATTGTCCAAAAGGGGTCCCCACCAGTCTTCTACTGTTGTCCTCCTTTGCCGCCGTCCCGTATCCATTGACTTGTCGTGTAGTCCTGAACAAAACTAGAGAGCTTATTCTACGATCCATTCACTCCTGAAGCTGATTTTTTTGAAGATAGGCTAGCTAGCCGTGTCAATGGTTCCCAGTGGGGTGATGAGAGTAGTAGAATATGATGTTTTGAAGAGAGTAGAATAATTGCTCCACTTAAATTAGCTTTTCTAGATAGACTGTCACGTCCTGACCATAGAAAGTCTTTATTTTATATGGTAGAGTAGGTCAGGGTGTGCCTGGGGGGTTAGTCTAGTTTATTATTTCTATGTGGGGTTCTGTTTGTTTTTTCTGTTGGTGTTTGATTCCCAATTAGAGGCATCTGGTAATCGTTGTCTCTAATTGGGGATCATACTTAAGTAGAATTTTTTCCACCTGTGTGTTATTGTTACGGATACAGGTATCCTGTGTGTATTTCTTTTCTCTCCTTCTCCCCTCACAGGTGGCAATCATTCCCCAATAAGTCACCATGCAGTCATCAACCAGAAGACACACCTCCGCCTGTTTCCATTACCCAATCACATCCCCTTTCCCTTGGTTTAAAAACCCATTCAGTTGGTTCCTCTGGAGCTCGATCTCTGTGTCTCTCTCTCGCTCTCTATTTCACTCTCTCCCTCTTTGGATTGAGCTCTCTTTTGTATTTGCAACTACATGTCACTTTGTCCCCACCTGTGAGTATTGTTTTGGTTATGGTGTTTGACTGTTTGATGGTGGGAAAGGGGGTACAAAGACAAGTTGCCCATGGGCATACATTACCCATAGGAACACGTTGTCTAAATACCCTCGTTAGAACTGGGCGGACCACCCGCTGTATTTTTGTTTGGTTTAGTTAGCTGTATTAAAGTAGTCTAGCTTAGGGGTGTTTTGGGATATTTGTTTCTTTCCTTGGGTCCAGCTCAGCCCATTTTCCTGCCCCACTTTACCGTGTTAAAAAAAAAAAAAAAAAAAAATAAAGTGTGACGGTAATTTAGTGGTCTGTGGTTTTTCATTCCAAAGGTTACTTTTTCACTATTATACTTTGCATGAGTTGTTACGGGTCTCGTTACCATCCCCCCTAGACTGCCGGGCCAAAGCGATTCGTAACAGTTATGGGATATTGTTTTGAGTTATTGCACGTAGAATCTCTGTAGTCATGGTTAGTTGTTAGTTTTTGTCTTTTAAGTTTCACTTTATCATAAAAATGTGGAACTCAACATTGGTCTGATATTCATTCCAACGAACATGACACGTACCGGTGATTGTCCGGGAGGTGACGTTATCATCTCTACCTCGTTGAGATTGAGTTCTAACCACTTTGGACTAGGGGCTGCAAAATAATTTACTAATAATTAGTAAATTATTTACAAGGATCTACATAAATCATCAACTGAGGTATTAGTAAGTGCATGTACTCACATTTATAAATGCACTCATGAATAATTTCCGAAGGCACTGTAATAGAGCTACTGGTCGGGAAAGTGATGTAGAGAAAATGCTGTGCTCCATGTTCTGTTTCATGTTGTTTTCAGCCACGATCCTGCCCACATGTGGGGAAACCAACCTGTGGTTACCTAGGTTACCCCATTGGCTTGCGGCAAAAACTTGACCTTTTTCAAATGCAATTTTCTTGTCTGCTTGGTTTAGTCAATTACAAAACTACATTTAAGAAAAGTCCAACATGTCTAAAGATGACTTTAAATACTGTTGAAGTAATATGTCTACAGGTTCAGCTGCCTCACCTAAAGCCCATTCTTGTGGGAAGCTGCGATAGACCACCAAGTGCTAACAGTCAGTTCCTGGAAAATATATGTGAAATGCTTGATAATATGTGATAAACAGAGGTATATTTTCTGGGTGACCATATTATTGACTGCCTTTCATCAAGTTGCCCACTCAGGAAAAGCTTCAAACTGTAACCAGTGCCTGCAACTTGGTTTAGGTTATCAGTCAACCTACCAGGGTGTTACCAGCACAGGAATGAAATCAACATGTATTGATCACATCTTTACTAATGCTGCAGAAATCTGATTTAATACAGTATCCAAATGCATCAGATGTAGTGATCACAATGCAGTAGGCATATCTAGGAAAATCAAAGTTCCAAAGGCTGGGCCTAATATAGTGTATAAGAGGTCATACAATAAGTTTTGTAGTGATTCATATGTTGATGATGTAAAGAATATTTGCTGGTCTGTGATGTGTAATTAAGAGCAACCAGACGCTGCACATGACGTATTTATTAATTTGCTATTTCCAGATACAAGCATGCACCCATTAAGAAAATGACTGTAAAAACTGTTAAATCCCCGTGGATTGATGAGGAATTGAAAAATGGTACGGTTAAGAGGGATAGGGCATAAGGAATGGCAAATAAGTCTGGCTGCACAAGTGATTGGCAAACGTATTTCTGGAATTTTTCTTAAATTCATCAAAAAAGTTAGCTTATAACAGTGAACCTTTTTTTGTAGGATACACAAGGCAATTATAGGTCATGTGACATTTGTTAACTTCTTGGTGACAGGGGACAGTATTTTCACATTCAGATGAAATGCATGCCCAAATTCAACTGCCTGCTACTCATCCCCAAAAGATAAGACATGCATATTATTAGTCGATTTGGATAGAAGACACTGAAGTTTCTAAAACTGTTTGAATCATGTCTGTGTATAACAGAACTTATTTAGCAGGCGAAACCCAGAGGACAAACCATTCAGATTTTTTGTTTTGAGGTCACTCTATTCAATGGGTTTTCATTGGGAATCCAGATTTCTAAAGGGACCTTCTTGCAGTTCCTATCACTTCCACTGGATGTCAACAGTCTTTAGAAATTGGTTGAGGTTATTCCTTTGTGTAATGAAGAGGTACGCCCATCTTGAACGAGGGTCACTTGAAGTGTACTGTTAGATAGAGGCGCGTGACCAGAAAGCATGCTTGAGTTTATCTTCCTGTAAAGAACACAGATCATCCAGTCTTTAATTTTATCGATTATTTACATTAAATACCTAAAGTTGTATTACAAAAGTAGTTTGAAATGTTTTGGCAAAGTTTACAGGTAACTTGAGATTTTGTAGTCATGTTGAGCAAGTTGGAACAGGTGTTTTTCTGGATCAAATGCGCCAAATAAATTGACATTTTGGAAATATAGACGGAATTAATCGAACAAGAGGACCCATTTGTGATATTTATCAAACATATTGGAGTGCCAACAAAAGAAGCTCGTCAAAGGTAAGGCATGAATTATATTTGTGTCGCGCTTGCAGGGTTGAATTATGAATTATTTGTTTACGGAGGTGCTATCCTCAGATAATAGCATTGTTTCATTGCGCCGAAAAGTATTTTTGAAATCTGACATGTTGGCTGGATTCACAACAGGTGTAGCTTTAATTTGCTATCTTACAAGTGTGATTTAATGAAAGTTTGATTTTTATAGTAATTTATTTGATTTTGGCGCTCTGCATTTTCCCTGGCTTTTGGCCAGATGGGACACTAGGGTCCCACATACCCCAGAGAGGTTAATCTATCCCCAATTCAATGGAATTGCAAACCTCTGCATGCACAGTGCATTATCCCATCACATGTACAGCTGATTCTCAAGATCTTGCACACTAATGAGATGCTATTGAGCCCACACTACTAAACTATCTGAGCCAAGGACTACATGCTTTCTGGTATGTTTTGATTACAAAACCGGGTGGGGTGAATATATTTTCACATTTTTTTGTTAACTAGTAAATAGTAGCCTACAGCAAAGTGTGTTTAAATCAAATCTAATTTAACGATTTCTGCTAGTTAGGTTTTACTACCATGTGGGTTTTAGTTTGCTTGAGCCTGCTAACTGAGTGTTAATTCACCTGTTTCCATACATATTTCATTTTAAAATATTTATCTTACAAAGGAGTTGTTATAGTAAATTTCCTTTTTGTCCTTGAGCTAGCTTATGGCGATAGCCATACCAAACTGACCCTGCTTTTATTATCCTCCCTCATGAGGGAAATACATTTCAAAATGAACACAAGGCAAATAATTTCTATAAAACTAAATATATTATCTTTACTTGAACATTATTGTGTGTTGATGTATTTCTAATACCTTTTAAGACTTTTTCTGGTGGATGTTTTCTAAAACACCTTTTCCATCTGTTTGACCAGAAGTCAAAGCCTTTGCTTATTCCTAATATTTCAGATAGAAAATGATTGAAAAAAAGTATATAAGCCTTAATTTCTCAAAAGTATAGACTCCTAGCTCTCATTTGACACACTCTTGTGAACTTCAAATGTTGGTGCTCATTGGACCTTTTACATGGAAATGCACATGACAGCTAGTACACCCTTCCATTCTCATTAAATGCCCTCCCCACTAAGCTCTATAGGTGGGTGGACAGTTGTTTTTCAACCAAGGAGACTGTTTGCAATTGATTGTGTGCGTTTCTAGGGTGGGTGTTGCACAGATCGGAGTTCAATTTCCTATTTTATTTGTCTCTGTTTATTTTATTTATGTATTTTTTCTTTTCATCTTCTGTTCTACTCCTCTCCCCTTGACTCCCATTCCCCTGTCTACAAGCCATTGTACAGTCGTGGCCAAAAGTTGAGAATGGCACAAATATTAATTTTCACAAAGTCTGCTGCCTTAGTTTGTATGATGGCAATTTGCATATACTCCAGAATGTTATGAAGAGTGATCAGATGAATTGCAATTAATTGCAAAGTCCCTCTTTGCCATGCAAATGAACTGAATCCTCAAATAACATTTACACTGCATTTCAGCCCTGCCACAAAAGGACCAGCTGACGTCATGTCAGTGATTCTCTCCTTAACTTCGATATAGGGGGCGCTCTTAATTTTTGGATAAAAAAAAAAACTTTCCCGTTTTAAACAAGATATTTTGTCACGAAAAGATGCTCGACTATGCATATAATTGACAGCTTTGGAAAGAAAACTCCAATGTTTCCAAAACAGCAAAGATATTATCTGTGAGTGCCACAGAACTGATGCTACAGGCAAAAGCAAGATTACATTTCAAACAGGAAATGCCCCAGATTTTGAATGCGCTTTATGTCTCCTTATATGGCTGTGTATGCGCAAGGAATGAGCTTACACTTTCTGTCTTTTCCCCAAGGTGTCTGCAGCATTGTGACGTATTTGTAGGCATATCATTGGAAGATTGACCATAAGAGACTACATTTACCAGGTGCTCGCTTGGTGTCCTCCGTTGCAATTATTGCGTAATCTCCAGCTGCGTGTATTTTACCATTTGCTTCAGAGGAGAAACCCAACTGCCACAAGTGATTTATCATTGAATAGAAATGTGAAAAACACCTTGAGGATTGATTCTAAACAACGTTTGCCATGTTTCTGTCGATATTATGGAGTTAATTTGGAAAAAAGTTTGGCGTTGTAATGACTGAATTTTAGGTTTTTTTTCTTAGCCAAACGTGAACAAAACGGAGCGATTTCTCTAACACAAATAATATTTTTGGAAAAACTGAACATTTGCTATCTAACTGAGAGTCTCCTCATTGAAAACATCCAAAGTTCTTCGAAGGTAAATCATTTTATTTGAATGCTTTTCTTGTTTTTGTGAAAATGTTGCCTGCTGAATGCTAGGCTTAATGCTATGCTAGCTATCAATACTCTTACAAATGCTTGTGTAGCTATGGTTGAAAAGCATATTTTGAAAATCTGAGATGACAGTGTTGTTAACAAAAGGCTAAGCTTGTGAGCCAATATATATTTATATCATTTCATTTGCGATTTTCATGAATAGTTAACATTGCGTTATGCTAATGAGCTTGAGGCTATGATTACGCTCCCGGATACGGGATTGCTCGACGCTAGAGGTTAACCCCTCTGCGCACGGAACCCGCTAGCGGGCTGAAATTCCACTACATACGGTGATCGCTACATAAATAGTAATTAAACATTCATGAAAATACAAGTATCTCACATGTATCGAAAGCCTAGAATCTTGCTAATCCAACTGCGTTGTCAGATTTCAAAAAGGATTTACTGCGAAAGAATACGATGCGATTATCTGAGCATAGAGCCCATTAAAAAACATTTTTTTAACCAGCACAGGCGTAACATTCAAACTGCATTAAATTGTTTACCTTTGACGATCTTCGTCTGTTTGCAATTCCAATGCGCATTGTTACATAATGAATGATCTTTTGTTTGATAAAATCCGTTTTTATAGCCTAACACGAAACATTTGGTGAACCGCTTGTGTCGTGAATTCTGTCTCATTCCATTTGACAACATATTCCAGGTAAATAGCCTACACAGAACGTGACTTTTCCAGTCATGTTAGGTTTCACTGCAATCAACTGGTTTGTTTGTAACACAATCAAACTGATGGGCCATTTCGCGGGACGTATTGACTGAAAGAAACTGATTTGAAGAAAAGTCATGACATCATTGTGCACCAATGATTTACCGGCGGTTTCGTTGATTGACTGTCTTTTAACCCAATGACCACTGATCGTCTTGAAATCTAGCTGGGTAGATAGCCAATGAGCTGAGCTAAGTGGCAATAGGCCAGGTTTATGTGTTGCAAGACCAACCCATGTAGTAATCTCCAGCGTGAAGTGAGTCATTTGCTATTGAAGTTCCATACCGGAAGGAGAAACACATATTACGCACAGTATTGTTTGGTAAACGCGCAGATTCAGCTGTTTATATATCAATCATTATGGAGACTAAGTCAGGGAAAGCTACATCTAAGTCTAGAAATACAGATGTACACACAATTTTAGAATAAATTGATTGGGAAGGTGAGAGAGTTGTAGGACGCTTCATTTAGCGATTGTGGAGGAATATTTTTTGAACGGGAGAGGACATCGTTTTGGACTGGTAAGTTACCATGCGAATGCCCTTGTTTGTAATCAATATAACATATTTTAATTTTATTTATTTTAGAAGCAATATATAAACATGTAATGTCATGAGATGTGAGATGCGTGTGTCTGCCGCCCCACCCCAACCCACATGAAATAGCCTATTTGAGGCTGTTGAGGGGAGGACAGGCCCACACAATGGCCAAAGTGAAATGGAGACAGTAGATACAGCTGGTCTGTTGTAATATAATAAAAAGGCAGTAGATCTAGCTGGTCATGAATGTATTCAACCTTATGTTCCCTGTACTCTCTCTATACACACACACATCTGTTTATTATACCTGTTGATACAGGGCTCATATGTGAAACTATTCTAACTGAACATTTTCTTTCACAGTGACACTGACTCTGAATGGGAGTCTTATCCGGTGCCCTGTGTGAATTTAAGTATGCTCTCTCTAATTCTCTCTCTCGGAGGACCTGAGCCCTAGGACCATGTGTCAGGACTACCTGGCAATGAAGACTCCTTGCTGTCCCCAATCCACCTGGTCTTGCCGCTGTTCAAATTTCAACTGTTCTGCCTGCGGCTATGGAACCCTAAACTGTTCATTTTTACTCGAGGTGCTGTCCTGTTGCACCCTCTACAACCATTGTGATCTCCACCCGGCACAGCCAGAAGAGGACTGGCCACCCCTCATAGTCTGGTTCCTCTCTAGGTTTCTGCCTTTCTAGGGAGTTTTTCCTAGCCACCGTGCTTCTACACCTGCATTGCTTGCTGTTTGGGGTTTTAGGCTGGGGCTATATAAATAGATTTGATAGAGGACTGAGGGTCTTCCAAATATTGAAAGTGTATAAATAGTTACCCATGTTATTTTGTAAATGTGTATATCTTTTTTTTAATCAATAATTATTTTTTTCCCCCCATTTTTTTTTTTCACAGTTATTATTATTTATTTTTTTGGTGTGGGGGGGGGGGTAGAATATCATTTTTGTATATAGTTTTGTTTCAAAATGTATACCTTTACCAATTTGGCCACTTGGGTATATTTGGGCTACTTGTGTGGGACACCTGGGTGACTTCATGATAAATGTCATGTAGCACACTCATTTTGGAAGTTATCATTCTGAAACTTTGCACAAGTACTGTTGCCCTCTTCACTGAAATTGTCCCCATCATCCTCTGAATTCTCCTACATTCAATTCACATTTACACAAACTTCAGAGTGCTTTCTTTCAAATGGTACCAAGAATATGCATATCCTTGGTTCTGTGCCTGAGCTACAGGCTGTTAGATTTGGGTATGTCTTCAGGCAGAAATTGCACAAAGTAGGGGGGGGAGCTCCAAAAGGTTAACACAGGTGTGAGTGTTGACAAGGACAAGGCTGGAGATCACTCTGTCATGCTGATTGAGTTCAAATAACAGACTGGAAGCTTCAAAAGGAGTGTGGGGCTTGGAGTCATTGATCTTCCTCTATCAACCATGGTTACCTGCAAGGAAACACGTGCCATCATCATTGCTTTGCACAAAAAGGGCTTCACAGGCAAGGATATTGCTGCCAGTAAGATTGCACCTAAATCAACCATATATCGGATCATCAAGAACTTCAAGGAGAGCAGTTCAATTGTTGTGAAGAAGGCTTCAGGGTGCCCAAATAAAAATATAACTTTAATTAAATGAGTTGACTCTTCACATGGGATGATTTCACTGAAAAACAAAAGAAAGGGAATATTGAATGATCCTCAATGATCCATCGTGAAACTAAAGCTTCCGTTGTCTTCCTCTCAGGCTTCCATGTCTTCCAGGGACCTTCTCAATGTCCACCTCTTGAACATCAGACTGAGGCCTCATCTTCACTGTCACTTTCTAACCTTGTTGGAAAAAAAAAAAAAAAAAAAAAAAAGCCTCAAATTTGCCCAGATGGCCACCAATTTTTCAACCGTTGTATTGGTCAGCCTTTTGCGTGCTTTTGTGTGTGTTCCCAAACAAGGACCAGTTGCACTCTGAGGCGGCTGATGTTGGTGGGATTTGGAGGATGGAGGCAACAGGGGAAAGAGCCTCAGATCCTCAAAGTCCCTTCCACCAGGTGGCTGATGAGATGTTGGCACGACTGCCATATTGCATCTCTATCCCAAACCCTTGCTTGGAAGTATACTTCACCAGACTGCCAAGAACTTTGCCCTCATCAAGGCCAAGGTGGCGTGACACGGTAGTGATGACACAATAGGCCTTGTTGATCTCTGCACCAGACAAGATGCTATTGCCAGCATACTTAGGGTCCAACATGTACGCTGCAGCATGTATGGGCTTCAGGCAGAAGTCTTCATGCTTTTTGGATGTATTTCAGAACTGCAGTTTCCTCTGCTTGGAGCAACAGTTTAGTGGTTAGGACAGCACGGATTTCTCCTCTTACATCTGCAAGCGGAGTCTGAAAATCAGACAGGATGGCATTGTCTCTCTCAATCCGTGCAATGGCTACTGCTATCGGTTTCAGGAGTTTCGGGCTGCTTACCACTCTCTCCCAAAATTCATCATCCAGGAGGATCCTCTTGATGGGGCTGTCCATATCGGCAGACTGTGATATGGCCATTTCTTGAAGACTCCTTCCCCTCCAGGAGACTGTCAAACATGATGACAACACCAAATGGGTGTTGCTGGGCAGCTTCTATGTGATGCTCTTATTCTTCTCACTTTGCTTAATGAGGTAGATGTCTGCTATAACTTTATGACCTTTCACATACCTAACCATTTCCTTGAAACTCTTGTAGAGTTTATCCATTGTTTTCAGTGCCATGATGTCCTTGAGGAGCAGATTCAGTGCATGAGCACCACGGCCAATGGGTGTGATGTGAGGGTAGGACTCCTCCACTTTAGACCAAGCAGCCTTCATGTTCGCTGCATTGTCTGTAACCAGTGCAAATAGTTTCAGTGGTCCAAGATCATTGATGACTGCCTTCAGCTCATCTACAATGTAATGACCGGTGTGTCTGTTGTCCCTTTTGTCTGTGCTCTTGTAGAATACTGGTTGATGGGTAGAGGTGAAGTTAATTATTCATTGCCCACGAACATTCGACCACACATCAGAGATGATTGTTTTCTCTATGATTTGCTTGACCATCACTTGAACTCTGTTGAACTCTGCATCCAGCAAATGAGTAGATAAAGCATGTCTGGTTGGAGGGGTGTATGCTGGGCGAAGAAAATTCTGAAATACACATTGCCTGTGAGCCATTTGCATACACAGCTCGAGCAAGACATTCATCAGCATTTCTCTGACTATGTTCCTCCATTGAGTAAAAAAAAAAAACTTCTGATTCCAGGAGGACAATGAGCTGTTACTGTCGATAAGGTGTCGGATTCCTAATTTTCACCTAAAATAGAAGTAGGAGGACTTTTGTCAGAGGAGGTTGCTTGTTGTGAGCGCTGAGGGAACTTTATACACTTCGCCATATGATTCTGCATCTTTGTTGCATTCTTCACATATGATTTGGCATTGTATTTTCAAATGTACACAGCTTTTGCTTCTATATTAAGCTGCAGTGAAATGTCTCCAGACATCAGATAGTGCCCGTGGTGTTTTCCTGTAAATATGAGTAGGAAAAAAACAGAAATACAATTCCATGTACAGATGATAGTTAAGCAGTTAGGTTAAGTAAATGTGGTGTGCTTGCTAGTGTTTAAATATTTATGGTTGTGCAATAGTAAGTAGCAGTGACGGCAATAGTACAGTTAGTAGTAGCAGGGTTTTCAAAGGATATGTGTTAGTTATAGGATTATAGTGACCTATTTTGGGGTGGCTTGTAGGTATGGAGTTATTATAGTGGGATATAGTGGGCTATTATAAACTCAGCAAAAAAAAGCCCCTTTTTCAGGACCCCGTCTTTCAAATATAATTCGTAAAAATCCAAATAACTTCACAGATCTTCATTGTAAAGGGTTTAAACACTGTTTACCAATGAACCATAAAGAAATTAATGAACATGCACCTATGGAATGGTCGTTAAGACACTAACAGCTTACAGATGGTAGGCAATTAAGGTCACAGTTATGATCACTTAGGACACTAAAGAAGGCCTTTCTACCGACTCTGAAAAACACAAAAAGAAAAATGCCCAGCGTCCCTGCTCATCTGTGTTAACGTGCCTTAGGGATGCTGCAAGGAGGCATGAGGACTGCAGATGTGGTCAGGGCTTTTACATTTCAATGTCCGTACTGTGAGATGCCTAAGACAGGTCTACAGAGAGATAGGATGAACAGCTGATCGTCCTCGCAGTGGCAGACCACGTGTAACAACACCTGTACAGGATCGGTACATCACACCTGAGGGACAGGTACAGGATGGCAACAACAACTGGCCGAGTTACACCAGTAATGCACAATCTCTCTAGTGCTCAGACTGTCCTCAATAGGCTGAGAGAGGCTGGACTGGGGGCTTGTAGGCCTGTTGTAAGGCAGGTCCTCACCAGACATCACAGGCAAGAACGTCGCCTATGGGCACAAACCCTCCGTAGGTGGACCAGACAGGACTGGCAAAAAGTGCTCTTCACTGACGAGTCGCAGTTGTCTCACCAGGGGTGATGGTCAGATTTCCATTTATCATCAAAGGAATGAGCGTTACACTGAGGCCTGTACTCTGGAGTGGGATCGATTTGAAGGTGGAGTGTCCATCATGGTCTGGGGTGGTGTGTCACAGCACCACCGGACTGAGCTTGTTGTCAGAGAGCCCGGATCTCAATCCCATTGTGCACGTCTGGGACCTGTTGGATTCGGAGGGTGAGGGCTAGGGCCATTCCTCTCCAGAAATGTCCGGGAACTTGCAGGTGCCTTGGTGGAAGAGTGGGGTAACATCACACAGCAAGAACTGGCAAATCTCATGCAGTCCATGAGGAGGAGATGCACTGCAGTACTTAATGCAGCTGGTGGCCACACCAGATACTGACTGTTACTTTTGATTTTCACCCCCCCTTTGTTCAGGGACACATTATTCAATTTCTTTTAGTCACATGTCTGTGGAACTTGTTCAGTTTATGTCTCAGTTGTTGAATCTTGATATGTTCATAAAAATATTTACACATGTTAAATATGCTGAAAATAAATGCAGTTGTTTAATAGGCAAGAGTTGGTACTATATCATCAAAGCATATCATGTGTTTTAATCTCTCAAAATGTTTGTTTGAACATTCTGAAGGTATCGTCCCAGTGATTTCAGTTTTAAATGTTGAAGCCTGCATTCCGCCTTTGAAATGAATGGGGATACAACAAGCTTTAGACTTTATGAAGTAGGAATGATAGTAAAAAGCTGTGTCGACGACATCTAAGTTGAGTCAGTCAGCACATGTCAACATTGGGGTGGTGTTTGTAGCAGTGGTCAGTAGTTCTGTGGTTGTGGTCAGGAGTTGTGTGGTCAGGAGTTGTGTGGTCATGAGTTGTGTGGTTCAGTAGGTGTGTGTGTTAGTGGTCAGTATACAAGCACAGTATTCCAGACCACTGCACAGAATCTGTCTATGGCACCTGAAATGCATTGGGATTCATGGAAATATGGTCGTACTGTGAAAAGAAAACTGACCAGTGGCAGTCTGGACATTGCAGTCTTGACATTTTAAAGTGGTTTTGGCTTTTACGGTTTTGACACTACAGGTGGCAGCGGAATAATAATAAAAACTATGAAATGTTTCTAAAGGTGTGCTTTTCTTTCAGCAAGCACACTAAATTTTTCCAATCCTGATTAAAATGCCATGGCTGTTTAGCGTTTTTTGTTGGCTGGCTTTAGGAACATGTGGAGCATCTCTCAGTAGAGAGAGGTGTGCTGATTGCAAGCATATGAACTGCCTTGCAGCCAGCTGTTTTATGCACAGGTTATGTCGGTGCATCTAATAAGCTTCCCCTAAAGTAAATTTAATTGCTAAAATTTGTGCCGAAACAGAAAAATACTCTAATTCAAAGTACTACACCAGAAAGCATGATTTGGCCAAAGAGGATCGTTAGCTTATTTTTAAAAATAGCTGGGGATTGCTTTAACCTGTTGCGACGACCAAACCCGGATCCGGGATTCTATTTATAGACCTAAGCTCATTACCATAACGCAACGTTAACTATTCATGAAAATCGCAAATGAAATGAAATAAATATGCTATCTCTCAAGCTTAGCCTTTTGTTAACAACACTGTCATCTCAGATTTTCAAAATATGCTTTTCAACCATAGGAAAACAATCATTTGTGTAACAGTAGCTAGCTAGCGTAGCATTTAGCGTTAGCATTTAGCAGGCAACTATCACAAAAACAAGTAAAGCCTTCAAATAAAATAACTTACCTTTGAAGAACTTCTGATGTTTTCAATGAGGAGACTCTCAGTTAGATAGCAGATGCTCAGTTTTTCCAAAAAGATTCTTTGTGTATTAGAAATAGCTCCGTTTTGTACATCACATTTGGCTACCAAAAAAAAAAAAAAAAAAAAAAACGAAAATTCAGCCCTCAAAACGCGAACTTTTTTCCAAATTAACTCCATAATATCGACTGAAACATGGCAAACGTGGTTTAGAATCAATCCTCAAGGTGTTTTTCCACATATCTCTTCAATGATATATCCTTCCTGGAAGCCTGGTTTCTCCTTGCTCTCAAATGGAAAAATAATTGCACCTGGCTTTACGCTCCAATTTCGACGCAGGGACACCAGGCGGACACTTGGAAAATGTAGTCTCTTATGGTCAATCTTCCAATGATATGCCTACAAATACGTCACAATGCTGCTAACGCCTTGGGAGAACGACAGAAAGTGTAGGCTCATTCCTTGCGCAATCACAGCCATATAAGGAGACAATGGAAAACAGAGCTTCAGAAATCTGCTCATTTCCTGGTTGACGCATCATCTTGGTTTCGCCTGTAGATTGAGTTCTGGGGCACTTACAGACAATATCTTTGCAGATTCTGAAACTTCAGAGTGTTTTCTTTCAAAAACTGTCAATAATATGCATAGTCGAGCATCTTTTCGTGACAAAATATCGCGCTTAAAACGGGAACGTTTTTTATCCAAAAATGAAATAGCGCCCCTAGAGATCAAAGAGGTTAAGCACGCATTTTGGGCAGCTCGCAGCAAATAGCCTACCAAATAGCTGATTGTTGAGTTGCAGCTGTCAGTGAAACGCAGTTAAATAGTTATCAAAATTCTTAACTCCCAATTGCACGAACAGTAGCCTATTTTATTGGCACCAGCGGAGAGCATCGGCCATTACCCATATTCACTGTCTTGATCATTACCACTGGAAAGTTTTTGGCGGGACAATAATTCCCTCCTCCAGGCTAGATGGATGTCATATTGCACAATGTGTGTCTCCCCTTTTCATATGCCTAGATTAGATAGTTGCATTTAAGACAAGGTTGTTTTTACTGCTCTGTTTGTCAGTGTCAGCAGAGTAGGCTACTATTTTGCATGGTATTATATAAATCATATAAAGTGTAGTAGAATTGCATGAATAAAAGGCTAAACAGTTTCTGTTTGAGACACCTGCAGAGAGTGGGGTCACAGCCAGGATCACCATTGTACAGTGCCCCTGGAGCAATTAGGGTTTAGTGCCTTGCTCAAGGACACAGAGACAGATGATTAGATTTATTTATTTTTTTTCACCTTGTTGGCTCCGGTATTCGAAACCAGCAACCTTTCGGTTACTGGCCCGTCTGTGCATACCTGCATGTGTGTGTTCATTTCTGCTTGTGTTAATCTCCCATCATTCCCCTCTCTCTGTACACCATATCCTATAGCCTCTGTTATCTATGGTTTAATTAAACTTAAATTACTTCACTCAGGAAAACAGATTACGGGTGCTTAATTCCCTGTTTCATCCTAAAATGCTGTTGTCGAGGAGAGCTTCCTGAGCTGGCGGAAGGAAACAGGGAAAACATTTACCCATTAGGAAGAACAGATAAATACAGGTATGCTGAACAGAGGAGGAGCTCTGTGCTCAGGCTCTGTCTGTCTCTTTCACTCACTCTTTCTTCTTATATCCCCTACACTCCCTTGTTTAAATTAACAGGGTAATAACTAACATCAAGAAGCTTGGGGAAAACGGTGAGGAGAAAGAAGGAAAGAGAGTGAAGGGATAGATAGCGAGAAGAGGTGGTAATGTCTTGAAATGAATGAGCGCTGATCAAGGTATGTGAACACACGAAACGGAAAGCAAATCAGAGCTAATTGACGTTCACTCGTGCTAGCGCCTAGCCTAGCACACTAAGCTATCAAAGGTCCCGTGCTGTAACGGTTTTGACTTGAGGTTATTATTTATAGGGGTGCCAGGTAGGTTGTGCCTACCAGAGAAAACATTCGTTTCTCATTTTGGTTTGGGAGGGAATGAGTCCCATCTGGTCCGTCAAGTCTACACCAATACAAAGGACTTATGTAAAAGTCAGGATGGAAATAAACTTTTCATAAACCCTTAAAACATTGGAAAGAACTTCAAAAACAACTGTATTATTTTGCGTGGGTTGTATTACCAACAAATGATTACACACACATATAACACAATGAGTTCTGGTTCATCCAGAAATGTCCTGTACCTCGGGCCTAAAGAGTCCAGCCTAGTAAAGGAGTTCAGGGAACTCAAGTGACTTTCTTCACGCAATGTTTGTCCGTTCATTCAGTGTAGCGTAAACCCAGTATTAAATCATACAAACAATATAAAGCCAATCAACTCTAACTAAGTCCTCCCCTACACCTAACTACACAAATCATCACATCAAAGCAAATGAAATACCATATACAAAATGTTGTAGTCGGTCAGTCAGAAAATCCAAGCCGCCAACAGATTTCCAGCGGAGAAAGGCCAGGAAGAACAGAGAGGTGTAGTCCACAGACGCAAAGAGTGGATCCGATCCTGGGTAAACTCTATTAGGCTATAATACACACTTTAAAGGCAACAAAACAACCGGAATAGAGAAGCTTCGGAACTGAGGGTTGAACACGTCTCCATCACAACCCCACTTTTGCGCAGCTGATGCTGGCTATTTAATTGGGAATTAAAGGGAAAGCGCCCTATTGGAAGGAGAAGCACAGAGACGAGAGTCTGCGAAAGACCTGAGACTGGGACGGAGATTTGTCTTCCAACAAGACAATGATCCAAAACATAAAGCAAAATCTACAATGGAATGGTTCAAAAATAAACATATCCAGGTGTTAGAATGGCCAAGTCAAAGTCCAGACCTGAATCCAATCGAGAATCTGTGGAAAGAACTGAAAACTGCTGTTCACAAATGCTCTCCATCCAACCTCACTGAGCTCGAGCTGTTTTGCAAGGAGGAATGGGAAAACATGTCAGTCTCTCGATGTGCAAAACTGATAGAGACATACCCCAAGTGACTTACAGCTGTAATCGCAGCAAAAGGTGGCGCTACAAAGTATTAACTTAAGGGGGCTGAATAATTTTGCACGCCCAATTTTTCAGTTTTTGATTTGTTAAAAAAGTTTGAAATATCCAAAATGTCGTTCCACTTCATGATTGTGTCCCACTTGTTGTTGATTCTTCACAAAAAAATACAGTTTTATATCTTTATGTTTGAAGCCTGAAATGTGGCAAAAGGTCGCAAAGTTCAAGGGGGGCGAATACTTTCGCAAGGCACTGTAAGTAGTTTTGGCGTGCATAGATCGGAGTCATGAGTGCATTCAGTTGCAGGTTAAGTTTCAGGTTAAAATGTGTTATCAATTGAGCAGTGAAGGGGTTACATTTTTTAAACAATGTACTGTGTTAGCCCAGACTAATGTTTAGTAAACCTTTGAAATACTTACTCGTCTGCGTGAAAGCAAAACGCATCAGAGCACTCATTCTGCTGTGTAATTGTCTACTTAAATCAGCCTTTCTGTTGTGCCGTTTCTCAGTTAACAGGAACCATGTTAAAGGGGCAATCTGCTATTCGGAAAACAACAAAGCAGCCAACACGTCACTTTTTGGGGCATTAAGCTGAGGGATGTGGCTTGAGAAATATAACCACTCATTTATAAGTTATATTCTTCAGGAATCAATGGCTATATCTCATTAATTTAAAAGTAAAAAAACTGCTGTATCAATCCCAGATGGCCCCTTTAACAGAGGGCTTTTAACTTATCACACATTTAGAAGACACACACTATGCTAAGTGTATGTCGACTGATGTGGAAAATAGCTAATTTATCTGAAATTAGGAAAACAGTTCTCCGATTGCGAAAAGCAGCTTGACTCCACGTCGACTCCAAACATAATGAATCCGTGTACACAGGAGAACATTGTGGAGTGTTCCCTGTGTGAAGGGATTTTTCTCAGCCATGCCTTTGATGGCGTCACTTAATTAAAACTTCTTCAGGCTAGGGTCTATTTTTCTCCACTACCAGTCTGACTGACGTGCCCAAAGTAAACTGCCTGTTACTCAGGCCCAGAAGCCAGGATATGCATATAATTGGTACCATTGGACACTTTGAAGTTTGTAGACATGTTAAAAGAATGTATCAGACTATAACACAATTGATATGGTAGGAGAAAATTCAAAGAAAAAGCATCCTAAATTATTTTTTTTGGAGAGCCCAAATTCTTACAATGGAAAGCTATGGGTCATATGCAATTCCAGCCCCCAGATTTCAATTCCTATGGCTTCCACTAGATGTCAACAGTCTTTGTTCAAGGTTTCAGGCTTCTTTCTTCCCAAACGATGAAACAAGGTTGCTACAGTAAAGACCCTAGGTGTTGGCTTACATTTGATACATTTTGCCTTGCAGCTTGTTCCAATTTATCATGAATGACCAAGAACAGATGAGGCTTCCAGAAAAATGTATCTCAACAAAACAACATAATATATCATTTCATTTATACTGGACAGGAAATGACTTTTCTGACCTCCATTAGTGTTCACACAGGAAATATGCAATGATCATTCACGTGCCTACTCAAACATGCATGAGGTCTGTCCCCACACAATGGATAAAGGCAGCATTGTGTATACTGTACCACTCGTTTCACAAATTCCACTATACCACCAATTCCAGTACAAGAAAATGCCAGCACATAACCAATTCTGGTTCAACGGATTCCAATACACAACCAATTCCAATACAACCCATTTCACTACAACCAATTCCAGTTTATATTCACCAGATGAAAAACATGGTTATTGAAAGTTCTCTGTATAGTATCACAAATATAATGGTCATGATGACACACACACACTCACACACCAACAAGATATCACAGTCTGACTTCATGTCCCGATGTCCTTGCACAAACGTATACTGACTTCATCTCCTGACATTATGTGACAAATGTGTTAAATTTAGGCACACAGAAACAACTCTACGGCAAGGTGTATGCATTAATTCCGACTGGGTTAAGTTAAGAGTTAAGTTTTGAGATAGGGTTAAAACATAAACAACTCTAGGGTTAAATTTAGGCATAAATTCCAACTGGTTAAGTTAAGGATAAAGGTTTGTGATTGGGTTAAAACTTTAGGCATGAATTCCGAATGGGCTTGCTAAATTGTTGTGGATGGATGGTAGAGTGGTAGCCGCGAGCTCCTGCACTCTAGCGGGAGACCTGCACAAACGTTGAATTTCACCTTGGATCTGGAGTGATCCTTCTACACAAACACACAACCACCTTCCCTCCTCCTCTACTTTTATTCCATTGGCAGCTCCATAGTTTACTTCCAGTAACCTTATCATTGTTCACCAGCCAGAAAGAGACCAATGTACTCCTGTCTACCACAATGACTAGTCTAGAGGCTTCTATGGACTATACTACAAACTGATAGCCCCAATCCTATCAATGTCAATGGCACAACACACACTGACTCATGTCCAGACACACACACTGATGGTGATCGGATGCCTTTGGCCCCATGTGGAGGTGTGATGCTCTGATATTGTCATCCGAAGTGTCAGTCTTCACTACAGCAGATGCTTTGTCTGACCCTGTCGACGCGTTGTCAGTGATGGCCATTCTCTAAAGATTTAACGGGTAGGCCTCAAGGGGAGAGGGGAGTTGATGTTTTCTGTCACACACACACAAGCATGCATGCCCACGCGCGCACACACACACGGCCCTCGGGTGGGGGTTGATGAGTCGAAGGGAGGGTGTTTTCTCCAAGGAATCAATGTATTCTGACAGGCTCTACATTGTCTGATTACCAATGCCGTATTGAGTGAAGAGGCCAACATACTACATTGCTCATACATGCTTCCTATATGTAAGGCCCTTGTGTATGGAATTCTGCCGAAATTCAATACAATGTTTACTTTGTTTTTAAGGAGATCAGGATTCTGGCCCTCTTCTGTATTTAAAAAAAACAACATTTTTTTAGAAGGTACAGTAGTAAAGTGACATAGGAGACAGATAGTAGGGGTACAGACATGAAGAGGCAGAGACAGGGCTCAAGCCCCTCTCGGCAAAGTGGGCGTATGTGATCGGGAGTCGAGAGCACTACCGTTCGACCAGACTCAGGCATTTTACTGTACTGTATAATAGTTTAACAACCCTATTTGTAAACTTTTAAATGATGGCAATCTCAACGGATTATCTTTTCCAGTGATGAAGACATGGATGTCTCATGGTATTGTGGGATATGCAAAATGTGTCTACTTTGAGTACCTCTATCTCTTCCATACATACAGTATTTTCCCATTATAGAAGTGCTCAGAAAGTAACATTTTGGACCTGAATGCCAAAACATTCAAGAGATAGAATGACTAGTCTAGAGGCTTCTATGTCGTTGTAGTAGACAGGAGTACACTGGTCAACAATGATGTCACTGTGAGTAAACCATGGAACTGTACTGCAAAAAAAAGTGATTGAATTCAAATGGATTTACCCAGCTGACTGATTCTCAAGACTCAGACAAACAAATGTAGAATTACATCCTACACACAAACTTAGGCTATAGGCTACGTAAAATAACCTGGTAGGCTATAGGCCGTACCTGTGTAACTTTTCTTTATGCTGAAGTGGCCTCTCAAAAACACAGTGCATTAATGCTTCCCGGACTAAGTAGGGACTAAGGAGGTTTCTGATCTTCGTCACAAATTGGATACAGACTGAGATGGCTCTCCCAGCCTCCACTGAGGTGGCCTGGATCCTGTTGAGCACCTCAAACAGGTGCTGCAGGTGTTTTTGCCTTTGTTTGTTGCTTCAAACAGGCTGAATTCCTTAGACAGGATATTCAGCAGGTTGGTTTTACAAAAAAGTAGATAGGCCTACCGTTAGCTCAAAAGTAGAGGACATTTTCTTACCCT
Source organism: Oncorhynchus clarkii lewisi (assembly GCF_045791955.1). Taxonomy (NCBI): domain Eukaryota; kingdom Metazoa; phylum Chordata; class Actinopteri; order Salmoniformes; family Salmonidae; genus Oncorhynchus; species Oncorhynchus clarkii. The sequence continues at coordinate 38,984,363 of NC_092148.1, read as the reverse complement.
ATTAACTGCTTTTCAAATCCACGTGTTCAGCTTCAGCATAAACAATGCGTGCGCTTTGAATTTATGGCGACTTTGTGTAAGTAAATACGGTAGGCTACAACAACCCACACACCCTGAGTGTTAATTATTGATAATGCAGATAGCAGAGCAGAGAATGTCGTATGAAGACGGATTTAGACATTACATATAATTTAACAGTTCCATTTCACGTCACGCAGTTCATATAAATAACTTATTATAATTTCCCGGTTTCTCTCAGTTATTTATGCCAGGAAAAGGGAGAGGGTTTTGTCAGGAAATCTCAGTAACCCGGTAACCCTAATGGTCAACAAATCTCTCTCTCTCTTTCTCCCATATAGGCATGCATGAGCACACCTTCACTCTCCTTCACTCTCCTTCACTCTATTATCTGTCCATCTCCCTCCATCCCTCTGTCCTTGGAGCGTACTGTCTTTGATGTCTTTCTTTGGAGTCTGAGATTGAGTTCAAAGTTAAGGGCTGTGACTGTCATTGGTCCATTGTTTGCTTGTGATGTTGTGTGTGTGTGTGTGTGTGTGTGAGGGGGAGAGGGAGGGGGAGAGGTAAGGGCATGGGCAGGGCACTATAGGAACAATGAGCAGGGTAACCTTGATGAATGTATTATCTGGATATCATGGCACTGACGAAGAACAGGACAGATTTACAATCACAATAGAGAGAGGGAGGGAGATAGATGTGGAGAGAGAGCGAGACCGAGAGAAAGAGAGGGAGAGAGAATGAAAGAAAGAAACAGGGAGGAAGAGAGAGATAGAAAGAGAGAGAGAACATTACTGTGTTGTCCTGTTAATCATTATTATTACTTGAGTATTATGTTTCTTATTATTTGTTTCCATCATCATTGATTTAATATGTTTCTATATGTTCGCTTTGGCAATGTACAGTTGAAGTCGGAAGTTTACATACACCTTAACCAAATACATTTAAACTCAGTTTTTCACAATCCCTGACATTTAATCAGAGTAAAAATTCCCTGTCTTAGGTCAGTTAGGATCACCACTTTATTTTAAGAATGTGAAATGTCAGAATAATAGTAGAGATAATTATTTATTTCAGCTTTTATTTCTTTCATCACATTCCCAGTACGTCAGAAGTGTACATACACATACTAATTATTTAGTAGCATTGCCTTTAAATTGTTTAACTTGGGTGAAACGTTTCGGATAGCCTTCCACAAGCTTCCCACAAAAAGTTGGGTGAATTTTGGCCCATTCCTCCTGACAGAGCTGGTGTAACTTATTCAGGTTTGTAAGGCCTCTTTGCTCACACAGGCTTTTTCAGTTCTGCCCACAAATGTTCTATAGGATTGAGGTCTGGGCTTTGTGATGGCCACTCCAATACCTTGACTTTGTTGTCCTTTGGAAGTATGCTTGGGGACATTATCCATTTGGAAGACCCATTTGCGACCAAGCTTTAACTTCCTGACTGATGTCTTGAGATTTTGCTTCAATCAACATCATTTTCCCTCCTCATGATGCCATCTATTTTGTGTAGTGCACCAGTCCCTCCTGCAGCAAAACACCCCCACAACATGATGCTGCCACTCCGTGCTTCACGGTTGGGATAGTGTTCTTCGGCTTGCAAGCCTCCCCCTTTTCCTCCAAACATAACAATGGTCATTGTGGCAAAACAGTTCTATTTTTGTTTCATCAGACCAGAGGACATTTGGAGCAGTGGCTTCTTCCTTGCTGAGCGGCCTTTCAGGTTATGTCGACATAGGACTCATTTTACTGTGGATATAGATACTTTTGTACCTGTTTCCTCCAGCATCTTCACAAGTTCCTTTGCCATTGTTCTGGGGTATATTTGCACTTTTCGCACCAAAGTACATTCATTTCTAGGAGACAGAACGCGTCTCCTTCCTGAGCAGTATGACGACTTCGTGGTCCCATGGTGTTTATACTTGCGTACTATTGTTTGCACAGATGAACGTGGTACCTTCAGGCATTTGGAAATTGCTCCCAAGGATGAACCAGACTCTACATTTTTTTTCTAAAGTATTGGCTGATTTCTTTTGATTTTCCCATGATGTCAAGCAAAGAGCCACTGACTTTGAAGGTAGGCCTTGAAATACATCCACAGGTACACCTCCAATTGACTCAAATGATGTCAATCAGCCTATCAGAAGCTTCTAAAGCCATGACATCATTTTCTGGAATTGTCCAAGCTGTGTAAAGGCACAGTCAACTTAAGGTATGTAAACTTCTGACCACTGGAATTGTGATTCAGTGAATTATAAGTGAAAGAATCTGTCTGTAAACAATTGTTGGAAAAATTACTTGTGTTGTGCACAAAGTAGATATCCTATCCATCTTGCCAAAAAAAACTAGTTTTAATGACTACACCCTGTATGTACAGTGTATGTACATTTCCGACTTCAACTGTATGTAGTAACACCTTCAATCCCAATAAAGCCTTTTGAATTTAATTGAGGGAAGAGAAAATGTGAGTAGATGTACCTCCGTAAAATTATGTACTGTCCAAACATCCAATGGGGGAAAAAAAGAAAGGGAAAGAGACAGAGTCTGGGTGTTCAAATGAAAAGAGGAGTAAGGAAGAATCAGAGGAATGGAAGCGAGAAATGAAGGAGAAGAAGGAAAGCCAGTGTATATGAGAAAAGAGGGTAGGAAAGACAGACAAGACAGAGAGAGGTAGAAAGAAAATGGAAAGTGTCAAGGTGACTCAAGGGTGAATTACATTGTGTGTGTGTGTGTGTGTGTGTGTGTGTGTGTGTGTCTCCAAAGACACAGAGCAGAAAAGAGATACAGAACCACACACACATGCCACAATAGTCCTGTGCTATCAACATCACTGATTGTTTTAATATATGTAACTACATTGTGATTGTAGCGTACTATACTAGCCAGCCATCTGCTACACCAGAGTTCATTTGTGTTTTAACATAAAAACATACAGCCAAACACACACCCACTTTCTTTCTTTCACGCACTATTTAAGAAAAATAATGAAAACACACATGCATGTATGGAATTCTGTTGATATTCATTACAACGTTTATATATATATTTTTTAAGGAGATCTGGATTCTGACCCTCAAACACACAAACTCCTGTTCTTCATCATTGTAACAGAAAGGCAATCAAGAAAATGCAACACTTCTCAGTGTCAATGCCTCCATTATCATTTAAATCGTGCAGCAGCAGTCTAATTTAAGAGAGACACACACGGAACAACTAATACTATTTGCATATTCACACTTTTATTCATTTCATCACACACAAATGCCCTATTAGCCCAACATAGAACTGGTGTTCAATACTTCTTTACACACAGCTGTTTCACATGCACGCATGCACGTACGCTGTAATGAATTCTCAGGGAGCAAAAGCAGAGCGTGGCAGGTGTTTATTTCGCCTTCGCAGAAGGCACGAATCGTGGTCACAGGCAGGCAATGGTCATACACAGGTAGGCAAACAGGCAAGTGAATCAAAACTAGGACTGAATGCTATAACTGGTTCTCACAAACGAGCTAGGAAAAGGCTTAGTAGAGTCAAAACGAACAATACCTGACAAAGGCACAAACAGAATGAACTGAACTAAATAAGGATCTGATGAGACCAGGTGAGTAACTAACACAGGTGAAATCAATGAACAAAAATGAAAGACAGGGCTATGTTCAAGAACACAATGAAACAGAACACAAGGTTGACTAAGAAAATAAATACAGAACCTTACAGAACTTTTTGCAGGGGAGGCGGAGCCGGATGTCTCTGGTAGAGAGCCACACACGCTATCCGGGGTGAAAGAGTGGCGTAGGTCGGCGGCTACTGTCGGCAAAGCATTTCTGGGCATTAGAGGCTTTCTGCAGATGCCGGTGAGCGGTCTCCCATACCCGCTCACTACGCCGAAACCAGTCATTGACAGCTGGAACAGTACCAGGCTCCGCCTCCCAGGGGGGGGTTGGTAACCAAGTACACAGTGAAACGGAGTAAGGCAGAGGGATAAATGCATGAGTGAGTTCTGAGCGTATTTGGCTCAGGCCATATACCGACTCCAGTCGTGTGGAGAGGCAGAACATTGTTGGCGGAGGTACTTCTCTATTTCTTGGTTCAGGGGTTCCATCTGCCCATTGGTCTGGGGATGGTACCCGGAGGAGAGGCTGAGTGCGACCCCCAGTCGGTCACAGAAGTCTCGCCACACACGGGAGACAAACTGGGGCCCGCGGTCAGAGACGATGTCCTCCGGAATCCCATACAGACGGAACACCTGCTGGAACATACACTCACCCAATTCAATGGCGTTAGGTAAATGAGGAAGAGGAACCAGACGACACATTTCTTTAAACGGTCTACTATGACAAGGATGGTGGTGTTACCAGAGGATTCAGGAAGGTCTGTGATGACGTCAACAGCTATGTGGGACCAGGGTCTGTAAGGGATTGGCAAAGGTTTAAGCTTACCGGAAGGGAGATGACAAGGGCTTTTGATTTGGGCGCAGACTGGACAGGAGAGTACGTAATCCCTTACGTCGGATGCCATTGAGAACCACCAGAACTTATGGGCTGGAAGTTCGGTGGTTCGTGTAATGCCCGGATGTCCTGACCCCAAGGACATGTGACACCATTGCATCAGTTGGGGTCTAACAGCTGCTGGTATGTAACTCTTCCCAGCTGGTGTCTCAGGAGGAGCCGGTCTGAGGTTAGGGCTTCATGTATGGCAGAGTGAGCCTCTCACTGTAACGGCCCCATAATGCAAGAGGAAGGAAGAATGGGTGTAGGGTCTGAGTTACTGGTCGGAAGGTCAAACTGGCGGGAGAGATCATCAGCTTTTACGTTTTTCTTTCCAGGGATGTAAGTAACATGAAAATGGAAGCATATGAAGAAGAGAGCCCGGCGGGCTTGTCTGGAGTTTAAGGAACTCCAACGATTCATTGGGTTCTCCAACTATTAACGCCGGTTCATTTGGAACTTCAGTTCTACTGCCACTCCCCTCACTGCCCTTGAAACGCCTCTTCACCTCAGCTCCTGTCCTTCGCCAACCTAATCCGACCCTTCCTTACACCCTGGAGGTGGATGCCTACGGAGTAGGAGTAGGAGCCATACTCTCAGCAGTGGGAACCCCTCCCACATCACATGCCTGTGCCTTCGTCCCCAGGAAGTTGTTCTCCTCTGAGAGAAATTACAATGTGGGGAACAGAGACCTCCTTGCTATCAAGCTGGCCCTCGAGAAGTGGCACCACTGGTTGGAGGGCGCACTACATCCCTTTCTTGTCCTAACAGATCATCATAATCTGGAATATAACAGAGTGGCCAAGAGGTTAACTTCTTGGCGCACACATCCCGTTAGCAGGAACATTTTGGTCAACATCCGCTGAATTGCAGAGCGCCAAATTCAAATTAAATTACTACAAATATTTCATTTTCATGAAATCACAAGTGCAATATAGCAAAACACAGCTTAGCTTGTTGTTAATCCAACTGGGTTGTCAGATTTCAATTTTGTTTTACAGCGAAACCAAACCGAGCGTTTATGTGAGGACATCTGTCTCAGCAGACAAAACATTACAAACAGCTAGCAGCAAAGTAGATTGGTCACGAAAGTCAGAAAAGCAATAAAATGAATCGCTTACCTTTGATGATCTTCGGATGTTTGCACTCACGAGACTCCCAGTTACACAATAAATGTTCCTATTGTTCGATAAAGATTACTTTTATATTGGCACACTTTGTTCAGAAATCCACAGGCTCTTGCAGGTCATGACGGGCAGATGAAAATTCCAAATAGTATCCGTAAAGTTCGTGGAAACATGTCAAACGTTTTTTATAATCAATCCTCAGGTTGTTTTTACAATAAATAATTGATCATATTTCAACCGGACCGTAGCTTTTTCAATAGGAGAGAAAGAGAAAATGTCTGCTCCAAGCTGTTGTGCATGAAAAACTCTGGGGACACAACAGCCATCCACTGACGCGATGTGATCCTTATCTCTCATTTTTCAGAATTAAAGGCTGAAACTATGTCTAAAGACTGTTCACACCACGTGGAGGCCATAGGGAAAGGAATCTGGTTAATATCCCTTTAAATGGAGGGAAGGCATGCAATGGAACAGGGGAGCTTTCATTTTCCTCAGGTTTTCTACAATTCCTCAGGTTTCCTGCAATATGAGTTATACTCATAGACAGTATTTTGACAGTTTTGGAAACTTAAGAGTGTTTTCTATACTAATCTGTTTTTCATCCAAACATCAAAATACTGCCCCCTACACTCAAGGTTAACAGTGGTGGGTTTGGGCCAGTTACTGACGGCAGTAACTTTGTTTTCATCCATGCTGACCCCTCCAGGTGTCAGTACAAAACCGTGGATGTTTACCGAGGTTACATGGAAGGTGCTCTTTTCAGTCTTCACATAAAATTATGGTCAAGGAGCCATTGAAGAACCTTTTGCACATGCTGTATGTGTTCCTTCAGGGAGTAAATTGGGATGTCATCAATGTAGACGATGAGAAAGCGGTTGATCATAACCTGGACAACCTTGTTCATAAAGGATTGGAAGACAGCGGGGGCGTTAGTAAGGCCGTAGGGCATGACCAGGTATTCGTAGTGCCCTCGTGCGGCGATAAAAGCCGCCTTCCATTCGTCGCCTTCACGTATATGGACAAGGTTATATGCACTTCGCAGGTCGAGTTTTGTATAGACGTTGGCGCGGCCCACTTGTTCAAGGGTCGCTGGGATAAGAGGAAGAGGGAAACGGTTCTTGACCGTGACGTCATTCAGGGAACAGTAATCAGTACATGGACGGAGACCACCATTCTCTCTTCCAAGAAGAAGCTGGACACAACCGGGGAAGAAGAAAGATGAAAGAAACCGTTTGAGTGTTTCATCACTGTAGTTCTCCATTGCCTCATTTCCGGGAAAAATAGGGGTTAAACACTGCCCTTAGTGGGGACAGTCCAGGGAGTAAGTCAATAGCACAGTCCCCTGGGCGATGTGGTGGCAGAGTGGAGGCCTTGATTTTGCTGAAGACATTGCTGTACTGGGCGTATTCAGATGGCATGGCGGGTGGCACTGGAGAGGCAGAGTCCTCAATGGTGGTGGCTCTGCAGGGTAGGCAGAGACAACTGGTAAAGCAGGTAGAAGACCAGGACAGTAGTTCACCTTGTCGCCATGAGATGGCAGGGTCATGACGACAAAGCCAGGAGTGTTCGAGAGTGAGCGGCTGTCTGGGAGATGAGAGTTCCATGAGTTGAATGGTTTTGCCGTGTAAGACTCCAATCTGGAGGGTGACGCTCTGTGTCAGGTGCGTAATGAAGCCTGTGCCCAATGGCTGCCCATTCAGGGTGTTATTTCTTAAGGGACGGATGACAGGTGTTAGATCAATGTCAAGGGCATACTCGGCGGCTGAAGGCGATATGTAGGCCAATGTAATATCGTCAACCAACCCCATTTGTCCAATCCTTTTGGGTTAAAATTCCAGCTAAACTTGGAGAGGACAGGTAACTACTTACAAAAAGTGGGCTTCTGATGAAGAGCTAATAAATTAAGAGAATAGACAGACAATACACTGTATAGCTTGTTAATGTTAACAAGCTGTTAGCTGTTAGCTTGTTAGCCTGCTAACTGTCTGAATCGCCATGTCCCTAGCCAGCCCAACCACTCACTGGACCCATATGTTCACTTGGCTACGCATGCCTCTCTCTAACATCAATATGCCTTGTCCATTACTGTCCTGGTTAGTGATTACTGTCTTATTTCACTGTAGAGCCTCTAGCCCTGCTCAATATGCCTTAACCAACCATGTTGTTCCACCTCCTACATATGCGATGACATCACCTGGTTTAAACATCTCTAGAGACAAAATCTCTCTCTTCATTACAAAATGCCTAGGTTTACCTCCAATGTACTCACATCTTACCTTACCTTTGTCTGTACACTATGCCTTGAATCTATGCTATCGTGCCCAGAAACCTGCTCCTTTAATTATCTCTGTTCTGAACGTGCTAGACGGCCAGTTCGTATAGTCTTTAGCCGTACCCTTCTCCTCTGTTCCTCTGGTGATGTGGAGGTTAATCCAGGTCTTGCAGTGCCTTGCTCCACTCCCACCCCCCAGGTGCTCTCATTTGTTGACTTCTGTAAACGTAAAAACCTTGGTTTCATGCATGTTAACATTAGAAGCCTACTCCCTAAGTTTGTTTTACTCACTGCTTTAGCAAACTCTGCCAACCCAGATGTCTTAGCCTTGTCTGAGTCCTGGCTTAGGAAAACCACCAAAAACCCTGAAATCTCCATTGCTAACAAAAAGTTTTCTGCCAAGATAGAACTGCCAAAGGGGGCGGTGTTGCAATCTACTGCAAAGATAGGTAGTAATACAGAACTCTGCAGGCTAAGTCTGTACCCCAACAATTTGAGCTTCTACTTCTAAAAATTCACCTTTCCAGAAACAAGTCTCTCACTGTTGCCACTTGCTATAGACCTCCCTCTGCCCACAGCTGTGCCCTCGATACCATATGTGAATTGATTGCCCCCCATCTATCTTCTGAGCTCGTGCTACTAGGTGACCTAAACTGGGACATGCTCAACACCCCGGCCATCCTACAAACTAAGCTTGATGCCCTCAATCTCACACAAATGATCAATGAACCTACCAGGTACAACCCCAAATCAGTAAACACGGGCACCCTCATACATGTCATCCTAACTAATTAACCCTCCATATAGACCTCTGCAGTTTTAAATCAAGATCTCAGCGATCACTGCCACATTGCCTGCATCCGTAATGGGTCTGCGACCAAACGACCACCCCTCATCACTGTCAAACGCTCCCTGAAACACTTCTGTGAGAAGGCCTTTCTAATCGACCTCGCCGGGGTATTCTGGAATGACATTGACCTCATCCCGTCAGTAGATGCTGCCCACTGCTCTGAGGCTAAGAAACACTGTCACCACCGATAAATCCACTATAATTGAGAATTTCAATAAGCATTTCCCTACGGCTGGCCATGCTTTCCACATGGCTAACCTTACCCCGGTCAACTGCCCGGCACCCTCCACAGCAACCCGCCAAAGCCCCCACCATTTCTCCTTTACCCAAATCCAGATAGCTGATGTTCTGAAAGAGCTGCAAAATCTGGAGCCCTACAAATCAGCCGGGCTAGACAATCTGGACCCTCTCTTTCTAAAATGATCTGCCAAAATTGTTGCAACCCCTATTACTAGCCTGTTCAACCTCTCTTTCGTATCGTCTGAGATTCCCAAAGATTGGAAAGCTGCCGCGGTCATCCCCGTCTTCAAAGGGGGAGACACTCTAGACCCAAACTGCTACAGACCTATCCTAACCTGTCTTTCTAAGGTCTTCGAAAGCCAAGTTAACAAACAGATTACTGACCATTTCAAATCCCACCATACCTTCTCTGCTATGCACTCTGGTTTCAGAGCTGGTCATTGGTGCACCTCAGCCACGTTCAAGGTTCTAAATGACATCATAACTGCCATCAATAAGAGACATTACTGTGTAGCCGTATTCATCGACCTGGCCAAGGCTTTTGACTCGGTCAATCACAACATTCTTATTGGCAGACTCGACAGCCTTGGTTTCTCAAATGATTACCTCGCCTGGTTTACCAACTACTTCTCTGATAGAGTTTAGTGTGTCAAATTGGAGGGCCTGTTGTCCGGACCTCTGACAGTCTCTATGGGTGTGCCACAGGGTTCAATTCTCGGGCCGACTCTCTTCTCTGTATACACCAATGATGTTGCTCTTGCTGCTGGTGATTCTCTGATCCACCTCGACGCAGACAACACCATTCTGTATACTTCTGGACCCTCCTGGGACACTCTGTTAATTTACGGATGTTGGTTCCTGCACAGAAACCAAATCAGCGGAAATTTCAGAGCGCCACCTATAGTACTCGATAAAACTCAAACTTTCATTAAAACACACACGCAAGATACTCATTTAAAGCTACACTCGTTGTGAATCTAGCCAACATGTCAGATTTGTAAAATGCTTTTCGGCGAAAGCATGAGAAGCTATTTTCTGATAGCATGCACCCCCCAAAATACCTGAACGAGACCTAAACAAAAGATTTAGCGGTAGCCGGCGCTACACAAAATACAGAAATAAAATATAAAACATTCATTACCTTTGACGAGCTTCTTTGTTGGCACTCCTATATGTCCCATAAACATCACAATTGGGTCTTTTTCCCGATTAAATCCGTCAAAGTATGCCCAAAATGTCCATTTATGAAGGCCGTCTGATCCAAGGAAAATTCACCTTTACAAGACGCAACGTCACTTTTTAAAATTAAAAAAGTTCCCTATAAACTTTTACAAACACTTCAAACTACTTTTGTAAACCAACTTTAGGTATTAATAAACGTTAATAATCAATACAATTGATCACGGGGCGATCTGTATTCGATAGCAGCAAGTCTTGAAATCATCGTCCATTTTTTTCACTTTCATAATTTCCTGGGTGCACCCCAAGACAGGAAGTGCCTATACGTCATCCCACCAAGGATAAACTTGCAATGAAATGCCAGTATTGGCGAAGCTGTAGGCGTTGTAAACGGAACCTCATCTATTTTCTATCGCCTTAGACAATTCAAAGACTGGCGGATGAATATTTTTTTTGTGTTTTTGGTGAACAGTTTTCCCTGGGATTTTTACACCTGAACACGTTCTGTTATAGCCACAGACATGATTTCACCAGTTTTAGAAACTGAGTGTTTTCTATACACACAGACTTATCATATGCATATACTATATTCCTGGCATGAGTAGCAGGACGTTGAAATGTTGCGCGATTTTTAACAAAAAGTTGCGAGAATTCGCATCATCCGTAACAGGTTTTAACTAACCTCCAGACGATCTTCAATGCCATACAACTCTCCTTCCATGGCCTTCAGCTGCTCTTAAACGCAAGTAGAACTAAATGCATGCTATTCAATCGATCACTGCCCGCACCTGCTCGCCCGTCCAGCATCACTACTCTGGACGGCTCTGACTTAGAATACGTGGACAACTACAAATACCTGGGTGTCTGGTTAGACTGTAAACTCTCCTTCCAGACTCACATTAAGCATCTCCAATCCAAAATTAAATCTAGAATCAGCTTCCTATATCGCAACAAATGATCCTTCACTCATGCTGCCAAACATATCCTCGTAAAACTGACCATCCTACTGATCCTCGACTTCGGTGATGTCATCTATAAAATAGCCTTCAACACTCTACTCAACAAACTGGATGCAGTCTATCACAGTGTCATCCGTTTTGTCACCAAAGCCCCATACACTACCCACCATTGCGACCTGTACGCTCTTGTTGGTTGGCCCTCGCTTCATACTCGTCGCCAAACCCACTGACTACAGGTTATCTACAAGTCTCTGCTAGGTAAAGTCCCGCCTTATCTCAGCTCACTGGTCACCATAGCAGCACCCACTCGTAGCACGCGCTCCAGCAGGTATATCTCACTGGTCACACCCAAAGCCAATTCCTCCTTTGGTCGTCTTTCCTTCCAGTTCTCTGCTGCCCATGACTGGAACAAATTGCAAAAATCTCTGAAGCTGGAGACTCACATCTCCCTCACTAGCTTTAAGCACTAGCTGTCAGAGCAGCTTACAGATCACTGCACATGTGCATAGCCCATCTGTAAACAGCCCATCTATCTACCTACCTCATCCCCATACTGGTATTTATTTATTTTGCTCCTTTGCACCCCAGTATCTCTGCCTGCACATTCATCATCTGCCGATCTACCATTCCAGTGTTTATTCGCTATATTGTAATTACTTCGCCACCATGGCCTATTTATTTCCTTAACTTACCTAATTTGCACTCACTGTATATAGACTTTTTGTTTTCTTTTGTTCTACTGTATTATTGACTATGTTTAGTTTATTCCATGTGTAACTCTGTGTTGTTGTATGTGTCGAACGCTTTATCTTGGCCAGGTCGCAGTTGCAAATGAGAACTTGTTCTCAACTAGCCCACCTGGTTAAATAAAGGTTGTTAACTACTTTTTTGCATATATATTTTTTTTATCTCAATTACCTTGTACTCCTTGTACATTGATTCCAGGAAGAGTAGCTGCTGCTTCTGCAAAAGCTAATGGGGATACAAATAAACAAATAGACTCAGTAATGGTACTCCCTGAATATAGCCACGTTATTTTTACTCGTTAATGTTATTCACTGTGTCACTATCTCTATTTTATTTTTTATTTTTGTATCTTTAACTCTGCATCGTTGGAAAAGGACCAATAAGTAAACATTTCACTGTTTACAAAACGTGACAAATAGCATTTTATTTTATTTGACACACACTCAAACACACACACAGACACACACACACGGTCAAACAAAAGTTTGGCCTATTGTTCTATTGGCTTTCTCAGTTTACGTTAACTGACTTGCAATTTCAGAGAGGCATTGGGTGGTTTACTATGTCCAATAAGGACAAGTTAAATTGGGTGGATTGAGTCTTTGATGGGAGAGAATCCTCTTGCAAAGGATTTGTCTCCTTGTCCGAGATCAAGTGTGTGTTTGTGTGTATATAAGCCCCAAGGTAAGGGAAGAGAGATGTGATGTCTTTCCTGTCAAGCCCTGGAGCACCACAGTGATTGAGGGGTTAAGGTTGACCAAGCGTCTAAGCACAGCTCTAGGACTCTACCTGGGTGATAGAGTGTGTGTGTCTGTCTGTGTGTTAGGGTGTCAGTGTGACAGTAAATAAACAGTGGGAAAAGCAGTTCAAATGGGGAGGAGAGAAGGATAGATTAGGATGAAGAGGGAATGAGAGGAAAGAATCAGAGAGGTGCGGGGGGCTGCCATAATCGACATCCACTTCTTCGGCGCCCAGGGAACAGTGGGTTAACTGCCTTGCTCAGGTGCAGAGTGACAGATTTTTTTTACCTTGTCAGCTCTGGGATTTGATCCAGCAACATTTTGGTTGCTGGCCCAACGCTCAGCTTGGTGCTTGTGTCTCTAGAGCTAGAGGGCTGTGTATGAGAGGAGAGGGGCAGTGGGGGGGAGTGTGGAGAATGAGTAGGGTGACCACATTTAAAATAACCAAATACGAGACAAAAGGATGATTTCGCGGGACAGTGAATATATATATTTTTGGCAGCACTCCCCTCCCTCCCTCCCACAAAACTCCTGCTGCTAATTGAAGCTCAACTATAGGCTACTCCTTTGCCTCATGCAAAATTTGCTCATGCAGAAACAATGTTCAAACGTGTGGTTGTTTTGTGAAAATCTGTGAATACTTGGATAAAGAAACATTTCTGGTTGGTATCAGGGAATGTAAAACAGTTAGGAAGAGAGACTTTGAAAACAGCATTGAGTGAAGTAGCAGCACATTTTGAATGAGCAACTAACGAGAGTGGAGAACCTCACTTTTAACTAAATCACCTTATATACACTGAGTATAAAAAACATTAAGAACACCTGCTCTTTCCATGACATAAACTGACCAGGTGAATTCAAGTGAAAGCTGCGATCCCTTATTGGGGTCACTTGTTAAATCCATTTCAATCGTTGTTGGTGAAGGGGAGACAGGTTAAAGGATTTTTAAGCCATGAGACAATTGAGACATGGATTGTGTATGTGTGCCATTTGGAGGGTGAACGTGCAAGACAAAAGATGTAAGTGGCTTTGGACGGGGTGTGGTATAGTAGGTGCCAGGTGCACAGGTTTGTGTCAGAACTGCAACGTTGATGGGTTTTTCACACTCAACAGTTTCCTGTGTGTATCAAGAACGTCCACCACCCAAAGGACATCCAGCCAACTTGAGACAACTGAGGGAAGCATTGGAGTCAACATGGGGCAGCATCCCTGTGGAGTGCTTTCGACACTTTGTAGATGGGTTGCAACTCAATATTTGGTATACAATGTTTGGTATGCCCAGTATTTTTGTATAATTATTATTTATTTTTTTCACCTTTATTTAACTAGGCAAGCCAGTTAAGAACAAATTATTAATTACAATGACGGCCTACCATCTATGTACATATAGGTTGGAGTAAAGTGACTAGGCAAAAGGATAGATAGACTGAGCAGGAGCAACAGCGTATGTCATGTGTGTGTGTGTGTGTGTGTGTGAGTGAGTGTGTTGCATCAGCATTCGTGTGTGACGCATGTTATGTATGGGCGCATGTAGTGTGTATATGTCTGTTGAGGTGTCAGTGTAAGTATGTGTGTTGGTGTGGTTAGAGTCCAGTGTGTGTGCATAGAGTCAGTCCAAGAAAGTTAGTTAATACCTGTATTGTTAATGCAGGTAGTCCGGGTAGCCATTTGCACAGCTATTTAGCAGCCTTCTTTATCAGTCTTTTGGCTTGGGGTTTAGAAGCTGTTCAGGGTCCTGTTGGTTCCATACTTGGTGCACTGGTACCACTTGCCATGCAGTAGCATATAGAACAGTCTATGGGCCTAGTACATCATTGGGGGAAAGCTTCCTGCCATCCAGGACCTCTATGCTAAAAATCGCCAAAGAATCTAGCCACCTTAGTCATAGACTGTTCTCTCTGCTACCGCACGATAAGCGGTACTGGAGCGCCAAGTCTAGGTTCAAAAGGATTCTTATCAGCTTCTACCCTCAAGCCTTAAGACTCCTGAACAGCTAATCAAATGCCTACCTGGACTATTTGCAAACACACACACACAGGGCAGGGTTTGATCTAGGTGCTAGGGATCTGTAGGTTTAGCTTGTCATCTTTATTAGACTGACGTGGTGACTCCTTTGGAGAAGAGACACTGTATAGGGGTTCAGTGTACCTCATACGCAAAATAAGTATATTACTGTTGGCCCATTATCCAAGGCAGGTTCTAAAATACTTCAACTAATGATTGCTAATGGATACATCATCATGTCCTGGTCATGGACTGCTTCATAAGAAAAGTTACAACTTAGATCATGCTGCAGATCATGCTGCAGGGTATTGTGTTTTACAATATTTTTTTGCACAGTTCAGTGCTGTTTTGTGTTAGGAACGCATTGCACCATGAGAGTAAGGCAATGTGAGACACTACCATCTCAGCCCCAGCCCTGATCTGAATATGTATGTATTCAGTATGTACAGTTGATGTGGATATATTAAAGCAACATCTCAAGACATCAGTTAAAGCTTGATCGCAAATGGGTCTTCCAAATGGACAATGACCCCAAGCATACTTCCAAAGTTGTGGAAAAATGGCTTAAGGTCAACAAAGTCAAGGTATTGGAGTGGCCATCACAAAGCCCTGACCTCAATCCTATAGAACATTTGAGGGCAGAACTGAAAAAGCGTGTGTGAGCAAGGAGGCCTTCAAACCTGACTCAGTTAAACTAGCTCTGTCAGGAGGAATGGGCCAAAATTCACCCAACTTATTGTGGGAAGCTTGTGGAAGGCTACCCGAAATGTTTGACCAAAGTTTAACAATTTAAAGGCAATGCTAACAAATACTAATTGAATGTATGTAAACTTCTGACCAAAAGGGAATGTGATGAAAGAAATAAAAACTGAAATAAATCATTCTCTCTACTATTATTCTCACATTTCACATTCTTAAAATAAAGTGGTGATCCTAACTGACCTTAAACAGGGCATTTTTACTTGGATTAAATGTCAGGAATTGTGAAAAACTGAGTTTAAATGTATTTGGCTAAGGTGTATGTAAACTTCCGACTTCAACTGTATGTACCTATAAATAAGCTGAGATGAGCGTAGACTAGTAGCAGTCAGACAGAGGGATAGAGGGAGAGAAAGGGAGCATAGGGAGGCCTGCTAAATTAAGTCTCCCGCCTCCCCTAGGGAGCTCACACACAGGGAGATGATGAAAGACAAAACGCAAAATAACCTTACTATTGTAAGGCGAACTGCCTCCTAGAACCAACTTCTCTGGTTATAAAAGGCTTATGTGGCATCGATATGAATCAGAAACATTAATTCTAGTCTCAAAATGAACTACAAAGTGTAAATAAGATGATTTTGGTCATAACGTGGCTGGAATGGTTGGGTATGGGTTACTTACATGCCCAATGTTGATGTCCAATTTGCCAGAGGTGTGGTCCAGCCCCAGCTGCCATGTGTTGATGACATGTTGTCAAGTCTGCACGCACACTTGCTCGGCAGAGGAGTGAAAATGGGTTTCCACAAAGTAGTTTTAAAAAAAAATACTTTTTATTTATTGGTTTTAGATCAAAACCAAATGACAACAAATTATATATACTTTTATCTGCCCCCCCCCCCCCCCCCCCCCTCCCAACCTAAAAAGAAAAGATTTGACCTAAACAGGTCAACAATCAGCATTTCATAAGACACTGCAATTGGTACTAAATCTTTGTTGACTCTAAGAAATAATAATAATACTAAAATAATAGAAAAATGCATTTATGTATTTATTTTTGTTGTTGGTTAAATTGCCTTGTGTTGTGTTGGTGTCCTGGCATCCCATATCTACGTTACGTTTTCACCATCTTTTCGTGCATGGCACACACATGCACACATGCAGATAGGCAGACACTCATGCATACACACACTTGCCCTTCTACACTCGCATACACACACACACACACACACACACACACACGTTACCACCCACACCTGTCCATTTAAAACATGTACATTTTATCTCCTGTTTGGGCCTATAAATATTTCATACTATAATGTCTGTATTATTTTTTTTAAATCAGCGTATCTCAAATAGAGTCATTTGGTTTCTTATTCTATGAGTTATCATTTCCACACTATATATTTAATGAATTGTTTCCTTCCAATTGCTTATTTGTGGTGCCAGCGGTTTAAGCCAGTTTCTAAGTCATCTAGAGTCGAGGACCAGTGCACGAGGGGTTCTCCACTGGAGTATGTGTTTTTGGATTTAGAGAAAGCGAATGTTCAAACATATCATCCAATACTTTGATCCAGAAAGGATGGTTAGCTATGCTGTCCCCTCAGTTACGCCAGCAACTTGGTGTGATGTCACAGTTGTATTTTGATTGTATTATAGGAGTTATAAAAATGTTGATTGAATTTTCCAAGAGTATTCCCTCCAGAGTAGAGAGTTGGTTGCCTTGGAAGTGTTTCTAGATATGTCCTCTCAGCCCTCTTGGGTTACTACTATTTTCAGCTCATCTTCCCAATTAGTTACCCAATAACTTCCCAATAACTTCCCAATAACTCATATTTAGTTTATTTTTTTGATAATTCTGTATATGTGCCCCAGCACATTCTATGCATTTACCTTATGAGTCTTAGCTATATATTTAATTAAGGGATCTATATCATTAAGTGTTGTATTATATCCCACTTTAGTAAGATGTTGTAACATTGCTGCGGGGACTTGCTTCCATTCAGCCACAAGAGCATTAGTGAGGTCGGGGCACTGATGTTGTGCGATTAGGCCTGGATCGCAGTCGCAGATCCAATTCATCCCAAAAGTGTTCGATGGGGTTGAGGTCAGGGGTCTGTGCAGGCCAATCACGTTCTACCACACCGATCTTGACAACCCATTTCTATATAGACCTCGATTTGTGCACGGGGGCATTGTCATGCTGAAACAAGAAATTGTCTTCCCAAAACTGTGGCCAAAAAGTTGAAAGCATAGAACTGTCTAGAATGTCATTGTATGCTGTAACATTAAGATTTCCCTTCACTGGAACTAAGGAGCCCTAACCATGAAAAACAGCTCTAGACCATTATTCCTCATCCACCAAACTTTACAGTTGGCACTTTGGATTGGGGCAAGTAGCGTTGTCCTGGGATCCGCCAAACCCAGATTCATCCCTCGGATTGCCAGATGGTGAAGCGTGATTCATCACTCCGGAGAACGCATTTTCACTGCTCCAGAGTCCAATAGCGGCAAGCTTCACACCACTTTAGCCAATGCTTGGCATTGTGCATGCTGATCTTAGCATCATGCACAATAACATATCAGAAGCCGAAGGCTGAGGCAGTACGTGGTAGGCACCAGTTCCACTTCAAGGTTGGTCACATTTGATCTGGTCATAGGTCAGAATACAATCACTTGTCTGTCCTGGAATTATCCTAACAAACATTGATAATGTAATCAGTGCTGTGTATCAACTCTACCTTATTTTTCTACAGATGAAGGACAGAAGAGATGTTTTGTCATGGAGTCCCCTGACTAAAAGACAAGTTGATACAGATGTCTGAATTGGGAGATACCTTGCACTCAGCAATACAATTACACAAGACATATCTATGACTTTTCATCATATTTTGTTATTATTGAATTGAATGGTAGGGGGGACCCTGTGTATTCTACAACCATGTCAGGGAACTGCCTTAAATGCAAAACCACATCAAGGGATGACAACTAACATGTACCACCAGACAAAATGCGGATAGGTACAGTATCTGTACCGGCTGTGAATGACAATAGAAGGCAAAAGTGTAATATTTGTACATTGTTATATTAGCAGAACACTGCTTCCACAGTATTATGTGAAAGATGGTTTATTCTACATGGAACTGTTACACTTTGTTTCGAATATCTACAGAAGTTCAGCAATTGAACTCTTCTCATATTACTCTGTAGGCTACGGACTGATTCAAAGCATCCTCTTGGAGGAAGTTTGGTCAGTAGCCACAGAGTGGTAGGACAAGAGTGCCATATTGTTGCATCTCACATACTCTCACAACTCTGTCATATCCAAAATGGAATGTCATGCACTCCACCTCTTATGCCATTTGACTGCACCTGTCCATTACCTGTAATATAATACATAGATGGAAGGGACTTCATCAGCCACTGGAGACTTGAAGACAGAACCTCACCCAGAGAGACGTGCATGTCAGCCAAATCCAAAGGAATACAATAGAATGCTAATTCTGGGACCGCTGAAGTTGTACCAACAATTTTTATGCATTTTTTATGTGGTTGTACTCTACACACAACTTATTGTTGTGTGTAGAGATTTGATATTAATTTGATGTAAAGTGTAGGCATACTGTCTTTATAAGCAAATCAATGATAGCCTATTTACAGCAGAAAATGTTGTAACTTTGTAACAAACACACCCATCGATTTTTTGTTGTTGATAAATGTACATCTACACTCAAGCTGGCAATGTTTGTGCAATGTCCACATGTAGCTTACACCTGTATGGATAATCAGTTTGGGATTTGTACCCAGGTAAAGATCTAACAGCGGACATAAGGAGAGACGAGACAAAACTAGCCAGTTATAGAATATTGTGTTGACAGCTGAGCTGACTGATGACAGGGCATTTAACTTGCAGTTGTTGATATTGTTTGCACAGTACCACAGTTTGCACAGGAAGGTTATATCCTTCCTGTTTGGCCCTGTCCGGGGGTGTCCTCGGAATGGGCCACAGTGTCTCCTGACCCCTCCTGTCTCAGCCTCCAGTATTTATGCTGCAGTAGTTTATGTGTCGGGGGGCTAGGGTCAGTTTGTTATATCTGGAGTACTTCTCCTGTCCTATTCGGTGTCCTGTGTGAATCTAAGTGTGCGTTCTCTAATTCTCTCCTTCTCTCTTTCTCTCTCTCGGAGGACCTGAGCCCTAGGACCATGCCCCAGGACTACCTGACATGATGACTCCTTGCTGTCCCCAGTCCACCTGGCTGTGCTGCTGCTCCAGTTTCAACTGTTCTGCCTTAATATTATTCGACCATGCTGGTCATTTATGAACATTTGAACATCTTGGCCATGTTCTGTTATAATCTCCACCCGGCACAGCCAGAAGAGGACTGGCCATCCCACATATGCTCTCTCTAATTCTCTCTTTCTTTCTCTCTCTCGGAGGACCTGAGCCCTAGGACCATGCACCTGTTGGGATGTTAGTTCTGGGATTTGTCCCCTGGGAAAGATGTAACAGCGGACATAAGGAGAGACACAACGTAATCAAACTTGAAGTTGCAAGCTACATTCATAGCAATGTGTGCCTGATGAAACACATTCCAGACACTGGTACTTGCTATCTTGGCATAACTGTGATTTGACAAGAAATATCAGCTAGCTAGATGGGGATAGCTACAGCTGGCTAGCCTAAGTTATGCTAGCTAGATAGCTACTATCAGGTTGGCTAAACACAAGATCAGTATAGAATTTAGAAGTGAATTAGCAGATCATCTTGAGATGGCAAGTCAGTAAGGAGGGGAGAAGTCCTCCAGAGCAAAGCTAGCTTAGCTCACCTCGCTGTCACTAAGTTACTCACTACTGCCCTTGTTGTTTGTTGTGATTGAATATCAAATCCACACCCAAGAATCATCCACATTAAACCACACCCCAATACAACTCTTGTTTGGGCTTCAGTAATGGCTGCCGCCTTTCTTAATGAGCCCCGTGCAGTTCACCTTAAGAACATGTTCTTCCCACACATGGGTCAAAATATGAAGCATGTCAAGAAGCAAAATCATCTATTCATTCTCAGATTGTAATAAGAGTTAATATGGTCAACAAGATGTCAATAAATACTTTAAAAACATATGGTTTTAGGTGAGCTTGACTTTGCACTTTGGGACTTCCACTGGTTCCATTGTACCAGACAGGGAAACTAAATCAAGTTCAGACCTGTGGGATGAATCCCTCTGCTGTCTATGTGTCATCTGTAATGGATACATAGTGTCTAATTTGTTTCCTGCATTTCCGGTAAACCTGTAGGGATCAGATGATGGGGACAGGCTTCTCTATAAACTCCCACCTGCTACTAACATGGGACATGATAAGGAGACCGAGGTGGTATATGAAACGACAGTGAATGCTGACAATTAAGAATTCACCCCATTTTGGTTGCATGCATTTGTCTAATGTCTAATGGAAGCCTGCTCTGAAAAGCATTTATGTTTCTTTCTGTTGTTGAAACCTAATTTTCTACTGGAATTGTACAGTAGACATCACCTGCAAAAGACACCAGTGCATTATTTTTGCATATCACCCAATATCAAGCACACAAAGAAATTCCAGGGTATCCTAAACCTGTCTCACCTTAAAATCCCCCTCATACAGTCCCCCTCTACCACCCTCCTCAATGTAAAAGTTGTCAACATACAGTCCAAGGGCAAGACTCCATCAAAAAGACATTCAAATGTCTAGATTCAAGGTCCCCAAAGTGTCCCGAAACACCTCAAAGGTCCTGTGTGTGTGTGAGATCTGCAAGTCTGGCGTTAAGCCAACAGCCTGGTTTCCTGCCAACAGCCTCCCACCACCTGAAGGCCTGTCTGTCTGCTCTCCTCTGACTCCATCCCTCCCTCTCCACTCATCTTCTACTTCAATTGATCCTTCACTCTTTTTCATGTCGAATTGAACTGTATCGCTGGAAAAGCTCTGAGAATTGACCACACAGATTAGCATAGGACATTTATCTCAAAAACACACCTTCTAATGCAACAAACACAAATACACACAGTCCTTTTATACATAGGCAAACATACACAAACACACATCCTCTTCTCTCAGTCTCAACTCCCCTCACCCTTCACTAATGCCTAACCCAATATTTGTTTTACTAAGCCAGCTTTACAGTAAGACATTTCTCAACAGTATGACCACAAAACATTACTCTCCAGAGCTAACACCTGTAGGGACATGACTCAAAGGTAGGGATATTAGTTCTGGGATTTGTCCCCCGTGAAAAACCAAGTTGACAACATCACCTGCAAAGGACACTAGTGCCTTATTTTTGCATATCTCTCAAAATCAAGCACACAAAAAAATCCAGGGTATCCTCTTTCTCACATTAAAACCCTCCTCTTCCACCCTCCTCAATGTCAAAGTTGTCATTCCAAGGGCAAGATTCCTTTAAAAAGACATTGAGGACCTTGAATTTAGACAAAGTGTTCCCAAACAACTTAAAGGTCCTGTGTGTGTGTGTGTGTGTGTGTGTGTGTGTGTGTGTGTGTGTGTGTGTGTGTGTGTGTGTGTGTGTGTGTGTGTGTGTGTGTGTGTGTGTGTGTGTGTGTTTTTGCAGCACTTGACCATATGACTGGACAATAATCAAAATAAGATAAAACTAGAGCCTGCAGGACTTGCTTTGTGGAGTGTGGTGTCAAAAAAGCAGAACATCTCTTTATTACAGACAGACCTCTCCCCATCTGTATAAGCATTGAATCTACATGTTTTGACCATAACAGTTGACAATCTACGGTAACACCAATTTAGTCCTCAACAGTCACACCATTCATTAGCAGATTCAGCTGAGGCCTATAACTTGGGAAATCATTTTTACCAAATCAATGCTCTTAGTTTTAGAGTTTATTACTGAGTACCCAATTCCAAAACAGACTGCAACTCTAAGTGTTTCAGTGACTTCATTAGCTTTGGTTGCTGATGCTTATATGGTTGAATCATCAGCATACATGGAAACACCTGCTTTGTTTACTGCCAGTGGCAGGTCATTGGTAAAAAAAAATAAAAGAGTAGAGGGCCTATAAAGCTGCCCTGCGGAACACCACACTTTACATGTTTGACATTAGAGACGCTTCTATTAAATAGATAGCTCTGAATCCATGATATGGCAGATAACATATACTGTACGTTTTCTAAACAACAGGTTATGGTAAAAAATATCAAAGGCTGCACTGAAATTATACAGTACAGCTCCCACAATCTTCTTATTAAGAATTTCTTTCAACTAATGATCAGTCATTTGTGTCAGTGCAGTACACTTCTCTAGAAGTGTGCTGAAAATATGTTAATTTGTTTATAGAGAAATGGCATTGTAGTTTGCTAAGAGCTTGCAGCAAGTTAATAGGTCTGCTGTTAGAGCCAGTAAAGGACACTTTACTACTCTTGGGTTGCAGAATGGCTTCCCTCCAGGCCTGACGACAAAGACTTTCCTCTAATCTCAGATTAAAGATATGACAGATAGGAGTGGCCATAGTCAGCTACCATACTCAGTAGCTTTCAATCTAAGTTGTCAATGCCAGGAGGTTTGTCATTAATGATCGATAACAAAAAATGCTTCACCTCTTCCCCAACTTTACAAAATTCAAACTTGCAATGTTTTTCTTTCAGTTTCAGTTCATTGTTGGAATTTCCTGCCTACGTTTGTCCACTTTGCCAATGAAGTTAATCATTAAAATAATTGGCAACATCAAATGTTTTTGTGATGAATAAGTTATCTGATTAGATGAAATATGGAGTTGAATTTGTCTTTCTGACCGCAATTTCATTCAAATGACTCCAAAAATGTCTTCCATCATTCTTCAAATCATTGATCTTGGCTTTAAAATACAGTTTCTTCTTCTTTTTGTTGAGTTTAGTCACCTCATTTGTGCAGCAAGACATATTAGCCACTCCCTTTGACCCATCTATATCAACCATACACTTCCTCATCAATCCATGGAGCCTTGAGAGTTCTAATAGTCAGTTTCTTATCAGGTGCATGTTTATCAATAATTGGAAGAAGCAATTTCATAAATTCATCAAGTGGAGAATCTGGATGCTCCTTATCAATCACATATGACCAACAAATATTTTTAACATCATCCACATAAGAGTCACAGCAAAATATTTTGTATGATCTTTAATACACTATTTTAGGCCCAGCTTTTGGAACTTTGGTTTTCCTGGATATAGCCACTATATTGTGATCACTGCATCCAATGTGATCAATACATGTGGATGACCTTGTTCATGTAGCGTTTGTAAATACCCTGGTAGGTTGATTAATAATCTGCACCAGATTACAAGCACTGGTTACAGTGAGAAGCTTCCTCTTGAGCGGACAGCAATATTCAGGTCACCAAGAAAGTAGACCTCTCTGTTTACATCACATACACTATCAAGCATTTCACACATATTATGTAGATACCGGCTGTTAACACTTGGCAGCATATAATAAGAATTTGTTCTTTAATGACTTAAAAACATGTAAAATAGCAACACCCCAAAATAAAAGGCTTTAGATGTGCCAGGTGAACATGCAACCACAACACTTCAGTAACACCTGACAGAAGATATTCTCTAAGCATTACAGGGATATGGCACTAAATATATATAGCAACACCTCCCCCATAAGCATTCCTGTCTCTTCTATAGATGTTATTACCTTGTATTGCTACTGCTGTATCATCAAATTAATTATCTAAGTGAGTCTCAGAAATGGCTAAAAGATAAATGTTAGTTATTGATTTAATGAACCTTATTTCTAAGGCTACATATATTAATATGGGGGCTATTTTCAGCCCTTTCCTTAGCTTATCAGAGATAGACATCATATGGAAAAGAAAAAACAAAATGTGAGAAGGAATTATACAATGGTGATCAGGGGTGTATTCATTCCGCCGATTCTGTTGAAAAACTTTTCTTAAACGGAAGCAAACGGAGGATAAATCAACCAGAATTTGTCCAATAGAAACTCTCGTTTGCAACTGTTTGGACTAATGATTACACCCTAGTTCAGCTATATTTAGGCAAAAGTGTGCAAGGCAAGATCTGTTTCACCTCTCCAGGTGCTTTTCTCTACCCCCCCAGGTGTCGCTCATCATCCCCTGTGTATTTATCCCTGTGTTTTCTGTCTCTCTGTGCCAGTTCGTCTTGTTTGCCAAATCAACCAGTGTTTAGCTCTTATTTTTCCCAGTCTCTGTTTTTCCTAGTCCTCCTGGTTTTGACCCTTGCCTGTCCTGACCATTATTCCTGCCCTGACCTCGAGCCTGCCTAACGCCCTGTACTCTTTGGACTCTGACCTGGTTTACGAACTCTCGCCTGAACCCAACCTACTTTTTGCCTATCCCTTGTGTTATAATAAATATCGGAGCTCAACCACCTCTTGTTTCTGCCTTGTGCCCTTATAGCACGAACTGGCCATGACAGACCCAGCAGACTTGGACCAGCTCCGTCACGCTGTCTCCCTGAGGGAGACACCATTGGGAAGCATGAAGAGCTACTTCGGGACCTTTTGGAAGGGCTTTGTTCTCTGGCGGAACGCCACGACCAAGGGTTCAAGTGGTAACGGAACAAATCCGCGAATTAGCTCTTAGGCAGCACGCCACATCTGAGACCTCCCGACCAATCAAAGATAGAGTATTTAATTACGCTAATATCTGAACGGGCGCTCTTCTGGGCGACGGCTGTGTGGGAGCAGCAATCCGCTGTGTGCCATAGCCTAGAGGAATTTATGGCAGAGGTGAAGAAGGTATTCGATTCTCCGGTACCCGAGAAGGAAGCAGCTCGAAAACTACTGCAAGTACATCTGAACTCCCGTAGTGTGGCAGCCTATGCAGTAGATTTTCGTACATTAGCCACCAAGAGATCCTGGAATCAGGAGGCTCTGTTCGACACCTTCCTCCATGGACTGTCGGAGGGGATAAAGGACGAATTTGCAGCTTGCAGCAAATACCATTGGACCTCGATTCCCTCCTTGCCCTTTCGATTAAGATTGATGGGCGCCTATGAGAACGCCGGTGTGAGAGGAGGTCGGGCCTGGCACACGTCCTAAGGAATCCGGAAATCCCCAAAGTGTGTATTCCCGAGGAGAGCAGAAAACAAACAAGGTCCCCCGAGAATCATTGGCGAAGGGTGAGTTTGCTACTTCTGAGCCCATGCAACTGGAGAAGAGCTAGATGATCGATTGGGGAACGCTCACATAGCCTGAGTTCTAACTGTTTTTGTACTGTGGGGGTGCATGACATTATATATCCATCTGCCCTTTTAAGAAACCTTTTTCTCTAGTGGGTACAAATACTCTAGTGAGCCAGACTGAGAGTCCCCTAATTCCCATCACCCGCACACCTTTTTTTTGTGATTCTGCTGTGGGGAGACCAGTCTAAGTCTCTCTGGGTGCTCATTGTCTCTGGGGCTGATGACAGTTTTATGGATGCTACCATAGTTTCTGAATTATGTATTCCCACTCAACTTCTCTCTGTAGCAATGGATGCGAGGGCACTGGACTGCAGCGTAATTGGAAGAGTCACCCATAGCACAGTACCCGTTCACATACGGGTTTTGGGAAATCACAGTGAAACAATACAGTTCCTCCTCATCGAATCCCCCCATGTTCCTGTTGTTTTGGGATTTTCTTGGCTCCAAAGACCAAGGCAATGGAGGAGTATATTGAGGATTCTCTGGCTACTGGAGGCATCTGTACATCTGCATTCCCTGCTGGCGCAGGGTTTTTCTTTGTGGAAAAGAAGGACAACACCCTGCATCCATTGGGTATAGGGAAAATGTGAGTATCATGTAGTAGCCTAAACCTATCAATGTTACAGCTGGGTGATTGCAATATGAATGATAGTCATCCAATATGCTGTAACAAAAATAAGACCATGCTCATAAAAAAAATTCTGCCTAATCTTAAACGCCACCGACCGCCACTGGTGTGTGTTTGTAATCCAAGTGCATTCTCACTGCAGCAGAGTGGGTAATCCCTGAGCATTCTCACTAGGCCAGGCAGAAGTAATCACATTAGCTAGCTACTAGCTGCCCCCTTCTCTCTATCTAGTCCCAGCAAACATGCCTAGTTCCTCTCTCTCTCGCTCTCCCTCTTCCTCTCTCAGCCACTCTCATCTTCCCTCTCTCCCCCTCTCTAGTCTTCCCTCTCACCCTGCCTCCATTCAGCTCACTTTCGCTCTCTCTCTCATCCTCTCTCTCTCACCCCGTCTTTCTCGCTCCACGTCTCTCTCTCCACATCCCTCTCTGTGTCAGTTAGCACATAAAATCATCCTTTGAAACCCTTATTCATCCGAGTCCTGATCCTCTATGCATAATGCTAGAAAAGATCACTTCTTATTCTGAAACATCCCTTCGGTGCTTCACTTTTATCAATTACAGACTGTATCCTAATGTAAAGGCCTGGCATCTCACAGGCCTCTATTTTTTTGTAGTTCTTTATTTAAGCAGGAAGTCATGCTGAGACTAGGTCTCTTTCACAGATGAGCCCTGCATGAACACATCAATAAACAACAATTACACTATACATCTCTATAAACACATCAATTACACAACACGAAAAGCAAAACACAATCAGATGAAACAAACACATTCTTCAGTAGAAAGGCCCTCTAATATCTGTCTGAATTTCCCTAGAGGCATCAAATTTTGGAGATCATTACACGCAAGAGGTGAAAAAACACAAAAAGCAGATTTACCTAACTTGGTGGAGATTGAAGGGATCTCCAGAGTTAGCCATCCCTGAGTTTGGGTCTGGTAACTTATATGTCAGAAGGTTAAAGGGAAAATGCAGGATATAAGCATGCTAGCAGATACCATTTTGCATATACTATAGACTTTCAGTCATTATGCTAATGCTAGCGCAAGTTAGCAACTTCCTTAAAACTGCACACAGAGACATAAAAACGGTATGACTCTGGGGAAGTAGATAAAGGGCCTAATTGACAACACCACCATCATGTTCGAGGGAGTCTTATCTTTTCATAGAGGGGTCATAACAGTTTGTAGGGCAAATCATTCAGACGATTCTGTGAGAAGACAGATCTTTGGGATGTCTCATGGTCTGACAAACACCGCTCTAGCTCTGTCACATTTCACCGCAGATGCTGAAGTGTGACATAGGTGTATTGACTATATCTAGTGTAAATTACACATTTTAATCTGGATTGTTTAATTATGCTAATTAGTGTTGCGCCGGGGCCGCGTACATAAGCGGTTAATGGAAAGAGTGAAAAGAACCGGACATAGAATCAGTCCCTGTGGGACACACTGTGTTCTGTCTTAATTTTCTAACCAGCTACACGCAGCCAGGCCAATTGATGCAATAATAATTTAGGTCACACGGGACACCACTTTTGTAAAGGGAAAAAGTCTAGCACATCACAAGTAGAAAGTTATTGAAAAGAGAATAAAGATTCACTAGAAGTTGATCGGAACTTCAATCGAGCCAACTTGAGGCTGATACAGGGGCATGCAGTCGACTGGCTGACCAGGTTCAATTAAACCACTATTCATTTCAAATAAAAAGCTTACCGAGATAAAATTCTGATTATCCCTTCACACTCGTTCCTGTATACGGATTGAAAATGGCACTGATAAGAGCCTAAATTGGAATGCAGTGGCTGTACAGTAACATGCTATACATGACTTCAGAACTAATGGTCGGCGCTTCTCAGCGCTGTATGGTTTTGAATAACCCACGTTCTGAACTTGAGAACCAAATGCCACAAGACGTTACCCCCATCCCTCCCGCTAATTGAGCAACTTTTGCACAGTGCATTTAATTTGTTTATCTTTATTTTTTTTATTTCACCTTTATTTAACCAGGTAGGCCAGTTGAGAACAAGTTCTCATTTACAACTGCGACCTGGCCAAGATAAAGCATGGGATAAACAAAAGTACAGTCGATAACACAATATAAAAATCTATATACAGTGTATGAATGGAGTAAGGAGGTAAGGCAATAAATAGGCCATAGTAATGAAATATTAACAATTTAGCAAAATAACACTGGAGTGATAGATGTGCAGATGATGATGTGCAAGTAGAAATACTGGTGTGCAAAAGAGAACAATATGGGGATGAGGTAGGTAGTTGAATGTGCTATTTAAAGATGGGCTATGTACAGCTGCAGCAATCGGCAAGCTGCTCAGATAACTGATGCTTAAAGTTAGTGAGGGAGATATCAGTCACCAACTTCAGCGATTTTTGCAATTCATTCCAGTCATTGGCAGCAGAGAACTGGAAGGAAAGGCGGCCAAATGAGGTGTTGGCTTTGGGGATGACCAGTGAGATATACCTGCTGGAGCACGTGCTACGGGTGGGTGTTGTTATGGCGACCAGTGAGCTGAGATAAGGCGGAGCTTTACCTAGCAAAGACTTATAGATGACCTGGAGCCAGTGGGTCTAGCGACGAATATGTAGCGAGGGCCAGCCGACGAGAGCATACATGATCATTTTAGAAAGAGAGGGTCCAGATTTTCTAGCCCAGCTGATTTGTACGGGTCCAGGTTTTGCAGCTCTTTCAGAACATCTGCTATCTGGAT
Source organism: Oncorhynchus clarkii lewisi (assembly GCF_045791955.1). Classification (NCBI taxonomy): domain Eukaryota; kingdom Metazoa; phylum Chordata; class Actinopteri; order Salmoniformes; family Salmonidae; genus Oncorhynchus; species Oncorhynchus clarkii. The sequence continues at coordinate 38,955,477 of NC_092148.1, read as the reverse complement.
TTGGGTGAAGGAGAAGCTGGGGAGGCTTGGGCAAGTAGCTGCGGGGGTGTAGAGCTGTTGGCCGGGGTTGGGGTAGCCATGAGGAAAGCATGGCCAGCCGTAGAGAAATGCTTGTTGAAATTCTCGATTATTGTGGATTTATAAGTGGTGACAGTGTTTTCTAGCCTCAGTGCAGTGGGCAGCTGAGAGGAGGTGCTCTTATTCTCCATGGATTTTACAGTGTCGCAGACCTTTTTGGAGTTAGAGCTACAGGATGCAAATTTCGGTTTGAAAAAGCTAGCCTTTGCTTTCCTAATTGTGTGTATTGGTTCCTGATTTCCCTGAAAGTTGCATATCGCGGGGACTATTCGATGCTAGTGCAGTACGCCACAGGATGTTTTTGTGCTGGTCGAGGGCAGTCAGGTCTGGAGTGAACCAAAGGCTATATCTGTTCTTAGTTCTACATTTTTTGAAAGGGGCATGCTTATTTAAGATGGTCAAGAAATTACTTATAAAGAACAATCAGGCATCCTCTACTGACAGGATGAGCTCAATATCCTTCCAGGATACCCGGGCCAGGTCGATTAGAAAGGCCTGCTCGCAGAAGTGTTTTAGGGAGCGTTTGACAGTGACGAGGAAAACAGCAGAGGTATATTTGGAGAGAAAGTTGGTCAGGATAATATCTGAGGGTGCCCATGTTTAGGGATTTAGGTTTGTACCTGATGGGTTCCTTGATGATTTGTGAGATAGCTTAGATTGTAGGACATCAGGGGTGTTAAGCATATCCCAGTTTAGGTCACCTAACAGAACGAACTCTGAAGAATGATGGGGGGCAAGCAATTCACATAAGCTCGAACTGTTTGGGCATAGACCTGGAAAGTATGACAGAACTTTGCAACTCTGCCCCCTTTGGCAGTTCTATCTTGATGAAAATGTTGTAGTTGGGGAAGGAAATCTCAGAATCTTTGGTGGCCTTCCTTAGCCAGGATTCAGACACGGCAATGACATCAGGGTTGGTGGAGTGTGCTAAAGAAGTGAGTAAAACAAACTTAGGGAGGAGGCTTCTGATGTTAACATGCATGTAACCAAGGCTTTTACGGTTACAGAAGTCAACAAATGAGAGCGCTTGGGGACACACAGGGCCTGAGTTAACCTCTACATCACCCGAGGAACAGAGGAGGAGTAGGATGAGAGTGGCTAAAGGCAATCAAAACTGGTTGTCTAGTGCGTTGGGGACAGAGAATAAAAGGAGCAGATTTCTTGGTGTGGTATAATAGATCCAGGGCTTAATGTACAGACAGGGGTATGGTAGGGTGCGGGTACAGTAGAGGTAAACCTAGGCATTGAGTGACGATAAAAGAGGCTTCATCTCTGGAGGCACTAGTTATGCCAGATGAGGTCACCTCATGTGAGGGAGGTGGGACAAAATATGTATCTGAGGCATGTTGAGTGGTGCTAGGGGCTCCGCAGTAAAATAAAACAATGATAACTACCACAAACAACAGTATACAAGGCATATTGACAGAGAGAGACATAAAGCGAGGCATAAAGCAATCACAGGTGTTGATTGGGAGAGCTAGCTAAGACAACGGGTAACACAGCAACAACTAATCAGCTAAGACAACAACAGGGAAAATGGTGCTGAATGGACAGCGAGGGTCAGTTAACTACACACGACCGATTAATCGGATTGGCCGATTAATTGGGGCCGATTTCAAGTTTTCATAACAATCGGTAATCAGTGTTTTTGGGCACCGATTTCCTGATTTTTTTTTTTTTTTTTTTTTACACCTTTATTTAATCTTTATTTAACTAGGCAAGTCAGTTTAAGCACACATTCTTATTTTCAATGACGGCTAAGAAACGGTGGGTTAACTGCCTCGTTCAGGGGCAGAACGACAGATTTTCACCTTGTCAGCTCGGGGGATCCAATCCTGCAACCTTAAAGTTAACTAGCCCAACGCAATAACGACCTGCCTCTCTCTCGTTGCATTCCACAAGGAGACTGCCTGTTACGCAAATTCAGTAAGCCAAGGTAAGTTGCTAGCTAGCGTTAAAATTATCTTATAAAAAACAATCAATCATAATCACTAGTTAACTACACATGGTTGATGATATTACTAGATATTATCTAGCGTGTCCTGCGCGTTGCATATAATCTGACTGAGCACACAAGCATACAAGTATCTAAGTATCTGACTGAGCGGTGGTAGGCAGAAGCAGGCGCGTAAACATTCATTCAAACAGCACTCTCGTGCGTTTTTGCATGGGTAACGCTGCTTCGATGTGGTGGCTGTTGTCGTTGTATTGCTGGTTCGAGCCCAGGGAGGAGCGAGGAGAGGGATGGAAGCTATACTGTTACACTGGCAATACTAAAGTGACTATAAGAACATCCAATAGTCAACGGTTAATTAAATACAAATGTTCTCATGGTCTGAGCAAGGAACGTTAACGTTAGCTTTCTTACATAGCACATATTGCACTTTTACTTTCTTCTCCAACACTTTGTTTTTGCATTATTTAAATCAAATTGAACATGTTTCATTATTTACTTGAGGCTAAATTTATTTTATTGATGTATTAAGTTAAAATAAGTGTTCATTCAGTATTGTTGTAATTGTCATTATTACAAATACATAAAAAAATATATATAAAAAAAAAAAATCAGGTGATTTAATTGGTATCGGCTTGTTTGGTCCTCCAATAATCGGTATTGGTATCGGCGTTGAAAAATCATAATCGGTCGACCTAAACAAAATGGAGTACTGTGATAAATGAACAGTCCAACAGGCATCAGCTATGTAGCCAGGTGATCATAGGGTCCAGTGAACAGCAATAGATGAAAAAGGAAAGTCGTTACTACGCTAGCAAGCGGGAGACATGGCGTTCATAAAGTTAGCAGGCCTTGGCTAGCAGAAACGTCTTCACCGACATTCGACAACGGCCGGTTGACGGAATTATGTCGGCAGACCAGTCGTGATGGATCGGTGGGGCTCCGTGTTCGCCAAGGGTTCAGGCTAATTGGCAAAAGAGGTATTGTAGCTTGAGTCATTTTGTTTTCTAGCCGGGAGAAGTGCCTGGCTCGAGGCTAACTGGTGATAGCTTTGGGACAAGGTCGTTAGCCACTATAGCCACTCGGTAGCAGCTAGCTAGTTGCGATGATCCGATGCAAAGGTCCAGAGCTTACGGCAGGAATCCCGCGATGTAGTGGCTTCTAGTCGTGTTAGTGAAGAGTCCAGGAGGCATCAGCTGTGTAGCCGAGTGTGCATAGGGTCCAGAGAGCAGGCTGGGAGATGGGTCTGGCTCAAAGGCTAACTTCGGGGCTGGGCCACTCGATAGCAACTATCTAGCTGTGATGATCTGGAGTAATGGTCCAGTAATGGAGTAATCTGGAGTAATGGTGGAGGAAAACAGTCCGATATGCTCAGGGTTGATATTGCGCAGTGCAGACTGGCAGGTGTTATCCAGGGTAAAAGCTGCTGGTGTCTGAGCTAGAGGTAAAGGCCACAAGCAGTGGCTAACAACGACTCAATAGCTAGTAGCTAATTAGCTGGTTAGCATCTGATGACTAGCTTCTGATGGAGGTTCTAGCAATAAGGTCTAAAAATAGCAGATCCGTATCACATTGGGTGAGGCGGGTTGCCGGAAAATATATTTAGTTTAAAAATGGGAAAAGAGATTGAAATGTATACAAAAAAATGAAAAAAGACAACATTTACATGGGACAACGACAAACACATCTGCACTGCTACGCCATCTTGGAACCGCCATCTTGGAACCGCCATCTTGGAATTTTGAAAGACTTGCTGCAGAAAATGCACCTGAATGCACCAAAGACTATGCGCACCAAAATTACAATCTGTTTCTCCGAATTGCCTTGTGAAAGCCTAACACTGTAAGATTGTTTGTTATGACTTGGCTATTCATGTTGGCAATAGAACCAGCTTTCAAATCCCACCTGACCCAGACAGCAATTTATAATGGACTTGGACTGCGTAAACAACAACAGTAAATGTGTGATGGCGGGGATGCAGGGTTGTGTTCCACAAAAAACAACTACAATTGTGTTTGCTCGAGTTCCTCAATGGCAAAGCAAGGAGAGCTCAAAAAAGCACCTTATAGTTCAAGACTCTTCTTAAAGTCATACAAGTGCATTGAAATGACTTAGGTGTGTGGCCACTTGAAGACAAGATTTTGTCCTCGCAGTTAAACCCTTGAATTTTTTTTGTCTTATGTTGCACCTACCCCACATTTTCAAGGAATATTCTTATGTTATTGAATGTATACAGAGTATTTTCTGATTTCGTTATCAACAAATTCGGCAACATGTACAGTAAATGTAAAATGCACATACAATTAAGGGTGTAATGTTTTTGATTCAGTCTTGTGTCAGATGAACTGTTGTGTTCTCAACTTCGATTTAATAATTTGTCAATCTAATTACAATTGCTACCATGCTTATGCATATCATATTTCATCTTTAAGAAACATTTCAATTTAGCCCTATCCATATAGGCTAATTCCCATGAGTGTAAACAGTTAAAATAATCAATTCTATGATTTTTCTCGGGAATGACGCCAGGGACCTAGGCATGGGTGGGCTGGGTGGACACAGGCCCACCCACTTGGGAGCCCTGCCAGGCCCACCCAATCATATTTAGAAGAAGAAAAAATATATATATATATATATATATATATATATATATATATATAACTAAAAATACTACTCAGCACCCCTGACACAACTTGCTTAAGCAGGGAATGAGATGAATTTCCACGATTCAGTGCATTAACTGTTTTCCAAAATTTAGACGGATCACCAGTACAGTCTGAGATCGAACCTAGAAAGCGCTAGATTTAGCTTTCTTGATTGAATAAGTTCATCTATTTCTCAATTGTCTGAAAAGCTGCCAATCAGCTACAGAGTCTGTTTTCTAGTTTTGGCCCAGGTGAAATTTCTCATCATAACAAGATCAAGATAACAAGATATTTTGTTGTACTGGAAGGCGTTTAAAGGGAGTGTGTTTGTTTGCCAGAGAGACAGAAATAGATTAAATTCTAGAGCTAATTCAGGATCAGGGATACAGCTCATTGACTTTTTCTCTTAGTAATACATTTTGTTTATTTATTTTTTATTTAACCTGTATTTAACTAGGCAAGTCATTTAAGAACAAAATCTTATATACAATGACGGCCTACCCCGGCCAAACCAGGACGACACTGGGCCAATAGTACGCCACCCTATGGGACTCCCAATCACGGCTGGATGAAATACAGCCTGGATTCGACCCAGGGACTGTAGTGACGGCTCTTGCACTGAGATGCAGTGCCTTAGACCACTGTGCCAATCAGGATATCATGAAGAACAGATTTTTTTCCCCTAATAATTATACAAGGTTAATCTGCTTGGTATCAATAACACATGCAATAGAACAGTGATTATCATTAGCAAAGACACCACTGAAGAAGTACTTGCGGGGATATTTGTTAGAAGAAGGTCAAGGTCATTTCTATATAAAATGACCCATGATCACCACAGGGTTACCGTTATGAAAATATGGTGCCGGACATTTGACCGGCAGCATTTTCATTTACCGGACATTTGAGAAATTTAAATGAAAAAAATATATATTTAAAAATAGTGGCTCTTTTTAATCACGGCCTCCAATTGTTGCGCAATAATTGGGCATATTTATCAATATTTATCAAACTTTATTTGTCACATACGCCGAATACAACAAGTGTAGACCTTGCCATGAAATGCTTACTTAGAAGCCCTTAACCAACAGTGCAGTTCAAGAAGAATTAAGAAAATATTTACCAAATAAACGAAAGTAAAAAAAAAATAATAATAAAACGTAACGCAATAACATAACAATAACGAGGCTATATACAGGGGGTACAGGTACCAAGTCAGTGTGCGGGGTACAGGTTAGTTGAGGTAATTTGTACATGTAGGTGACTATGCAGAGATAATTAACAACGAGTAGTGGCAGTTTACAAAACAAATGGAGAGGGGGCGGGGGTCAATGTAATAGTTCGGTGGCCATTTGATTAATTGTTCAGCAGTTTAATGGCTTGAAGCTGTGAAGGAGCTGCCTTTTGGTCCTAGACTTGGCGCTCCGGTATCGCTTGCCATGTGGTAGCAGAGATAACAGTCTATGACTAGGGATACTGGAGTCTCTGACAATTGAATGGGCTTTCGTCTGACACCACCTATTATATAAGTCCTGGATTGCAGGAAGCTTGGCCCCAGTGATGTACTGGGCCGTACGCACTACCCTCTGTTGCTTTACGGTCAGATGCCGAGCGGTTGCCATAGCAGGCAGTGATGCAACCGGTCTGGATGACCTCGATGGTGCAGATGTAGAACCTTTTGAGAATCTGGGGACCCATGCCAAATCTTTTCAGTCTCTTGAGGGGGTAAAGGTTTTTTTATGCCCTCTTCACAACTGTCTTGGTGTATTTGAATCATGATAGTTTGTTGGTGATGTGGACACAGGCCCCCATGTGCCTGTTCGGCCTGCCTTTTCTTGTAGTCCACGATCAGCTCCTTTGTCGTGCTCACATTGAGGGAGAGATTGTTGTCCTGGCACCACACTGCCAGTTCTCTGACCTCCTCCCTATAGGCTGCCTCATCGTTGTCGGTGATCAGACCCACCACTGTTGTGTCATCAGCAAACTTAAGCTTTATTTTGATGTATTACACTTGTATTTATATGAATGTTAAATATTTATATTTCTGTAGTTTGAATTTGGCGCTCTGTAATATCACCGGATCCCTAATAAGTTAATGATGGTGTTGGAGTCATGTTTGGCCACGCAGTCGTGGGTGAACAGGGAATACAGGAGGGGACTAAGTACACACCCCTGAGGGGCTGAGGATTGTGGCAGACGTGTTGTTGCCTACCCTTACAACCTTGGGGTGGCCCATCAGGAAGTCCAGGAACAAGTTGCAGAGGGAGGTGTTTAGTCCCAGGGTCCTTAGTTCAGGCACTTAGCTCGGCTCGCGTCACTGGGCAGCTCGCGTCTGTCTCTCCCTTTGTAGTCCGAAATAGTTTAAGCCCTGCCACATCCAACAAGCGTCAGAGCCGGTGTTCAATCTTAATCCTGTACAATCCTTTGCTTGTTTGATGGTTCGTCTGAGGGCATAGCAGGATTCCTTATAAGCGTCCGGATTAGTGTCCCGCTCCTTGAAAGCGGCAGCTCTAGCCTTTAGCTCGATGCGGATGTTGTAATCCATGGCTTCTGGTTGGGATATGTACGTACGGTCACTGTGGGGATGACATCGTTAATACACTTATTGAAGAAGCAGATGAATCCCAGAACATATTCCAGTCTGTGCTAGCCAAACAGTTCTGTAGCGTAGCATATGACCACTTACGTATTGAGCGAGTCACTGGTACTTCCTGCTTTAGATTTTGAGTTTTTGCTTGTAAGCAGGAATCAGGAGGATATAATTATCGTCAGATTTGTAAAATGGGGAGAGCTTTGTATGCATCTCTGTGTGTGGAGTAAAGGTGGTCTAGAGTTTTTTTCCCCTCTGGTTGCACATTTGACATGCTGGTAAAAATGTGGTAAAACTGATTTAAGTTTGCCTGCATTAAAGTCCCCGGCCACTGGGAGCGCAGCTTCTGGATGAGCATTTTCTTGTTTGCTTATGGCCTTATAGAGCTGGTTGAGTGTGGTCTTAGTGCCAGCATCGGTCTGTGCTGGTAAATAGATGACTATGACTAATATAGATGAGAACTCTCTTGGTAGATAGTGTGGTCTACAGCTTATCAAAAGGCACTCTACCTCAGGCGAGCAATACCTCGAGACTTCTTTCAAATTAGACATCGCGCACCAGCTGTTATTGACAAAAAGACACCCCCCCCCACACCCCTCGTCTTACCAGACGTAGCTTCTCTGTTCTGCCGGTGCATGGAACTTCCCGCCAGCTCTATATTATCCGTATCGTTGTTCAGCCACGACTCGGTGAAACATAAGATATTACAGTTCTTAATGTCCCTTTGGTAGGATAATCGTAAACATAGGTCATCAATTTAATTTTCCAATGATTGCATGTTTGCAAGTAGAATTGATGGCAATGGGAGTTTACTCGCTCAACTACGGATTCTAAGGTAGCCCGATCTGCGTCCTCTTTTCCTCAGTCTTTTCTTCACGCAAATGACAGGTATTTGGGCCTGTTCCCGGGAGTGTAGTATATCCTTCTCGTCGGACACGTTAAAGGAAAAAGCTTCTTCAGTTCGTGGTGAGTAATCGCTACTCTGATGTCCAGAAGTTATTTTCGGTCATAAGAGATCGTAGCAGCATTATGTACAAAATAAGTTTTAAAAAAGTTACAAACAATGCAAAAAAAAACGTACAAAATATCACAATTGGTTAGGATGTAAAACATCAGTCATCTTCTTCGGTGCCATCTTGACTCAACCTTGATTCAGTGTCATTTTGATTATGCCTGTTCTGTTGGTTTAGTGGGCTATCAAAAAGCTGAAAAAAAGAAAGCAGGTCATGCGAAATAATGTTATCAGGTATATGCTTAATGTCACCCCTAGGACCCACATATTGTTCCAGGTTGTTGGCTTTTTGCCTTTGGAGTCCAGAGTGGACCCACTTAAACTTAATCATATGTTTGACATCTTAAATGATCGTGCCCCAGGTTACATGAAAAACCACATTGATATGGTCTATGACCAACACAGTCACAATACCATAGCCAGTGTTGTATCTTGTAAAATCACAAGAGTAAACAGTACAGCGAGGTGCACGTTTTTCCATACAAGCATTTGTCTATGGAATAGTCTTCCTTTGGAGATCATGCAAAGAAAAAGTGAAAAATAGCTTTAAAAAGAAGGCAAAGGTTTTCATTTGGACAAGGTTGTCGAAGTAAGATAAACTACTCCACTGCCCCTTGTGCCCCCTACTGATGGTCAGGTGTATTTATTATCGGTATGATGTGCAATTAATAGATTGTTTTAATGTAATATGAATATGGCTGATTTTTACGGTAAGGAAGAAGTGCAGTAAATAGTGCCACTTTTTAAGATGTTAAAATAAATTAATGTATTTATGGTTGTTTGTAATCATTATATGTATTATTGTATTTTAATCATTATATTTGAATCATTATATGTGTTAATGTTTTTACCATCGAGGACCACTTTGGAAACAAGCGTTTTAATTAATACTTTCAAATGATATCCTCTGGGTCCACATTGTACATTTTGTTGTATATGTCTGTTACCCAAAATAAATTCAATTAAATTATAAAAGCGATGTCTGACAGATTTCCAGCTCATAGGCTCTGTATATGTAAGCTGTGCGCATGTGATAAGATACACAATGAATATACACATGACGCAATTTAATTCCAATAAAGTATGCAAATTAACCAATAGGCCGATAAGCATGACCAGTCAAATGCATTTACATCAACTGGTATTTCTATCAAATCAAATGTTATTTGTCACATACACATGGTTAGCAGATGTTAATGCGAGTGTGGCAAAATGCTTGTGCTTCTAGTTCCGACAATGCAGTAATAACCAAGTAATCTAGCTAACAATTCCAAAACTACTACCTTATAGACACAAGTGTAAGGGGATAAAGAATATGTACATAAAGATATATGAATGAGTGATGGTACAGAGCGGCATAGGCAAGATACAGTAGATGGTATTGAGTGCAATATATACATATGAGATGAGTATGTAAACAAAGTGGCATAGTTAAAGTGGCTAGTGATACATGTATTGCATAAAGATGCAGTAGAGGATATAGAGTACAGTATATACATATACATATGAGATGAATAATGTAGGGTATGTAACATTATATTAGGTAGCATTGTTTATCAATGAAGAGGCTAAATACCATTATTTCACAATGTGATCATTTTTTTCTTCTCAATGGCAATTTTATTTATCGGTTTATGTGTCTCCTTCTTAGTGATAAACAATATTTAGACTTATGCATTTTCACATCTCTGACACAGAAAACTGGGCAATGGTCACTAATGGTCACAGCGAGAATACCCCACAAGCAACACATTTACAGTGGTCTCCCCACAAATCTAAATATACAGTGGGGAGAACAAGTATTTGATACACTGCCGATTTTGCAGGTTTTCCAACTTACAAAGCATGTAGAGGTCTGTAATTTTTATCATAGGTACACTTCAACTGTAATAGATGGAATCCAGAAAATCTATTTTTTAAGTAATTAATTTGCATTTTATTGCATGACATAAGTATTTGATCACCTACCAACCAGTAAGAATTCCAGCTCTCACAGACCTGTTAGTTTTTCTAAGAAGCCCTCCTGTTCTCCACTCATTACCTGTATTAACTGCACCTGTTTGAACTTGTTACCTGTATAAAAGACACCTGTCCACACACTCAATCAAACAGACTCCAACCTCTCCACAATGGCCAAGACCAGAGAGGGTATAAAGACATCAGGGATAGCATTGTAGACATGCACAAGGCTGGGATGGGCTACAGGACAATAGGCAAGCAGCTTGGTGAGAAGGCAGCAACTGTTGCCGCAATTATTAGAAAATGGAAGAAGTTCAATCACCCTCGGTCTGGGGCTCCATGCAAGATCTTACCTCGTGGGGCATCAATGATCATGAGGAAGGTGAAGGATTAACCCAGAACTACACGGCAGGACCTGGTCAATGACCTGAAGAGAGCTGGGACCACAGTCTCAAAGAAAATCATTATTAACACACTAAGCCGTCATGGATTAAAATCCTGCAGCGCACGCAAGGTCCCCCTGCTCAAGCCAGACCATGTCCAGGCCCTTCTGAAGTTTGCCAATGACCATCTGGATGATCCAGAGGAGGAATGGGAGAAGGTCATGTGGTCTGATGAGACAAAAATAGAGCTTTTTGGTCTCCACTTGCCGTGTTTGGAGGAATAGAAGGATGAGTACAACCCCAACAACACCATCCCAACAGCGAAGCATGGAGGTGGAAACATCATTCTTTGTGGATGCTTTTCTGCAGAGGGGACAGGACGACTGTACCGTATTGAGGGGAGGATGGATGGGGCCATGTATCGCGAGATCTTGGCCAACAACCTCCTTCCCTCAGTAAGAGCATTGAAGATGGGTCATGGCTGGGTCTTCCATCATGACAACGACCTGAACCACACAGCCAGGGCAACTAAAGAGTGGCTCCATAAGAAGCATCTCAAGGTCCTGGAGTGGCCTAGCCAGTCTCCAGACCTGAACCCAATAGAACATCTTTGAAGGGAACTGAAAGTCCATATTGCCCAGCGACAGCCCTGAAACCTGAAGGATCTGGAGAAGGTCTGTATGGAGGGGTGTGCCAAAATCCCTGCTGCAGTGTGTGCAAACCTGGTCAAGAAATACAGGAAACGTATTATCTCTGTAATTGCAAACAAAGGTTTCTGTACCAAATATTAAGGTCTGCTTTTCTGATGTATCAAATACTTATGTCATGCAATAAAATGCAAAATAATTACTTAAAAATCCTACAATGTGAATTTCTGGATTTTTGTTTTAGATTCCGTCTCTCACAGTTGAAACCTGCAACATCCGCAGTGTTTCAAATACTTGTTCTCCCCACTGTAGCTAGAGTATTTGTCAAAATAAGATCAATCAGGGTAGATTTCGACGGATCTTTAGGATCAAAGTAAAGGTAGACCTATCAAAGTAAAGGTAGACCTATCAATTAGTTATAGTGTGTTTACTGATATAAATTGTAAGTGATTAAATTCCAAAAATAGGTAACGGAATTTCTGCAATTGAATTGGCTACAATGGAAAATCCTAGCAGTCACAAACAACAGTTGTGTCATCTGCTTCTGTCCTCCCGTCGTGTTTGCAAAAGGGGAGTAAAGTAAAACTAAAAAAAAATGTGGCAAAATTAACGTTTGTCCTGAATACAAAATGTTATGTACTTCTCTTCATATTTTCAAGCATGGTGTTAGCTTTATCAAGTTATGGGTAAAGTTGAAGTTGGAAGTTTACATATATCTTCGCCACATACATATAAACTCATTATTTCACATTTCCGGACATTTAATTAATCATAGTAAAAATTCCCTATTTTAGGTCAGATGGGATTACCACTTTATTTTAAGAAATAAAATGTCAGAATAATAGTAGAGAGAATGATTTATTTCAGATTTGATTTCTTTCATCACATTCCCAGTGGGTCAGAAGTTTACATACACACAATTAGTATTTGGTAGCATTGCCTTTGAAATGTTTAACTTGGGTCAAATGTTTAGAGTATTCTTCCACAAACTTCCCACAATAAATTGGGTGAATTTTGGCCCATTCCTCCTGACAGAGCTGGTGGGCAAATATTTTCCATGGGATTGAGGTCTGGGCTTTGTGATGACCACTCCAATACCTTGGAAGTATGCTTGGGGTCATTGTTCATTTGGAAGACCCATTTGCGACCAAGCTTTAACTTTAACTGATGTCTTGAGATGTTGCTTCAATATATCCATATCATTTTCGTACCTCATGATGCCATCTATTTTGTGATGGTTACCAGTCCCTCCTGCAGCAAAGCACCCCCACAACATGATGCTGCCACCCCCGTGCTTCACGGTTGGGATGGTGTTCTTCGGCTTGCAAGCCTCCCCCTTTTCCTCCAAACATAACAATGGTCATCATGGACATAACGTTCTATATTTGTTTCATCAGACCAGAGGACATTTCTCCAAAAAGTACAATCTTTGTCCCCATGTGCAGTTGCAAACCGTAGTCTGGCATTTTTATGGTGGTTTTGGAGCAGGGGCTTCTTCCTTGCTGAGCGGACTTTCCGGTTATGTTGATATAGGACTAATTTTACTATGGATGTAGATACTTTTGTACCTGTTTCCTCCAGCATCTTCACAAGGTTCTTTGCTGATGTTCTGGGATTGATTTGCACTTCTCGCACCAAAGAACGTTCATCTCTGAGAGACAGAAGGCGTCTACTTCCTGAGCGGTATGATGGCTGCGTGTTCTCATAGTGTTTATACTTGCGTACTATTGTTTGTACAGATGAATGTGGTACCTTCAGGGGTTTGGAAATTGCTCCCAAGGATCATCAAGACTTGAGGAGGTCTACAATTTTCTTTCTGAGGTCTTGGCTGATTTCTTTAGATTTTCCCATGATGTCAAGCAAAGAGGCACTGAGTTTGAAGGTAGGCCTTGAAATACATCTACAGGTACACCTCCAATTGACTCCAATTATGTCAATTAGCCTATCAGAAGCTTCTAAAGCCATGACATCATTTTCTGAAAATTTCAAAGCGGTTTCACTGCACAGTCAACTTAGTGTATGTAAACTTCTGACCCACTGGAATTGTGATACAGTGAATTATAAGTAAAATAATCTGTCTGTAAACAATTGTTGGAAAAATGACTTGTGTCATGCAAAGTAGATGTTCTAACCGACAAAACCATCAACAAGAACTTTGTTGAAGTTGAAAAACAAGTTTTAATGACTCCAACCTAAATGTATGTAACCTTCGACTTCAACTGTAGAGTTGTATGGTTTATTAAACTTTGAAATCAATGGTAGAAATTTAGAAAATATTTTGTCCAAACTTCTGACTGATACTGTATATATTATTATACTGTATGTGAAAATAAAACAAGTGTTCATTTGTTGGTGAGAAACTGTAAAGATAGCATAATGCTAGCTCTGGTCTTACTAGCTAGGACATGCATCCTAGTTTTAGTGAGAGGCCTAGCATTGAGTAGCACAGAAAATACCTACCATTTATAGTGGTCCATGCAATCACTTTCTTTCAAATTCATTTTGCAATAGATAACATTTTTATTTTGAGTAATTGTTTTTTTCTGCATCCATTTGATCAGTTTGATGTTTTCTTTTGGATTTCCTCACTTCAATTAGATTCCTCAATTTAGTAGCTAAACCTGGCATTTTAACATGCTTATAGCCCAATGAATGCACACTAGGGGTACAAAACAATATTGAGTTGCACCCCCTTTAGCTCTCAGAATAGCCTCAATTCGTCTGGGCATGGACTCTACAAGGTGTTGAAAGTGTTCCACAGGGATGCTGGTTCATGTTGACTCCAATGCTTCCCACAGTTGTGTCAAACTGGCTGGATGTCATTTGGGTGGTAGACCATTATTGATAAACACAGAAAAATGTAGAGCATGAAAAACCCAGCAGCGTTGCAGTTCTTGACACACTCAAACCGGTGCACCTGGCACCTACTACTATACCCTGTTCAAAGGCATTTAAACCGGACACATATTTACCCCTCCAGAATACAGATTTTTCAAACATTGTCAATACATTGTTTAATTTTTGGCCAGTTCTGCATCTCCTCTTAAGTGCATAAAATAATACATCTATAAAAACATATCCAACAAATGCTGAAATATCCATAAGAAAAATGGCCAACGACAACGGAACTATGATGACGTGAATAGAACTTCATAGCCAAGATAGTTATTGTGGTCCACGAACACAACATGCACATCCTCCATTCATCATCTTTCATCTGCATTAGTCACTGCAATGGCTGTTATGCCAGTTACCAGATCAGGCAAGCTACAAACTCCTTCTAAATCTATGGGGGAGAAGGGGAAGAAGAGAGGTCATCCCTGGTCATCCATACTGCTTCTGATCTGTTGGATTCACTAAACACAAATGCTTAATTTGTAAATTATGTCTGAGTGTTGGAGTGTGCCCCTGGCTATCCGTCAATTAATTTAAAAAAAATATCCGATCTGGTTTGCGTAACATAAGGAATTTGAAATAGTTTATGGGAGTAAAAGTACATATTTACCTGTAAAAAAATATATAAATTCTCAAGTAACGAACTGTACGAGGCTATAAACAAGCAGGAATACTTCCACCTGGAGCCTGCATTTCTTGTTGCCGGCGATTTTAATTCCGCTTCATTAAGACACGTGCCCAACTTTCCTCAACACGTCTCCTTCGCCACTAGGGGCACATTCTTGGCATTGTATCAACCAGCTTCATGAAATAGTCATGTGGAATGCATTTCAATTAACAGGTGTGTCTTGTTAAAAGTTAACATGTTGAATTTTGTTCTTAATGACTTTAAGCCAATCAGTTGTGTTGTGACAAGGTAGGGGTGGTATAGAGAATATAGTACAACTTTTGTATGGACCAAATAGGGCTATTTTCCACATCATAGCATAATAGAAGATTTCAAAATTATGAAATAACACATGAAATCCTGTAAACTCGGCAAAAAAAGAAGCGTTTTTTTTTCAGCAAACTTAACATGTGTAAATATTTGTATGAACATAACAAGATTCAACAACTGAGACATAAACGGAACAAGTTCCATAGACATGTAGCTAACAGAAATTGAATGTGTCCCTGAACAAAAGGGGGGTTCAAAAACAAAAGTAACAGTTAGAGGTTGACCGATTATAATTTTTTCAACACCAATACTGATAGAGATTATTGGAGGACCAAAAAAAGCCGATACATATATTTGTAATAATGAAATTACAACAATACTGAATGAACACTTATTTTAACTTAATATAATACATAAATAAAAATCAATTTAATCTCAACAAAATAATGAAACATGTTCAATTTGGTTTAGATAATGCAAAAACATAGTGTTGGAGAAGAAAGTAAAAGTGCAATATGTGACATGTAAAAAATTTAACAGAGAGAATACAGTAGACAGCACACGTCAAACACGTCACATGTGTATGTCCATATATGGACATACTGCAGAACATCCTGTCCGGAAGTTCTCATGCTCTCTAGGGAGTGCCCATATATGTACAGCCTGTCAGGAAGTTCTCACGCTTTAGAGTGAGTGTTTATTTAACCAGATAGTGCATCTGTTCCTTTGAAGTAAAGCTGTCATGATGATTGATGTGTAGGGACCTCGCTGAACTGGGGAATGTCTTTGAACATTTCAAAGAGTATGTTGTAGTGACCGTAGGGCTTTTGTCTATGAAACAGGAATGTCCGGGGTTATTGGGGCAGCCGCATTATAAGTAAGAGCTGAACACTACAAGCGACCTTGATAAAGCACTAAACAAGAAATTTAAATAAACCCAGAACATTAAATAACAAATTAAAGATGTCTCCTAGGCCATTTGTAGGTGTACTTTGTGCCTCGTGTCAAGAACACAATGACAAAAACATCAAAGACATTCTGTGTGATGCCCCTGATTGTTTTAATGGAGTGCTGGATATGAGTGGGTTACATTTTCCAACCAGAGGATTAAACTGTGAAGATTTTCACAAACAGTGGCCACAGCCCCCCTTTATCAAACAAAACCCGGGAGTTTTTCTCCTGCGCTGCGTATGAGAGAATGGCTGAAGATACGGCTGGCGCTAAGTCAGATCGAACATGCGGAGTGGGACAACCCTGCACAGGTATGTGCTGGAAGAGGAAGTCTGCGGGCGAGATTATTTGAAAGCCATAAGAATCTCTTCAGTGGCGTATAGTCCAGACTCCAAAGTGACAATTTTAGCATGTGCCAAATTCAATAGTTCCAATCCTACAAAATCGGTTAGTTCATATTTATTTTCAAAAGGCTGCAAGGATGTGAACTATTTTGTACCGGTCTTTAGCTTTAAGTGGAGCGATTATCATATATTCCTGACCATGATGAAACAGCTGGACAATCTTTTCCAACATCGTGAACAATTACGCCGCTGGGCACTTCTATCCTTAAGACAGACCCAGAGTCTAAAGGCAAGACGTTTGATCTATCCTGGTAAAGAAAACATACTGAACCTGGAGTGTGCTGGACATCGTGCAGGGAAGAGACAATTGCGGGAAGATAGGGAAATGGACACGGACGGGTGTCTGGGTTAACCATATAGCCTCCCCTTTTTCTGTAAGAAAGGAATAGTAAAATGATTTAACTAATTATAACATGTTTAAAAGGTCTGTACTAAATATTTAGAATTAAATAAAGGGTTTTACAATTTTAACTCACATTTAACGAATGGAATCTCAGTTTTTCTCTCTCTGTCTGTCTGTCTCAGAGAAAGGCTTTCTGGGAAAGATGTGTTTCAAAACAATGGGTTTTTCGGGCGGGGGGGGGGGGTCTCTGCATTTGTTTTAAAACAATGTTTCTTTATTTTTATATGAATACAGTCTTTCCTACGACAGACAGTTATAAATATAAGCATTTAAAGGGTATTAAAGTGTAGTACTGTGCTGTAATAATATATCTGTTGTATAACAATTATTTTGTTTGTATGTGTATAGAAACATTCTGGCATGGTTAAATACTGCACAGTAAAATTGTTGACCTAATTATAGCATGTTTAAAAGGTCTGTACTAAAGATTTAGAATTAAATAAAGGGTTTTAAAAATGTATCTCACCTTTAACGAATGGAATCTCAGTTTTTCGCTCTCTCTATGAGTGTGTGTGTCTCAGAGAAAGGCTTCAGGAAATACGCGTGTGTGTGTTTCAAAACAATAGGGTTTTCGGGGGGTGTGTGTCTGTGTGTCTCGACAATTATGCTTGCAAAAATTCAACAATAGCGGGGCATTTGCACAGAAGGCTCTCAAAACAGACGTTATTTCCCGAGGATGGGGGTTACGTGTGTATCTGCAATTCTGTATGATACAATTCAAAATTAGGGGTCATTTGCACATAAGGCTCTCAAAACAGGCATTATTTCCCGAGGATATGGGGGGGATCAAAAGTCAATCCCACCAACCAGCATAGAATAGGTCTAGACACCCCTAAGGTTTCAAAACATTTTTTTTCCTAAACAATACCGACACTATCGGGTTATTTGCACATAGGCTGTCCGTTAGGACACAGCTGCTCATCTAAAAACTATTTTCAAGCCTTTCTGCAAGCCTAAACACATGGAGAATTTTGAAGGTGGAAATAATATATTAGATTTTGTGTGCATTAGATAGTCTGTGGGAAATGTTTGATATTAGAAATTACTGCACTGTTTGGAACTCTCTCTCTAATATTAAACCATTGTTAAATATGTTTTTTACAGATATTCTAAAACTGGAGGACCTCGAATTTTCCGATGTCTTTATGTCAATTGTATGTATTTTTTAAGATAAAACGTATATATTTTGCATAAATATATTTTAATATTATTTTTAAAAAACGTCTATAGGACACCCAGCTGCTACCGGGAATAATTGATTTGGGTCAACCAACATTGGCAGTTATAACTATTAAAAATGGGTTTTAAGAAATACATTTGTTTGATTTACAGATGTGTATTATTATTTAAAAAATATAACATTATTATTATCATAATCTTTATTATTATTATTATTATTAATATTATTATTATTATTATTATTATTATTATTATGTTACAGGCGAGACTTTGTCAAGTGCTCAAATCTGTACAGCAGCCCCATATAATCATATACAGTAGCTCCAACTTACAAGAATGTGTTTACCAGTGTGTTTACCAGGCAGTGACTCTCAGGCTATGAAAAAGACAAAAAGACATGACATTGACTCCTGAGTATTGAACTTGTGCCCACTCTACAGCCACCCTGGTTTTTATATGACCCTGAGGGTCATCTACGAACATTGGAACATCTTGAATAACAATAAGGGGCACATGTACTCTTAAATGTCCACTCAGCACAGCCCTCAGAGCATGGTTCCTCTATAATTTTGTTCCTATGTTTATGACTTCAAGGGAGTGTTTCCTAGATGCTGTGCTGCGGCATATGCATTGATAGGTCTTAGATTTTATAGACTGGATATCTGTAAAACACTTTTTGACAACTACTGATACAACAGGGACCATACTCTTTGAAATGTTCAAAGACATTCCCCAGTTCAACTAGGTCCCTACACAACAATCATCATAACAGCTTTACTTCAAAAGGAACAGATGCACTATCTGGTTAAATAAACACTCACTCTAAAGCGTGAGAACTTCCTGACAGGATGTACATATATGGGCACTCCTTAGCCTCTCTGGGATATGTGGGACGGTAGCGTCCCAACTGGCCAACATCCAGTGAAAATGCAGAGCGCCAAGTTCAAATAAACTACTATAAAATTCAACTTTCATGAAATCACACATTCAATATACCAAATGAAAGCTACACTTGTTGTGAATCCAGCCATCGTGTCAGATTTCAAAAATGCTTTACGGCGAAAGCATACAATGCTATTAAACAAACAAACACAGACCATCATATTTCAACCCTCCAGGCTGAACGCAAAACGCAGAAATAAAGATACAAATCATGCCTTACCTTTGACGAGCTTCTCATGTCACAGACATGATTCAAACAGTTTTAGAAACGTCAGAGTGTTTTCTATCCAAATCTAATAATAATATGCATATCTTAGCTTATGGGCATGAGCAGCAGGCAGTTTAATTTGGGCACGCTTTTCATCCAAATTTCTGAATGCTAACCCCTATCCTAGAGAAGCTAGAGATCGTGAGAACTTCCGGATAGGAAGTCCTGCAGGATGTCAATATATGGGCATAAGCACGTGACCCATAAAATAGAGTCATAAATCACACGTTTCACATGTGCCGTCTACTGTATTCTCTCTTCTAACGTTTAAGTTCCTTGCTCAGAACATGAGAATATATGAAAGCTGGTTGTTGCTTTTAACATGAGTCTCCAATATACCCAGTTAAGACGTTTCAGGTTGTAGTTATTATCGGAATTATAGGACTATTTCTCTCTATACCATTTGTATTTCATATACCTTTGACTATTGGATGTTCTTATAGGCACTATAGTATTGCCAGCCTAATCTCGGGAGTTGATAGGCTTAAGGTCATAAACAGCACTGTGCATCAAGCATTGCAAAGACCTGCTGGCAAAGGCAGGAAAGTGCTGTTTGAATGAATGCTTACTAGCCTGCTGCTGCCTAACACCGCTCAGGCAGACGGTTCTATCAAATATCAAATCATAGACTTAATCAAAATATAATAAATACACAGAACAACAAGCCTTAGGTCATTAATATGGTCAAATCCGGAAACTATAATTTCAAAAACAATACGTTTATTATTTCAGTGAAATACTGTTCCGTATTTTAGTGAATGCGTGGCATCCAGAAGTCTAAATATTGCTGTTACATTGCGCAACCTTCAATGTTATGTCATAATTATGTAAAATTCTGTCCAAAATAATTACGGTCTTTGTTAGGTAGAAATGGTGTTCACACAGTTCGCAATGAGCCAGGCGGCCCAAACTGCTGCATATACCCTGACTCGGCTTGCACAGAATGCAAGAAAAGTGACACAATTTCCTTAGTTAATATTTCCTGCTAACATGAATTTTTTAACTAAATATGCAGGTTTAAAAATATATACTTGTGTATTGATTTTCTGAAAGGCATTGATGTTTATGGTTAGGTACATTGGTGAATAACCGGTGCTTTTTACGCAAATGTGCTTGTTAAATCATCACCCATTTCGCGAAGTAGGCTGTGATTCGATGATTAATTAACAAGCACCGCATTGATTATTTGCAACGCAGGACAAGCTAGTAATATCATCAACCATGTGTAGTTAACTAGTGATTATGTTAAGATTGATTGTATTTTTATGAGATAAGTTTAATGCTAGCTAGCAACTTACCTTGGCTCCTTGCTGCACTTGTGTAACAACTTGGTCAGCCTGCCACGCAGTCTCTTCGTGGAGTGCAATGTAATCGGCCATAATCGGCGTCCATATTAATCGTTCGACCTCTAGTAACAGTCAGTATCTGGTGTGGCCACCAGCTGCATTAAGAACTGCAGTGCATCTCCTCCTCATGGACTGCACCAGATTTGCCAGTACTTGCTGTGAGATGTTACCCCACTCTTCCACCAAGGCACCTGCAAGTTCCTGGACATTTCTGGGGGTATGGCCCTAGCCCTCACCCTCCGATCCAACAGGTCCCAGATGTGCTCAATGGGATTGAGATCCGGGCTCTTCGCTGGCCATGGCAGAACACTGACATTCCTGTCTTGCAGGAAATCACGCACAGAATGAGCAGTGCGGCATTGTCATGCTGGAGGGTAATGTCAGGATGAGCCTGCAGGAAGGGTACCACATGAGGGAGGAGTATGTCTTCCCTGTAACACACAGCGTTGAGATTGCCCTCAATGACACCAAGCTCAGTCCGATGATGCTGTGACACACCGCCCCAGACCATGACGGACCCTCCACCTCCAAATCGATCCCGCTCCAGAGCACAGGCCTCGGTGTAATGCTCATTCCTTCGACGATAAATGCGATCTGACCATCACCCCTGGTGAGACAAAACCGCGACTCGTCAGTGAAGAGGACTTTTTGCCATTCGTGTCTGTTCCAGCGACGGTGGGTTTGTGCCCATAGGCGACATAGTTGCTGGGATATCTGGTGAGGACCTGCCTTACAACAGGCCTACAAGCCCTGTCCAGCCTCTCAGCCTATTACGGACAGTGTGAGCACTGATGGAGGGATTGTGCGTTACTGGTGTAACTCGGGCAGTTGTTGTTGCCATCCTATATCTGTCCCGCAGGTGTGATGTTCGGATGTACCGATCCTTTGCAGGTGTTGTTACACATGGTCTGCCACTGCAAGGAAGATCAGCTGTCTGTCCTGTCTTCATGTAGCGCCATCTTAGGCGTCTCACAGTACGAACATTACAATGCATTGCCCTGGCCACATCTGCAGTCCTCGTGCCTCCTTGCAACATGCCTAAGGCACGTTCGCAGAGATGAGCAGGGACCCCGGGCAACTTTGTTTTGGTGTTTTTCAGAGTCAGTAGAAAGGCCTCTTTTAGTGTCCTACGTTTTCATAACTGTGACCTTAATTGTCTACCGTCGTCTGTAAGCTGTTAGTGTCTTAACGACCGTTCTACAGGTGGATGTTCATTAATTGTTTATGGTTCATTGATCAAGCATAGGAAACAGTGTTTAAACCCTTTACAATGAAGATCTGCAAAGTTATTTGGATTTTTACAAATTATCTTTGAAAGACAGGGTCCTGAAAAAGGGACATTTCTTTTTTTGCTGAGTTTAGTAACCCCAACATTTAAAAAAAAAAAAAAAAAAAAAAAAAAGATTTTAGATTCTTCAAAGTAGCCATCCTTTGCCTTGATGATAGCTTTGCACACTCTTATTCTACAATGTAGAAAATAAATAAAAACCCTTGAATGAGTAGGTGTGTTCAAACTTTTCACTGGTACTTTATATTTGCAAAAAAAGATATGGGTATTGGAAGTGATGCAGACAATTACATTGATGGAAGCTACAATATATCTGCAATATTAAAACAGATCTACCCACCAAAATCCAAAATTATCACCATCATGTATCCTGCCCCACAAAAGGATCCAGAGCGCTTGACCATGTATACACAAACATCCATGGTGGGTACAAACCCATCCCCGTCCCCACTTCAGACAATCGCTCTGCTACTACAACCCACCTACAAGCAGCAACTCAAGAGGGAGCCACCAACACAGAGAATAGTGAGGCATTTGACAGAGGAGGCAGACTCAATGCTGCAGGATAATTTTGAGAATTGGAATACACTACATGACCAAATGTAATACTGATTGGAATACACTACATGACCAAATGTAATACTGATTGGATTCTGGTGTGGCCACCAGCTGCATTAAGAACTGCAGTGCATCTCCTCCTCATGGACTGCACCAGATTTGCCAGTACTTGCTGTGAGATGTTACCCCACTCTTCCACCAAGGCACCTGCAAGTTCCTGGACATTTCTGGGGGGTATGGCCCTAGCCCTCACCCAAATGTATGTGGACACCTGCTTGTCGAACATCTCATTCCAAAATCATGGGAATTATTATGGAGTTGGTCCCCTGTTTGCTGCTAAAACAGCATCCACTCTTCTTGAAAGGCTTTCCACTAGATGTTGGATCATTGCTGCGGGGACTCGCTTCCATTTGTTTTTGCATTTGTATTTATTATGGATAGCCAAGGCCAAGGCAGCAGCTACTCATCCTGGGGTCCTGTAAAATGAAGGCAGTTATACATTACAAAACATTACAATACATTCATAGCAGATTTCACAACATATTAAGTGTGTGCCCTCAGGCTTGTATTCTACTACCACATATCAATAACACAAAATCCATGCGTACATGTGTGTACAGTGCAGTGCGTATGTTATCGTGTGTTTGTATGCATGTGTCCATGTTTGTGTTGCTTCACAGTCCCTGCTTTTGCATAAGGTTTATTTTTAATTGTTTTTTAAATCACATTTCCTGCTGGCATGAGTTGATGTGGATTAGAGTTCCATGTAGTCATGGCTCTATGTAGTACTGTGCGCCGCCCATTGTCTGTTATGGACTTGGGGACTGTGAAGAGACCTCTGGTTGTATGTCTTGTGGGGTATGCATGGGTGTCCGAGCTGTGTGCCAGTAGTTCAAACAGACAGCTCAATGCATTCAACATGTCAATACCTCTCCAAATACAAGTAGTGATGATGTCAATCTCTCCTCCACTTTGAGCCAGGAGACATTGACATGCATAACACTAATGTCAGCTCTCTGTGTACATCCAAGGGCCAGCTGTGCTGCTCTGTTCTGATCCGATTGCAATTTTCTAAAGTCCCTCTGTGGAACCTGACCACACGACTGAACAGCAGTTCAGGTGAGACAAAACTAGGGCCTATAGGACCTTCCCTGTTTATAGTGCTGTTAAGAAAGCAAAGCATCACTTTATTATAGATATACTTCTCCCCATCCTAGCAACTGTTATATCAATATGTTTTGACCATGACAGTTTACAATCCAGGAATACTCCAAGCAGTTTAGTCTCCTCAACTTGCTCAATTTCCACATTATTCATTTCAAGATTTAGATTAGGTTTAGGATTTAGTGAATGACTTGTCCCAAATACAACGCTTTACATTTTTGAAATATTTAGGACTAACTTATTCTTTGCCACCCATTCTGAAATGAACTGCAGCTCTTTGTTAAGTGTTGCAGTCATTTCAGTCACTGTGGTAGATGTACATTGAAAATATGGTAAATAGGAGTGGCAAGATCGGCCACTATTATCCTCAATTTTCCATCCAAGTTGTCAGACACCGGAGGCTTGTCATTGTTGATAGACAATAATAATGTTTTACTTACAGAATTCAACATTACAATGCTTGTCTTTCATAATTTGGTCAGATATACTTGGATGTGTAGTGTCAGTGTTTGTTGCTGGCATGTCATGCCTATGTGTGCTAATCTTGTTAATGAAGTAATCATTAAAGTAGTTTGCAGTATCAGTGGATTTTGTGATTAAATTCATTTGCCTTTTTGCCCAAAATATAATTTAAGCTGCTCCAAGGCTTTTTACTATCATTCTGTGTCATTTATATTTATTTCATACTGTAGTTTCTTCTTCTTTTTATTCAGTTTAGTCACGATTTCTCAAATTGCAGTATGTTTTCTGATCTGCTCATCCCTCTCAACTGTACAAATGTTCAATTCCCCATCAATCCACAGGGAGTTAACAGTTTTTACAGTCATTTTCTTAACTTTTTGCGACTAGGGGGCAGTATTTTCATTTTTGGATAAAAAACGATATTTTGTCATGACAAGATGCTCGACTATGCATATAATTGACAGCTTTGGATAGAAAACACTCGGACATTTCCAAAACTGCAAAGATATTGTCTGTGAGTGCAACAGAACTGAAGTTACAGGTGAAATCAAGATAAAAATCCATTCAGGAAGTGCCGCATTTTTTGAAAGCACTTCATGCCAATGACTTCTTATATGGCTGCGAATGGGCTACAAATGAGCTCACGCTTTCTACGTATTCCCCAAGGTGTCTAAAGCATTGTGGCGTCTTTTTACGCATTTATGTTGAAGAATTACCGTAAGGGACCACAGTGAGCAAGTGGTCACATGATGGCTCCCGCAGAAAATCTTGCGTAAAGTACTGAGGTAGCCATTATTCCAATCGCTTCTAATGAGAAACCAATTGTCCCGACGGATATATTATCGAATAGGTATGTGAAAAACACATTGAGGATTGATTCTAAACGAGCTAATTTGGAAAAAAGTTTGGCGTTGTAGTGACCGCATTTTCCGGTCTCAGCCAAACGTGAAGAACAAACGGGAGCTATTTCCTCTACAAAAATAATATTTTTGGAAAAAAGTAACATTTGCTATCTAACTGGGAGTCTCCTGAGTGAAAACATCCGAAGTTCTTCAAAGATGATTTGCTTTTCTTATTTTCGTGAAAATGTTGTCTGTTGCTAGCAGAGCCTAGCATAGCATTATGCCATGATAAACTTAGACAAATGCTAGTCTAGCGTTGGCTGTAAAGCATATTTTGAAAATCTGAGATGACAATGTGATTAACAAAAGGCTAAGCTGTGTCTCAATATATTTCATTTGTGATTTTCATGAATAGGAAGATTTTCTAGGAAGATTTGTCCTCTGCGTTATGCTAATTAGTTTGAAGCGATGATTACGCTCCCGGATCCGGGTTTGAGAGTCACAAGAAGTTTTAAAGGGTGCATGCTCATTAGTGACTGCGATGAGCAATTTCATAAATGTGTCAAGTGCAGCGTCTGGTTAGTCGTCATTACACATCACGGACCAACAAATATTATTCACATAAAAAACAAAGGAATCACTACAAAACGTATTGTATGACCTCTTATACACAATATTAGGCCCAGCATTTTCCTAGATATGGATGATATATTGTGATCACTACATCCGATGGATTTGGATACTGCTTTCAAACAAACTTCTGTAGCATTACATACCTTAAGGGAACATTTTGGCATTTCGTGTATGGTTAGTGAGAAAGTCCATATTGCAAATGTACGGTCCCTTACTAGACGTCCGAAATCGTTTGTAAAATTCGCGGTCGGCGTCGGGCCGTGCGGTAGGGCCGGACCTACCGGGAAGTCATCAAATGAACTTTGTCGGACATTCGGTTTCCGTTTTATAAAGTAAACAAGTTTTGGACCATTTTTTCGCTATCCCGGAAATTACCACAAGAGGGCATAAGGAATCATATGGCAATTTGGCAAAACATCACGAATCACGACGGGGCCTTATCTCGAAAACTGAAAATATTTCAAAGCCGAAACTTGGTGAGCGTAGGTTTGGCATAATGGGCAGTTGGCCCCGAACAAGATGGCGTCTAGGCCTCAACGGTTTTTGAGTTATGGCCATTTTTCTGGGATTAAAGGTCCAAAATGGAAATAGAGAAATTATTTTTCCACTTCAGGTCAAAGTCAAGGAGCCTCCGGTGTCAATAAAAAAAGAACCAGCCATTTATCTATCGTCATTTAAGAGAAACGGAACAATGACAAATTGGTGATGTTCACAAATAGGCGGGGGTTTTTTTCAACGGTTACAGATCCAGTTGCAGGGTGTTCATACGAATCTTTTTAAAGTGTGCTGCGGAGCTCTGCGAGATTTCTGTGATTTTCTATGATTTTCTGAAATAACACACACATACTAAACCCTCCGTAAATAACTCAGTTCTTAACGTAAAGACTTAAAACTCGGGATTATGTAAAGGCATACCCCAATCAGGATATGAGTTTATTTATAGCTTCCTGTGCCAACCGGAAGTGCCTTAAATGGTGTCTCAGGGGCTGTTTCGAAGGGTTAAAAAAGTCAGATCTGTCCAAAACTTCATATATGTGATTAGGCAACCCCCATGAACTGTAAATCAGTCATTTTTCCCCAAAAAATTCAAAGGAAAAAAAAATCACACTAAAACACAACTTGGAAGGAGGGACGTATTGGGGTGCGTAGAGACAGACACTGGATGCAATAGTTAGCTTTGTTCGAGCTAAAAAAGAACCGTCAGACCTAGAGTTCCGAAACTTTAGAAACCTGTTCTAGACCTCCGGTCGATGGTGCGTGGTGAGTTACGTGGCTCTAGAAGGTTCTCGGACCGAGAAACAGCCTCGTACATTTGCAATACCTTCAATTCATTTTGACCATTACGAAAATGACGACGTTTAGAAAAGTCTCAGAGACGCAAGGCTAGGTGCATTGAAACCGGCTCGGCCCATAGAGACGGACCCCAACGTTTCTGTCCGATAGCTCGTTCAAGGACCCCGTAGCAAGGCATGGAAAAAAAGTGGATTTTCAGCACCAATTAGGGTTTTTCTCGGACACCAAATGACCTATCGAGCCGAAACTTGGGATTCGGGGTCGCCTCAGCTAGGCCAACACATAACATAAGAAATGGACCTGCAGCTAGAACGTAACTACGTGTTTTATGTTTTTTTTATGGTTTGAACCGAAGGCGTTGTGAATTTTGGGCCAGCTCTGAAGTATGTAATAGTTGGCTAATAAACGCGTTGGAAAAAGTGGGTTTGGTGTCAGTTTGTATCAGTTTGGTGTCAGAATGATATCTAATTGACTGATGGACTCTTGTCCACTTGACTCTTGTCCATTTGCAATATGTTTAAACAGTGAGGTACCATCACCAAAAGCGACATTCTGAAATCTACCCTAATGAGCGATTGAGATGACCCAGAATCACTGCAAAGCCATCCCGAGTTCATCGGGCCATTCAATTTCACATTCCTGCAGGATTTTTATAGCATGACAAATTCGTGATGGTACCTGCCCATTAAAACATATTGCAAATGCACAGTGACTTTGAAAAAGTAAGGAAACATAAACAAATGGACATAATGAAATCACAATTTATTTATTTTTGGGTTACCAGTTGCACAACAATGCATGTGCATTTGCAATATGATTCTATAGTGAAAAAACATCACCAAAGTGACATTCTGAAATCAACCCTAACGAACGATTGAGATGAACCAGAATCACTGCAAAGCCATCCCGATTTCATCGGGCCAGTCAATTTCACATTCCTGCAGGATTTTTATAGCATGACAAATTTGTGATGGTAAATGCCCATTGAAACATATTGCAAATGCACGTGCATTTGACTGTCCGGAAGTCCAAGATCCAGTTGCAGAGGAAGGTGTTCAGTCCCAGGGTCCTTAGCTTATTGATGAGCTTTGAGGGCACTAAGGTTTTGAACGCTGAGCTGTAGTCAATGAAAAGCATTCTCACATAGGTGTTCCTTTTGTCCAGGTGGGAAATGGCCGTGTGGAGTGCAGTAGAGACTGCATCATCCGTGGATCTGTTGGGGCGGTATCTAAATTGGAGTGGGTCTAGGGATTCTGGGATGATGGTGCTGATGTGAGCCATGACCAGTCTTTCAAAGCACTTCATGGCTACAGATGTTGCCATTTATTATTTAGATTCGCAACAAATAATCTACTCAGACCCCAACCAAGGAGCATCAAAAGTCGTGCTATAAATTCTCAGACAACACAAAGATTCCTTGATGCCCTTCCAGACTCCCTCTGCCTACCAAAGGACGTCAGAGGACAAAAATCTAATTCTTGTGACTCCCCAACCCGGTCCGGGAGCGTAATCATCGCCTGACACTAATTAGCATAACACATCGGACATAAACCTTCCTAGAAAATCTTCCTATTCATGAAAATCACAAGTGAAATATATTGGAACACAGCTTAGCCTTTTGTTAATCACCCTGTCATCTCAGATTTTCAAAATATGCTTTACAGCCAAAGCTAGACAAGCATTTGTGTAAGTTTATCATAGACTAGAATAGCATTATGCCTTGCTAGCAGCAGGCAACCTTGTCACGAAAATCTGAAAAGCAATCAAATTAAATCGTTTACCTTTGATGAACTTCGGATGTTTTCACTCACGAGACTCCCAGGTAGATAGCCAAAGTTCATTTTTCCCCAAAGATTATTTTTGTAGGCGAAATAGCTCCGTTTGTTCTTCACGTTTGGCTGAGAAATCGCCCGGAAATTGCAGTCACGAAAACGGCGAAAAATATTCCAAATTAGCTCCATAATATCGCCAGAAACATGGCAAACGTTGTTTATAATCAATCCTCAAGGTGTTTTTCTAATATCTATTCGATAATATATCCGTCGGGACAATTCGTTTTTCAGTAGGACCGATTGGAGTAATGGCTACCTCTGTGTTTTACGCGAGAGTCACCCTGGGAGCCATCATGTAACCACTTACGCAATGTAGCCGCCTATGGCTATTCTTCAACATAAATAAAATAAATGGCGCCACACCAAACTGGATGTCTTCCGACTAGCTTGGAAAGGCCGTACCGAAGAGCCCTCACTACTGCTCGATCATCCTATTTTACCAACTTAACTGAGGAAAATAAGAACAATCCGAAATGTATGTTTGATACTGTGGCAAAGCTAACTAAAGAGCAGCATTCCCCAAGTGAGGATGGCTTTCATTTCAGCAGTAATACATTCATGAACCTCTTTGAGGAAAAGATCATGATCATTAGAAAGCTAATTACGGACTCCTCTTTAAATCTGCGTATTCCTCCAAAGCTCAGTTGTCCTGAGTCTGCATAACTCTGCCAGGGCCTAGGATCAAGAGAGACACTCAAGTGTTTTAGTACTATATCTCTTGACACAATGATGAAAATAATCATGACCTCTAAACCTTCAAGCTGCATACTGGACCCTATTCCAACTAAACTACTGAAAGAGCTGCTTCCTGTGCTTGGCCCTCCTATGTTGAACATAATAAATGGCTCTCTATCCACCGGATGTGTACCAAACTCACTAAAAGTGGCAGTAATAAAGCCTCTCTTGAAAAAGCCAAACCTTGACTCAGAAAATATAAAAAACTATCGGCCTATATCGAATCTTCCATTCCTCTCAAAAACACACG
Organism: Oncorhynchus clarkii lewisi; assembly: GCF_045791955.1. Classification (NCBI taxonomy): domain Eukaryota; kingdom Metazoa; phylum Chordata; class Actinopteri; order Salmoniformes; family Salmonidae; genus Oncorhynchus; species Oncorhynchus clarkii. The sequence continues at coordinate 38,925,827 of NC_092148.1, read as the reverse complement.
CAACTCACTGCCTTCCTGAAGACAAACAATATATACAAAATGCTTCAGTCTGGTTTTAGACGCCATAATAGCACTGCGACTGCACTTGCGAAGATGGTAAATTACCTTTTAATGGCGTCAGACCGAGGCTCTGCATCTGTCCTCGTGCTCCTAGACCTTAGTGCTGCTTTGATACCATCGATCACCACATTCTTTTGGAGAGATTGGAAACCCAAATTGGTCTACACGGACAAGTTCTGCCTGGTTTAGGTCTTATCTGTCGGGAAGATATCAGTTTGTCGCTGAATGGTTTGTCCTCTGACAAATCAACTGTAAATGTCGGTGTTCCTCAAGGTTCCGTTTTAGGACCACTATTGTTTTCACTATATATTTTACCTCTTGGGGATGTCATTCGAAAACATAATGTTAACTTTCACTGCTATGCGGATGACACACAGCTGTACAATTCAATGAAATATGGTGAAGCCCCAAAATTCGCCTCGCTGGAAGCCTGTGTTTCAGACATAAGGAAGTGGATGGCTGCAAACTTTCTACTTTTAAACTCGGACAAAACAGAGGTGCTTGTTTTAGGTCCCAAGAAACAAAGAGATCTTCTGTTGAATCTGACAATTAATCTTGATGGTTGTACGTCTAGACTAGACGTCTCAAATAAAACTGTGAAGGACCTCGGCGTTACTCTGGACCCTAATCTCTCTTTTGACAAACATATCAAGACTGTTTCAATGACAGCTTTTTTCAATCTATGTAACATTGCAAAAATCAATGTTTGTCTGTCCAAAAATGATGCAGAAAAATGTATCCACGCTTTTTTTACTTCTAGGTTAGACTACTGCAATGCTTTACTTTCCGGTTACCCGGATAAATCACTAAATCAACTTCAGTTAGTGCTAAATACGGCTGCTAGAATCCTGACCAGAACCAAAAAGATTGATCATATTACTCCAGTGCTAGCCTCCCTACACTGGCTTCCTGTTAAGGCTAGGGCTGATTTCAAGGTTTTACTGCTAACCTACAAAGATCTTTGTGGGCTATACTCGGCCTTGTCTCAGGATTGTAAGTTGGTGGTTGAAGATATCCCTCTAGTGGTGTGGGGGCTGTGCTTTGGCAAAGTGGGTGGGGTTATATCCTTCCTGTTTGGCCCTGTCCGGGGGTATCATCGGATGGGGCCACAGTGTCTCCTGACCCCTTCTGTCTCAGCCTCCAGTATTTATGCTGCAGTAGTTTATGTGTCGGGGGTCAGTTTGTTATATCTGGAGTACTTCACCTGTCTTATCCGGTGTCCTGTGTGAATTTAAGTATGCTCTCTCTAATTCTCTCTTTCTTTCTCTCTCTCGGAGGACCTGAGCCCTAGGACCATGCCTCAGGACTACCTGGCATGATGACTCCTTGCTGTCCCCAGTCCACATGGCCGTGCTGCTGCTCCAGTTTCAACTGTTCTGTCTGCGGCTATGGAACCCTGACCTGTTCACCGGACGTGCTACCAGTCCCAAACCTGCTGTTTTCAACTCTCTACAGACAGCAGGAGCGGTAGAGATACTCTTAATGATAGGCTATGAAAAGCCAACTAACATTTACTCCTGAGGTGCTGACTTGCTGCACCCTCGACAACTACTGTGATTATTATTATTTGACCATGCTGGTCATTTATGAACATTTGAACATCTTGGCCATGTTCTGTTATAATCTCCACCCGGCACAGCCAGAAGAGGACTGGCCACCCCTCATATTCTGGTTCCTCTCTAGGTTTCTTCCTAGGTTTTGGCCTTTCTAGGGAGTTTTTCCTAGCCACGGTGCTTCTACACCTGCATTGCTTGCTGTTTGGGGTTTTAGGTTGGGTTTCTGTACAGCACTTTGAGATATCAGCTGATGTACGAAGGGCTATATAAATCAATTTGATTTGATATACAGTATACAGCTTCGGGACAAGTCTCTGAAAGACCTTGAGTGGCCCAGCAAGAGCCCGGACTTAAACCTGATTGAACATCTCTGGAGAAACCTGAAAATAGCTGTGCAGTAACACTCGCCATCCAACCTGACAAAGCTTGAGAGGATCTGCAGAGAAGAATGGGAGAAACTCCCCAAATACAGGCGTGCCAAGCTTGTAGAGTCATACCCAAGAAGACTCATGGTTGTAATTGCTGCCAAAGGTGCTTCAACAAAGTACTGAGTAAATGGTCTGAAGAATTATGTAAATGTAATATTCTGTTTTTTATTTTTAATAAATTAACAAATATTTGTAAAAACTGTTTTAGCTTTGTCATTATGGGGCAGATGGATGAAGGGAAAAAAACGATTTAATCAATTTTTGAATAAGGATGTAACGTAACAAAATGTGGTAAAAGCCAAGGGGTGTAAATACTTTCTGAAGGCACTGTATATATTAAAATACAAAAACACAGTCATGGTAAGCACATATATAACATCACAAATGACCCAGAAAATCAGTTACATTCCTCCACAAAACAATCCCCAATCAATACTTTAAATTGCCCGAACAGCACTCAGTAAGAACATACTGAGCGGAAAGATGTTATGGGAAAAAGAGATGACGAGTGTGTGATAATATGCGTGCGGGGTGGGGTGGGCATCAGTGTGCATGCCTGCCTTCCTGTGCACGTGCGTGTATAAGCTTTAATTGAATCCCTGTCTATTGAACACTCTGCAGGCTCAAGACACTGAGGCTCACCCAGCTCTAAAATTCCCATTTGCTGCCTGTGAGATCTAAATCGGCCTCCATGAAATTAAACGTACCTAAGTTAAATGGCTGCCTGAGCCTCCAGGGGATACCATTGCACAACACAAAGGAGATGCCTCTAGACATTGATCTAAGATCAGTTTGGTGTGTTGTGGCCCAATGGTAAATGTCATTTGAGGAGAAAAAAATTGGTTCTAGATATTTGGGCATAAGGGCAACTAGGAATGACTATCTTTGACCTCCAGGCGATACCTCCACTACACAACAGAGGATAATTGCCCCTAGACACTATTGATTCGCGGTTGAATCATAACCCGCAGTTCCTTTGGTTATATCAAGAGAGGCGGGTGGGTTTAGAGTCATGAAATATTGTGTGCATAAAGGACTGGTATAGTAAAGAGAAGACAATATATTCATTATTTTTAGGCTAACTGTCATTACTGCGTAAGTGTAAGCTTTACGGCCTAACTGTACACGCCAAATAGTCTATACTAATCAAATGCTTTAAGGAACGGGCAGAAAAAGTTCATGTAGATCCACTGAGGCAAAAAAGACAATGTCAAAGTTTAATTCAATAAGAGAAAAGTTGTGAAATGGACAGTTGATAATAAAGAGAAGGAAGAGCCAGAACAGTAATGTTTGGGAAAGATTTGGTGAAGTGGTAAAAAAAGGATGATAGCAGTGTTGTGTAATGTGGCGGTCCTCTCATGAGGACTGCAACTGGAAAGGAAGACCCAGAGTTACCTCTCCTGTAGAGGATACATTCATTAGAGTTACCAGCCTCAGACATTGCTGCCAAAATAAATGCGTCACCGAATTCAAGTAACAGACTTCTCAACGTCACCTGTTCAGAGGAGACTGTGTGAATCAGGTCTTCATGGTCGAATTGCTGCAATGAAACAACAGGACAATGACCCAACGTGCTTCTACATCTGAATTGCTTGCTGTTTGCTGTTTTAGGCCTGGTTTCTGTATAGCAATTTGTAACATCTGCTGATGTAAAAAGGGATTTATATATACATTTGATTGATTGACAAACCTCCAGGCTGTTTAAGGGCTATTTGACCAAGAAGGAGAGTGATGGAGTGCTGCATCAGATGACCTGGATTCCATAAACACTCAACCTCAACCCAATTGAGATGGTTTGGGATGAGTTGGACCAAAGAGTGAAGGAAAAGCAGCTAACAAGTGCTCACCATATGTGGGAACTCCTTCAAGACTGTTGTAAAAACATTTCAGGTGAAGCTGAATATTAAAGGCACTGGAGCTCTCACTAAAGGCTTCAGTCATACAACAGCTATACTTAAATCCTAACTGGTTCTCTAGCAGATTAGTAAGAATGGCTCAACCCTTGTTCAAAAATTGCCTTTTTCCCATTATTCAGATTACAACCTTTCACTTTCTGCTATTTGAAAATGAAATAATCTTCAAAATGTCGCTATTTTTAAAACAAGCCATAGAAGGCTGGTTGCAATTAAAAGTTTAATCCACTTAAAAAAACTGAACTAATATATATTTTGGGAGAAATACAAATAAAAACAGTATAATCTTTATAAATTAAATCCTAAATAGGACTGGTAAAGTTATGTCACATATGCAATTAACAAAAATATATGGAAAAGTCTGCTCTATCTATAAAATCTATAAAATTACAACCAACTGATTTCAGCTTACTGCAAAAACGGAAGTTGTCTGTCAGCCCTGCATTAAAGACCAAAATTGGTTAGAGAAAATTATAATTATAAAATAAGTATACCAGTGTCAGCATCGACACGACTGATTAGCCATCCTCAGGAGTCCACTCTTCCAGAAGGAGTGCAAGTAAACAGACAACTGAGAAGGACATTGTGACCATCTGGACAATCAAAGACTTACACCTGAGAGTGAAGGAGAAGTCCATCCGAAAAGCGGGGGCCCAATCAAGCCCTTCTCACCAAGCGGAACCCTGCCCATGAAGGCCTGGGCCCAACAGAGATACCCAACGAAGACCTCTAACACATAAATGCATACATTACTTCTTACCTAAAGGAGCGGCAGTTCGGGGCAAGGTATTAGGGCTATCATAAACATACTTTCCAAATGTATGCAAGTGTTGCTTCTCTTTCTATCTCCAACTCTACATCTTGTGTAACAAGCGTCATATTGTGTTAGTCCGCTAGGGACCTGTTGTCATCGTATTAAGTTTCTAATCAATAACCTATACTGTGTGTGTGTGTGTATCCTAGGTTATCATTTAGTTTGTTAGTAAATAAATAATCAAATCAATTTGTGTGGTACGGAATGATCAGTGAGTGAGACTCAGGTTGGTGCAGATTTACGAAGTCTGCACAAAAATTTACGAAGTAATTGACTGTTATTGATGTAAGAGATATCTGTATATCTTTTGAGCATAAGTCGGGAGAGAACTCGTTAAATAACTTTTCCCGTGGCGCCCCAAATTCCCAATGAGTTAATTGTTACATTATTAATTTAATCGAGTATCAATTAAACATAGTTAGTTGAGGCCGGTTGGAACCAAAAATCTCATATCTGGACTCATCAGACCAAAGGACAGATTTCCACCGGACTAATGTCCATTGCTCATGTTTCTTGGCCCAAGCCAGTCTCTTCTTATTATTGGTGTCCTTTAGTAGTGGTTTCTTCGCTGTAATTCGATCATGTAGCAGGGTAGCCTAGTGGTTAGAGTGTTGGACTAGTAACCGGAAGTTTGCAAGTTCAAACCCCCGAGCTGACAAGGTACAGATCTGTCGTTCTGCCCCTGAACAGGCAGTTAACCCACTGTTCCTAGGCCGTCATTGTAAATAAGAATTTGTTCTTAACTGACTTGCCTAGTTAAATAAAGGAAACAAATGAAGGCCTGGTTCACGCAGTCTCCATTGAACAGTTGTTGTTGAGATGTGTCTGTTACTTGAACTCTGTGAAGCATTTATATGAGCTGCTATCCGAGTTGCTGGTAACTGTAAAGTACTTGTGCTTTACAGGAGAGGTAACTCTGTGTCTTCCTTTCCTCATGAGACCCAATTTCATCATTGCACTTGATGGTTTTTGTGACTGCACTTGAAGAAACGTTCAAAGTTCTTCAAATTTTCTGGATTGACTGACCATGTCTTGAAGTAATTATGGACTGCTTATTTGAGCTATTCTTGCCATAATATGGACTTGGTCTTTTACCAAATAGGACAATCTTCTGTATACCACCCCTACCCCTACACAACTGATTGGCTCAAACACGTTAACTTTTAACAAGGCACACCTGTTAATTGAAATGCATTCCAGGTGACTACCTCAAGAAGCTGGTTGAGAGAATGCCAAGAGTGTGCAAAGCTGTCAACAAGGCAAAGGGTAGCTAGTCGAGTATATACTTTTTCTGTTACTACATGATTCCATTTGTGTTATGTCATAGTTTTGATTCCTTCACTATTACTCTACAATGTAGAAAATAGTAAAATAAAGAAAAACCCTTGAATGAGTAGGTGTGTACAAATTTTTGACTGGTACTGTATACTTAAAATAATATCAATATTTACCAAAAGTATATATGAGGGGATTTTTTTTATTTTGGCTGCAGCCTATGTTCTATTTGTGTGGGTTTGGTTCGGGTGCCAGCCTCAGATTTTCACCTTATCACATAGTCGGCAGTTGCGGATGGGTTATTAGCAATTGCAGGTGGGTTTGGGTGAACAAACAGCTGACCCGCGCACCACTACTAGACATTGATCCAAGGTCAGTTTGGCATTTTTTCCATAATAAAGGTTAGGATTTTGAGAGTAAAACCTGATCCTAAATCTGTGCCTACATGCAATGTCTATGGGGGGAGGACAGGTTGAAAGGGGTGGAAACAGAGTACCATACAGTAGTACACATACAGTGCTTAGCCATATACAATACATATGTATGATTCTCACACACATTACTATAGATTCATACCTGACTATGTGCCTAGAGACACATGTAGAAATGCACGGTCATATCGGCAAAAAACAATGTTTGAGCAAGCACAACAAGTGTTCTTGTTAACCTTACTTGAATAAACAATGTAAATGTAACATAACACTATGAAGTGAAGCTTAATTAAATGATGTTGTTGACTTTACTTGAATATACTATGTTTTGAAACAAAATCCTTGCGAGTGAATTGACACACAAATGAATTAAGCTCACTTGAACATGAAAACTTGCTACTCAAATGCTTTAAGGAAAAATTATTGCCTTAAACTTGTTAAGTTGCAGCAACTTAAAAAGGCCCAATGCAGCCATTTTCATATCAATATCTAATCCTTTCTGGGTAACAATTTAACTGAGATGTAGAGCACAGATCAGACCGAACATTACCAGTTAAGTGTCAGCCAGTCTGGGGAGGTCGGTCACCACAACTTCACTCTCCAGGACAACGGAGTTCTTGACACTAATGGACTTAGACGACATTTCGGTGTTGTCACTGGCAATTGTAAGTAGGGATACCGGTGTGTCAACAATATCTGGCTCATCGGGAATCCTCCCCCTGAAATGCACAAATGCACTTGAGATGAGAATACTAGACAGACGTTATATACAGTGCCTTCAGAAAGTATTCATTCCTGTTGACTTATTCCACAGGCAGAATTCGAAATTGATTAAAATATGATTTTTTCCTCACCCATCTACACAACACCCCATAATGACAAAGTGAAAACATGTCTTTAGACATTTTTGAAAACGAAATACTGAAATATCTAATTTACATTAGTATTCACACCCATGGGTTAATTAATACTTTGTAGAAGTACCTTTGGCGGCAATTACAGCTTTGAGCCTTTCTGGGTAAGTCTCTAGGACAGGCCTGGGAAACTCCAGTCCTCGGGGGCCTGATTGGTGTCACACTTTTCCCCCTGCCCCAGCTAACACACCTGACTCCAATAATCAACTAAATCATAAGCTTCAGTTAAAAATGCAATTAAGTTTAAATCAGGTGTGTTTGCTAGGGATGGGGGAAAAATGTGACACCAATCAGGCCCCCCGAGGACTGGAATTGCCCAGGACTGCTCTAGGAGCTTTGCACACCTGGATTGTTCAAAATTCTTCATGCTCTGTCAATATCGTGATTGATCATAGCTAGACAGCCATGTTCATGTCTTGCATTCAATTTCAAGCCAATTTAAGTCAACTTGGCCACTCAGGAACATTCAATGTTGTCTTTGTAAAAAACCCCAGTGTATATTTGGCCTTGTGTTTTAGGTTATTGTCCTGTTGACAGGTGAATTTGTCTCCCAGTGTCTGTTGGAAAACAGACTGAACCAGGTTTACCTCTAGGAATTTGCCTGTGTTTAGCGCAATTCTGTTTTTTTTTATCCTAAAAAACTCCCTAGTCCTTGCCATTGACAAGTATACCCATATCATGATGCAGCCACCAAGATGCTTGAAAAATTAAGAGTGGTACTTAGGGATGTGTTGTGTTGGATTTGCCCCAAACATAATGCTTTGTATTCAGGACATCAAGTAAAATATTTAGCCACATTTTCTGCAGTTTTACTTTAGTGCCTTAATGCAAACAGGATGCATGTTTTGGAATATTTGTATTAGGTACAGGCTTGCTTCTTTTCACTCTGTAATTTAGGTTAGTATTGTGGAGTAACTTCAATGTTGTTGATCCATCCTCAGTTTTCTATCACAGCCACTAAACTCTGTAACTGTTGTAAAGTCGCCATTGACCAGTCAACCATCTACCAATAGTTGCCCTTCTTTGCGAGGCATCCCTGGTCTTTGTGGTTGAATTTGTGTATGAAATTCATGGTGGGACCTTACAAATAAGTGTATGTGTGGGGTACAGGTGGTCATTCAAAAATCATGTTAATCACTATTATTGCACAGTGTGACACTTGTTAAGCACATTTTTACTCCTGAACTTATTTAGGCTTGCTATAAAAAAGGGGTTGAATAATTATTGACGCAAGACATTTCAGCTTTTCATTTAACACAACAAAATGTGGAAAAAGTCAAGGGGTGAGAATACTTTCTGAAGACACTAAAAATATATCCACCCTGACCTAATGGTTGGTTAAAACACCATACTATCTAATCCTCTCAGATCACTACAGGTGGGTAAATTGTGAATGGGCACAATAATCAATAGTAACCAAAATGACAAGAAACCTACCTTGCATGTTTTGAAAACTCCTAATACTTCCTCACGCAGCAACACAGGACGAGCACAGAGAACAGTGGAGAACATCATGTAGTACCTAAGAAGATAAATAATCATAAATCAATTTTATGACACATAAGCTGGTAAATCAACAGTATGTCAATGTTAAAAATTGACAAAATATCCACCAGAGAAACCTTTGTATATTTAGCCCCAAAAAATGCTGGGCTTGGTTTCATTTGCCTGGTACAATGGAACAAACGGAATAGCAAACTCTTAGCTGCCTTTCAGATACTGTTATTATACTTTCAAGGTTCAACAAGTAGTTGGAATTTTCATTAGACCCAGATCTGATTCCAGCATTATGTGCAGTGCCCTAAAGATCTGAGTCCTCCGTCTTACCCATGTCCTAGATCATGACACCTCAGAATGTCACCCAAAGCATAAGCGATCCTTCCAGTCTTGGATGCTGTCTGTTGGTAAAAGTTCATCAAACGAGGGGTGTGACAGTTGAGCGCAGCATAGAAGAAGTTCGGCAAGTTCTGGTTCCTGATTCGGCAGAACTCTGCATACAGCTAACACTTGGAAATGACAGACCGCAAAAGAACAGTATTTAGCAGTATTATCACAATTTCGGCAACACACTATACCTAATATATTAAAGCATGTCATACTTGTGTAAAAAAAAAACGGCCATACAATTTTACCTGCGATCAAGGAACTCCTTCACAGGTGTAGGTGACTATGCCCTTGGACCGCAGGGCAAATGTGGTCTGCATATACTTGAGATACTCTTGGTAGTGTTGAAACTGGGACAGAGCTAACAGTACATGTATGTGTCTACAGTTTGAAAAATTATGGTGCACAGAGATGATAGGGATAGGCCATCATGTATGGGTGTCTGTTTGCCAATGTCTTCTTGAAGTTATGAACGTCATGGGGAGAATCTGAATTGCATTTCCTTGATTCACCTCTCTCCTCGATTCCATCTCAAAACCCATTGGATGAGAAGGTCAGAAGGGAGGGACCACTTTCTTCATCGTCCAATGGGTTTTGAGAAGAAGGTGAGGAAAGGGGACGTGAGAAATCAAGGAAATGCAATTGAGATTCTCCTCTGTACAATCCTTTTGAAAAAGCAATGTCACAACAGGGCATTACTTCGTGCATCTCAGATATTTAATCCAGTTTACCTTTAATTGGTTGCCTGAAGTCAGCACCAACATCCTTCAGTCAGGCCTATAGAGAGAAATGATCAATATAATGAGTATTACTATTATTAATATAGAGTTAAAGTTCTAATGCAGCCATTTTAAAAGCTATCTACATGTATAATCAGCTTCAATTTGAGGAAATTTGAGACAATAAAACAAACCATGTCACCATGCAAGGCCAAAAGTCCATCTCACCAAAACAGTATTTTCAAACAGCTCTTACACTAAAAGGGCATGATCATAATCTTCACAATGTCACAGTTTTATTCCAACCTCATAGTGTGGAAATGTATATAAAATCATTGGAAATCACATTTTTGACTGCATTGGGCCTTTAAATGGTAAATAGTCTACATGTTAACAAGATGGCACTGACAGATATGGCAGCTCTGCTTCTAGCTCCTAAGCAACATTGCAGTATTGCCGTTTTTTGTGTGTTATTGCTTACATTAATAGCTCAGAATATTGTTTGTGTTATTACATACAGCCAGAAAAAACTTTTGGATATTAAAGCGATTGTAACTCACCAGCATTACGACCAGGAATATGACTTTCCCGAATTGGATCCTTTGTTCATTCCCCCTAAGGCAATTTAACTAATCCCAGAGGCTGCTCAAAAACACTGCCGGCGGAGAAGAGGTATTCGGAGTGGGCTTCAAGTCTGACTCAGGAGGCGTGCACACCATTCATCGCTTCGGAGTATATTACTCGCTAATGTTCAGTCTCTGGATAATAAAGTAGATGAGCTCAGGGCGAGAATCTCCTTCCAGAGAGACATCAGGGATTGTAACATCCTCTGTTTCATGGAAACATGGCTATCTCGGGAAATACTGTCCCCGTCCATGCAGCTAGCTGGGTTCTCAGTACATCACGGAGACAGGAATAAAGAACTCTCCGGGAAAAAGAAGGCGAGGGTGTATGTTTCATGATTAACTACTCATGGTGTGACTGTGATAACATACAGAAACTCAAGTCCTTTTGTTTTCCCGACCTAGATTACCTCAAAGAACTACACTGGACTTTATGCAAACTGGAAACCACATATCCCTTAGGCTGCATTTATTGTAGCTGGGGATTTTAACAAAGCAAATCTGAGGAAAACACTACCGAAGTCCTACCAACACATTGACTGTAGTACCTGCGCTGGAAAAACATTGGACCACTGCTATTGCTAATCCCAACAAGCTTTCTCTACCCTTAACCTTGTTCTGAACACCTCCAAAACAAAGGTCATGTGGTTTGGTAAGAAGAATAACCCCTCTTCCCACAGGTGTTATTACTACCTCTGAGGGTTTAGAGCTTGAGGTAGTCACCTCATACAGGTACTTGGGAGTATGACTAGGAAACCACTGTCCTTCTCTCAGCACATATCAAAGCTGAAGGCTAAAGTTAAATCTAGACTTGGTTTCCTCTATTGTAATCACTCCTCTTTCACCCCAGCTGTCAAACTAACCCTGATTCAGATGACCATCCTACCCATGCTAGATTACGGAGACATAATTTATAGATCTGCAAGTAAGGGTGCTCTTGAGCGGCTAGATGTTATTTACCATTCAGCCATCAGATTTGCCACCAATGCTCCTTACAGGACACATCAACGCACTCCTCTGTAAACCGGTCATCTCTGTATTCCCGTTGCAAGACCCACTGCTTGATGCTTATTTATAAAACTCTTAGGCCTCACTCCCCCCTATCTTAGATATGTACTGCAGCCCTCATCCTCCACATACAACACCCGTTCTGCCAGTCACATTCTGTTAAAGGTCCCCAAAGCGCACACATCCCTGGGTCGTTCCTCTTTTCAGTTCTCTGAATCTAGGGATTGGAACGAGCTGCAACAAACACTCAAACTGGACAGTTCTCAGTCTCTTCATTCAAAGACTCAATCATGGACACTCTTACTGACAGTTGTGGCTGCTTTGTGTGATGTATTGTTGTGTCTACCTTCTTGCCCTTTGTGCTGTTGTCTGTGCACAATAATGTTTTTACCATTATTTGTGCTGCTACCATGTTGTGTTGCTACCATGTTGTTGTTATGTTGTGTTGCTACCATGCTGTGTTGTCATGTGTTGTTGCCTTGCTATGTTATGGTCTTAGGTCTCTCTTTAGGTAGTGTTGAGTTCTCTCTTGCTGTGATGTGTGTGTTGTCCTATATTTATACTGCATTTTTTTTTTTTTTTTTTTTTTTTTTAAGGCCTTTTGGTAGGCCGTCATTTTAAATAAGAAGTTGTTCTTAACTGACTTGTCTAGTTAAATAAAGGTTAAATAAAATAGAAAATACTAAACTTTTCGAAATGCCAACATGCCCCCCCCTCCCTTCAGCAAATATGATGACAAATTAACTTTGCTCCTCCCTTCCTATGGTTAGAAACTTGAACAGGAAGTACTCGTGCCTGACTGAGGGACCTTACAGGTTTGTGTGGGGTATAGAGATGAAGTAGTCATTCAAAAATCATGTTAAACACTATTATTGCACACAGAGTCCATGCAACTTATTATGTGACTTGTGAAGGACATTTTTACTCCTGAACTTATTTAGGCTTGCCATAACAAAGGGGTTGAATACTTATTGACTCAAGACATTTTAGCTTTTCATTTAAATTAATTTGTAAACATTTCTAAAAACATAATTCAACATTAACATGGGGTATTGTGTGTAGGCCAGTGACACAAAATCTCAATTTAATCCATTTTATTAAATTCAGGCTGTAACACAACAAAATGTAGCAAAAAGTCAATGGGTGTGAATACTTTAAGATACTGCAGAAATATCTAAACGTTAATTCAATTGCCTGTATATAGCACAGGAACCACTGACTCGACTTTCAAGACACCTGCTGGTAACTCTTTACTTGTTAGGACAGCATGAGGTCTCCTAAATATGTGTTGACTAGGTGGAACTCTTATGACAATTTTCTACTCGGAGATGCTTTGTGGATACAGCCCCAGATCTGCGCTGGATTTTTTTTATTAATGTTCATACTGGTTACAACCAGTGTGGTAGTCTTTAAAAAAATGTTTTTAGCAAAAGCTTTTCAAGTACTGCTGACAAATAATGCATTCTGATTATTGCATAGATTGTAATGGCCACCTGTGATGTTTGTAAAATACTTTTTTGAAGGTTGTACTGATTATAATGATTATAATGAGCCAATGCTAAGCTATTTGACAGTTGTGTGGCACCATGTTTGTTTACATTATACAATGCATTCTGGCTGTCACGTAAACGTCTGTCAGACCAAAGATGTTATAATGAGGTGAAGGGTACATTTCCAGAAGTGAATAAAAGGAACTGAATGATCATAGATGACAAACCCCCTTCTACATGCATACAGCAAACAGACCAAACTCATCTTGTCTCCTCTTATCATCTTTGTTTTGACAACAAAAAACAAACATGGCGACCCACACAAACTACCCATTATTATACTTTGATTTTTAGAAAGTGTTTTCCTCAATTATTTTGATCATTGGTGAGCTCACGTGAGATGTGATGAAATATAAATAGTAATTGCTATTAGCCAATTCATATTGTGGTTTCAGACGGCTGAGAGTTATCTAAATATGATGGCTTGTCAATCTTTCCTCAGTTAGCACTAGGACTAATGTAGCCTACATTTTCCGGTTTGGATGATTGTGTGCTGTTGCTACTTCTGTTAGTGTCTGAACATTGCATCCAAAAATAAACTGGTCACATTCTGGACGTAACTTTGTAAGGACTGTGTTTGTGCAAAATGTTTCTGTGAAAAAACAGCGTGGCTAGCTTAAATGCTGACTGTAGAGTCAATCGAAACTGGACGTTCTAAATATGCATTCTAATCACACCGGTTTTAGCGTACGCTGCAGGGACCATTATAGAATGGTCACACCCATTTGTTGGTACGTGTTAAGGTTAAAATTAGTATTTCTTTTTTTTTCTTCCAGGTTTTGGATTTTTCCCAGTTTTTTCTGGTTTCCCTCCAGTTATATCACACTTTAATATAAAAACAACATTGGATTTTCTGTGTTAATAACAATGCATAAACTTAGATTTTGAGTGTAGTTACCTTTAATTCAGTGTGCATGCACCATTTGGTTAGCGGTGTTTCTGTAGCACAGTAAGCGTACATGTGATGGAGTTTGCAAATAAAATGCTTACGTGTGGTGCCTCTGGACAGTGAAAAACGAATAAGTTAACCTTTATTTATTGTAATTTCCATTAGTTTGTAGTAGTTATCTAAGTGTTGAGTAAGATTACATATATACCTCAATTGTTATTTCAAATAATTTTGGTGTTTCCACAGCAATTGCTAGCTAGCTAACAGACCTGCCAACTTTATTTGTTGTTACTTTTAAGGTTGGAACCAACATGCAGTACCTCCAGCAGGCAGCGAGGCAAGAACAATTAATCCGCCAGCTCAGGGACAAGTTACACAATGTAACTAACTGCATTGCGGGACTTTGAAACTTGATGTGCTTGTATAATTTTAAAAAATTACAAATAAAAGGCAATGTATGGTTTAAAATTGTCTTTCAGGTTTATTTATTTGAGCTGTTAATGAATATTCCTTTAGAGTTAATATTAGGAAGGTGTACTCAGTGTATATGAACAATTACTTGATAGTTTTGTATTACAGCATTAACATGCCTATAAATATATACCTGTGTATAGCATTAAGAATTGGCACTGATTATATAAAATGTATGCCCATTTTTATAGTGGAAGTGTAACAGCATTACTGCATGGCCTTGCCCCTCTGCATCCTTTATCGTCCAGGCCTTTTCTCCAATCTGGGCTTTCTTCCTTTCTCTATAGCGACGCTGTTTTTCAGCAGTACTAAAACCCATAATGAACAACTATTGCAAATGAGTAAATGGATTTTGATGTAACATATTTGACTTTTACACTGCATCAAGTCTTATTGGACATAGCTGAGAATTGATTGATGTTCATTATTATAGACCTGCTGGATGTAAAAACATTTGGGCGATTCCATGGTAACAGAGTGACACTGAGAATCACATTTTCACTTTAAAATGTATTCCAAGGAAAACCATTGATTGCAAAGTTTAACAAACCATACACCTATATGCAGGTCTACAATGAAAAATTGCCACTGAAAATTTTACTAAAACACATATACTTGAGCTTAGCCGTGGGAAGTAGGGGTGCTGAATCATGAAGAAAATGATTTACACTTTTTCTCCTCACAAAAGTTGTGCACTGGACCTTTACTAGTCCTATTTTAGCGGACCAATATAGTTTTGTTGAGTGGTATGGAGGTTTTTGAGTAGAGAGATCCACAGTAGCTACTGTCATTGAAACTGCTATGGCAGTGCTATGGCAGTGTCTGCTATGGCAGGTGGGTATTTTTTCATTCTTAGTAGATTTAATCTCAATGTTAATCTCAAAGTGCACCAAAGACTCAAGCCACCCTAGTCGTAGACTGTTCTCTCTGCTACCGCATGGCAAGCGGTACCGGAGCGCCAAGTTTAGATCCAAGAGGCTTCAAAACAGCTTCTACCCCTAAGCCATAAGACTCCTGAACATCTAATCAAAATGGATACCGACTATTTGCATTGACCCCTCTTTTACACCGCTGCTACTCTCTGTTATCTATGCATAGTCACTTTAATAACTCTACCTTCATATCACCTCAATTACCTTGACTAACTGGTGCCCCTGCACACTAACTCTGTACCGGTACCCCCTGTATATAGTCTCGCTATTGTTATTTTATTTCTGCTCTATAAACTACGTTGAACTTTTATTTCTTATTCTTGATTTTTTTTAAACTGCATTGTTGGTTAGGAGCTTGTAAGTAAGCATTTCACCGTAATGTCTACACCTGTTGTATTCGGCACATGTAAAAATTAAAAAGGAGAGCCGCACACTCTAGGAGCTCAGATGCAATAATTTAATAACCAATGTTTCGACAGACAAGTTGTCTTCATCAGGGTATAATGACAAACACTGCGGGGTGACTAGTTCATACAGTGTCAAGGACACACACAGGTGTCTGTAATCATGGCCGGGTGTGGCCTGTATTCGGTACATGTGGCCAATATAATTTGATTTGATATTGATGCATTTAGCCGTTAAATAATTGTATTATTTTGGGGGGAGGGCTACTAGGGTTCCCCTCCCTAATGTCCTCAAATCCTAGCAATGTCCCTGACACAGGTTACTGCACTTTGCAACAAATGGTTGTGTATTTGTAATTTCTCATGGATAGATATATTTAACAAAGGGTGGTATTGTAGCGATTGTCAGACTGATGGATGCGACGACTAGCGAGGAACTTTGTTGCGGTGCAGAGATTTTTTTAGTCACTGAACATTTGGACAAATCACGATTATAAAAAGTTTTCGAACTTCAAAATTTCATAAAGGAAGGGAACATTTTGCCCATACTTTGGCTGACAGTTTTTGTTTAGGGGGTAGAGACTTTGCTAGTCTCGTTAGCATCTTTTCTCATACATCTCCCCAAAAACCTAATCTAACATTTGATGCAATTGTGCAAGATTTTAGTTCTGTTTTAGTTTTCCTGTTTTGCACAAATAACATTTGATTGATTGATTGTTGGATTGATTAATTAAATATTGACTTATAAGAGACCCTCCTTTTTCAGCTCTTCCCCTTTGCCTCTTCCCTGTGCTAACCCCTTAATCTGAGGACAGCCAGGCAGGCCGTCAGTAACAAGCCAATGCTAAATGCTAGCTGACAGGACAGCAGCCAAAGCCTGGGCTCCCCGCATGTGCTAATCTGAGGGCTTTAACTAGAACACACGGCACTGAGAGAGAGCAGAGAGCAGGGCCGGCCAGCCTGATCTGCAACAAGACACAAATAGTCTGTCACACACACACACAAATACTCAGTCACAGACACACTGATGCAAAACCATATTGAAAAATCCATACACACATGCCCAAAACACACACACCACACATTCAGACAGAGGATTTCAGAGACAGATCGAGAGAGATGTGCTTATGTGAGGCCAAGACTGGGAACCAGAGAGGAGAATCAGCAAGGAAACCATGACAACCAGACAACCAGCCTCAGCAACCAACCCAGCATTTCTCACAGACCCAAACAGACAGTAAGCCTTTTCAGGGTTAATATGAGTGTAAGACAGGGTCTTAAAGACTGAGTGTGTGTGTGTGTGTGGGGGGGGGGGGGGGGGGTCTTAAAGGCATTAACGCCACTGCCAAGTGCACAGATATTTAACATTGGATGTCCACACTGCCAACATATACCAGCTACTAGGAACTAGCAGTGACGGGCACGCAGACACACACCAAGAGAAATGCCAGCAAGGACTGAAAACTAGTTCTTAAATGGCACACAAACACTATACACACACACACAAAGAAATACCAGCGACTACCTTACTGGCTGTCTCAAACACACACACACCAACTGATTGGCAGTCTCAAACACACCGATTGCGGGACTGTCACTCCTGCCATATATTATTGAGGCAACAAAGTGTGCTCCTAAATAAATGTAGCAATTCATTTCGCCAGAGAATGGAAAGGCAAAACGCTGTGACTGCCTCACAAATGGCACCCTATTCCCTATTTAGAGCAAAACTTTTGACCAGATCCCAGTGCACTCTTTAGGGTATCGGGTGCCAATCGGGACACAGATAATGTATGCGTTTACCATTCTCTCTGCTGTGTCCAAAGAAAGCTACCGTAAAATTCCAAATAAAATCAGGCAATAACTGATCAACAACACTCCACAGCACAGTGTGTGTGTTTTGTAAAATGGACCGTAGCTTCTTCTCGTTCTTTTCTTATTCGCCTCGCTTTAGAAGAGGTGAGACAAACACAGGCTGTGGATGCGCTGAGTTAGGGCCCAAATAGAACACAATGGAGTTTGACAGCGACCAAGCCTCCGCAACACATGCACACTCTAAACAACAACAAAAAACACATACAAGCACATGAAACTTTGTGATTTCAAAGGACCCAAATATTTCAGACGTCATTGAAGATACTTGAACTTATGGGTTCTCAAATACACCCACACAAACCCACATACACCCATTCAGACACACATTAACCCACCTCTAACTCCTCCTATGACCTTCACCCAGGATGGACATATTAAGAGGAAGGGTATAAGGGGGGGAGGAGTGATAAAATAATGAAGAAAATTATCAATAAAGTGCTCGAAGTAATAACCTCCAATCCGCTAGTCAGTGGCGTCCCAAATGGGACCCTCTTCCCTATATAGTGCACTATATAGGGAAGTGGGTGCCATTTGGGACAAAGCCAGTCAGAACTGACGAGCAAGACCACTTCACGCCTCAAGATTCTTCTCCCTACTACTCTTTCCACCATCATTAATCTGGGAGAATCCTTGGCTACATAAAATCACTCTAATCGATACTATCCCGCAGAGACCTTGTCTGATTTAACACACCACTGGGTTGCTGTATGAATCCCGACTGTGAAAAGAGAGGGATCGAGGGAGGGAAGAGGGTGTAACAGTCAATGACAGAGACCTTGGTTATGTAATATCTGATGAAGTGGCAGACAGAGCGAGGGGGGCTCATTCACTGTCAGATTCACTGAGAAACATGCAGGGAGGCCCAAGCATGAGAGTTCAGGACAGTAGTGTGTGTGTGTGAGTTTGTGTGTGAAGCAGCATAACAATGGCCTTGAAGTGACAAGTTAAAGGAGAGAGCAGTTCAGGGCTGTTTCTGTGTCTGTGCTCAAAGCAAAGGGCCTCGTTCATAAACATTGAGTTTGTCCAAAATATGCGTGAGCCACTTTTCACGCAAAAGTTGGAATTTATAAAAACCTAAGCTTGAAGTGAGAATGTGCTTATCCTCCTGCAAACTTTAGACCATGTGTATGCACAGTTCCTAGTGATTGAAGTATTGCATTGCAATTAAGGCAAAAGCAGCCTAGCCTTGTGCAGGAATATATGACTCATATTCATAAAAATAAAAAAGTTAACCAAATATAATAGCTGGATGGAATAAAGATGGAATTCCTCACCTTTTCTGGCTGTGATGGTTTCATACTCGCAAAATAGCCTATAGGCCTACAAAAGTTAAGATATAGGACAAATGGTAGCCTCTCTCATTTAATTGGACCCACTTCACAGTAGTAAATAGATAAGCTATTTCAAGTATTTTTCTCTATGCGATAAGAAGTGCAGTTGAATGGTAGAACACACGGTTCACCTTTTCCATTGACGTTTGTTGGCTACGTCTGAACACTAATGTCAAATTTCTCAATTCGACTGGTGAGTAAAAGGACAGGCGCTGTTATGCATGTAAAGATCTTCTCTCGTTTACATAACACACACTCAGTCATCTGTTCCAGCAATGCACTCCTGTTGCGGCAAGCAGGTTGGAATGCACATACACACACAGGTGCATGCACAAACAAAGCACACAGCTGCTTATTCATCCGTGTGTGTTTGTGTTGTGTCAGTATGCGTGTGTGTTTGTAGTGTATGTGAATGTGTGTGGGTTTTGTGTGAGAGTATCAGTGTAGTGTGTGTGAGTGTGTGTGTGCATATAGTGTGTATATATAGTCATCTAGATATAGTCAGTGCAAGTTAGGGTCCTTGCAGATTGTCCGGGCAACCATTTAATTAACTATTTAGCAGTCTTATGGTTTGGGGGTAGAAGCCGCCTCGGAGCCTGTTGGTCTGAGAGCCAATGCTCCGGTACTGTTTGCTGGTAGCAGAGTGAACAATCTATGGCTCGGGCAATAGTTTGCAAGTGCTGCCACATGCGTTGGAGCCGGAGTAGTACGATTCAATCTTAGTCCAGTATTGACGCTTTGCCTGCTTGATGTTTCATCGGAGGGCATAGCGGGATTCCTTATAAGCTTCCGGGTTAGAGTCCCCGCTCTTTGAAAGTGGCAGCTCTTCCCTTTAGCTCAGTGCGGATGTTGCCTGTTATCCATGGCGTCTGGTTGGGGTACTACGTACAGTCACTGTGGGGACAACGTCATCAATGCACTTATTGATGAAGCCAGTGACTGATGTGGTGGTGTACTCCTCAATGCAATCGGAAGAATCCCGGAACATATTCCAGCCTGTGCTGGCAACGCAGTCCTGTAGCTTAGCATCTGCTTCATCTGACCACTTTCTTAATGACTGAGTCACTGGTGCTTCCTGCTTTAGTTTTTGCTTGTTAGCAGGAATCAGGAGGATATAATTATGGTCAGATCTGCCAAATGGAGGGCGAGGGAGAGATTTGTACACGTCTCTGGGTATAGATTAAAGGTGGTCTAAAGTTGTTTCCCTCTGGTTGCACATTTGACATGCTGGTAGAAATTTGGTAAAATTGATGAGTTTCCCTGCATTAATGTACCCGGCCACTAGGAGCGCTGCCTCTGGATGAGCGTTTTCCTGTTTGCTTATGTTTGTATACAGCTCATTGAGTGTGGTCTTAGTGCCAGCATTGGTTTGAAGTGGTATATAGACAGCTACAAAAAACTATTGGTAAATAGTGCGGTCTATAGCTTATCTCAGGCGAGCAAAACCTTGAGACTTCCTTAAAATGTTGTGTTAGAGCTGTTGTTTACAAATATACATAGACGGCCACCCTTTGTCTTACCAGAAGCTGCTGTTCTATCCTGCCGAAAAAGCTTAACCCGCCAGCTCTATGTTATTCATGTGCAAGATAGGGTCCGTGCAGAACCTGGTTCCTCTAGGTTTCTTCCTAGGTTCCTGCCTTTCTAGAGAGTTTTTCATAGCCACTGTGCTTCTACATCTGTATTGCTTGCTGTTTGGGGTTTTAGGCTGGATTCTGTATAGCACTGTGACATCAGCTGATGTAAAAAGGGCTTTAAAAATACAGTACATTTGATTGAGTTGACTGACATACATGGAGTCACACTATATCTCTCTAACACACACACACACACACACAGGAGTGAAGATCACTGTCACAATTGCCCTAGGTAGGGCTGTTGCGATGACTGTATTACCGCCACACCGGCAGTTATGACCTCAGTCAAATTCCATGTGACCGTTGAGTCACAGTAATCTCATCCTATGCGCTCTGCACATGAATGCCGCTGATGCGTTAGTAGTACCCAACTCGCTAACGACTCCCAGATCGCAAATGGCCTGGTTCTCAGCCCGCTCTTGTCCCACATCAATACAAATGTGATCGAAAATAACACGTATTACCAAAACAGCATCATGCTTTTGACGCTCACCGTTCAGCTACATTGTGTGACCTCACTGTGATAGAAGTTGAACAAAAAGTTGAAACTGAATGGAAAACATGGTTGTTCAAAAAGTTCCGGTACAGCCCGTAGAAACATGCCAACCTAAGTATGGAATGTTTTTAACATAAGACTTAATTAATGTTCCAACCGGACAATTCCTTTGTCTGTACAAATTAAGTGGAACCTTTCACGTGAGCGCGCCAGACCGAGGCTGTGGCACTTTGCCAGACCACTCACTCAAAGAGCCCTTATGAGCTCCTCCTTTAGAGTAGAATCCTCAAAACAGGTTCTAAATACTGTTGACATCTAGTGGAAGCCTTGGGAAGTGAAACACAACTAATACCACCCTGTATCTTCAATGGGGGCTGAGTTGAAAAACTACAAACCTCAGATTTCCCACTTCCTGGTTGGATTTGTCTCAGGTTTTCGCCTGCCATATGAGTTCTGTTATACTCACAGACATCATTCAAACCGTTTTAGAAACTACAGAGAGGAATAATATCCTTCCTCTCCAATACTAATAATAATATGCATATATTAGCATCTGGGACAGAGTAGGAGGCAGTTCACTCTGGGCACGCTATTCATCCAAATGTAAAAATACTGCCCCCTATCCCAAAAAGGTTAAAATGGAGTGAACGATGCTGAATGGGTGTAGACAAAGAAGAGCTCTTCACTAAGTACCAAAAGGCCATTTTCTCAAAAGTGAGTTTACAAGTTTATCAGCTTTCAAAGCTGAATGACTTTCCCATTGTTCCTAAAAAATGCAGTGTATGATATAGCATTTTGTAGCTCCGAGTCTCTACTTTTATCCAATGTAAAACAACAACACTAAATTTTGCTACATAAGACCGATTTGAGCCGGTCGGTCACATATTATCACTTGATGAGAGAACAGTGTGTGCAGACTGAGGCAAAAGTCCCATCATGCAGCCCATAGGCCTATACGCTTTGATTTCTAAGATATTCTAAGGTTTGCATCATTCACAACTAATGTTGCTACATAACGCTAACTCTAGCATATATGACCTGCTTCCAATTTGAACTTTTATGCTCTACATTGCCACTTTATATGCGTACAGCTCTCGGGAACAGGAATAATATCCTTCCTATTTAATAAATCTCAGTTAAATTAGATTCTTACTATAAAATCATATAAAATAGTGGCACAGAATACATAACTATATCTTGTCTGCTAAATAAACTAGCCTACAGCCTAGGCTGCCATTGGAATGGTACATAGCATGATAACATACAGTAGGCTGACTCAGAATATACTATTCTGTTCTTCTAGGAATTCATTTTCTTCATATAATAAAGTTTTTTTTAGACCCGCTTCAAATAAATCATGGATTTATTGAGATGGTGTATATTAAATGGATTTAATATACTTTTTTAAATGTAGATGTTCCAAAGGTGTGCAACAGCAACTTCTATGCGTGGAGGCCTGGAGATGCTAAGTGTGTTTATGTTAATTAATGGTCAATTACTGAGAGACCAGAAGTCATTCACATGACAGTTGCCAGCTGACAAAATGTCATGACCGCCACAGCCCTAGCCCTAGCCCTAGGTTCCACCATGGTTCCGGCACTCGAGCACGACAACTGTATCAGTAGCTTCAAAATGGCTTCCATGATTCTGTGGCTTCAGTCCCAATCAGGACCCAGCCAAGCAGGAAGGCAGCATCTATGGATCCTTCAGGCCCCAGAAAACAGAGCGGCTAGAGCCGGAATGGCTCTGGTACTCAGGACACAGAAAAGCAATAAACCTGGAGGAGGACCCTCGTGTCTACATGGAGGGCTGGTAAAGAAAGAAAGAGACTGATATCGACAGAGACTGAGAAAGAAAAATAGAGAGATATCAAGAGGAAAGAGAGAGAGAGTAAGAAAAAAAAGACAGAGAAAGGAAAAGTGGGAGAGTGGTCTGTGATCCCTTGTAGAACGGTGTCATGGGTGTAGCTGTGTATCAATGTACTAGTTTAGTGGTGTATTATTGTAGACAATGTATCAGTGTGTTTGGTGTAGCACTATAGCAGTGTACTGTAGCAGCCTTGGTCCCCTGTGTACCATGTGAGTGTGTGAGTGAGAGCTGAGGGGACTTTAGCTGTGAAGGGGATTAGGCCAGGAAGCAGAGCTAGAGCCAGTGCGTGTGTGTGCGAGCGCGCATGCGTGTCCAGCCCTAATCACTTAATGAACAGGAACCAGCTCCATGGCTCAGTGCAGGCCAGCAAGACACCCTAGGCCTCCCTTCCACTGTCTTTTCAATTAATACCTCATAGCTTGGCTGGGACAGTCACCAGAGACAAGATGAGGCTGAGCAAAATTGTATCTCACCAGAGACAAGCTAATTGGCTGAAGGCAACCGTCAATCTTAACAAAGACACGTTCATTGGCTAAACACAACAGTCAATCTCACCAGAGACAAAACAAATAGTCACCAATCAGAGCATGGAACATTCACCAAAGTCCAACCCATTAGTAAAACCCTGTCGCTATTCTCACCTGTCAATCCCAGTGGACAGAAACTGTCACCTTCCTCATCAAAAACAATGCCATTGGCTGAACTCAGCCCAGTGACCATTTCCCGAGAGAGGAGACAGATTAACAAGGGGTTAAGGTCACAGTTATGAAAATTTAGGACACTAAAGAGGTCATTTCTACTGACTCTGAAAAACACCAAAACAACTTTGCCAAGGGTCCCTGCTCATCTGTGTGAACGTACGTGCCTTAGGCATGCTACAAGGAAGCATGAAGACTGCAGATGTGGCCAGGGCAATAAATTGCAATGTCGCACAATCCCTCCATCAGTGCTCAGACTGTCCGCAATAGGCTGAGAGGCTGGACTGGGGGCTTGTAGACCTGTTGTAAGGCAGGTGTCGCCCATGTCGCCTATGGGGACAAACCCACCGTCGCTGGACCAGACAGGACTGGCAAAAAGTGCTCTTCACTGACGAGTCGCGGTTTTGTCTCACCAGGGGTGATGGTCAGATTCGCGTTTATCGTTGAAGGAATGAGCGTTACACCGAGGCCTGTACTCTGGAGAGGGATCGATTTGTAAGTGGATGGTCTGTCATGGTCTAGGGCGGTGTGTCACAGCATCTTCGGACTGAGCTTGTTTTTATTACAGGCAATCTCAACGCTGTGTGTTACAGGGAAGACATACTCTCCCATCATGTGGTCCCCTTCCGGCAGGCTCATCCGGACATGACCCTCCAGCATGACAGTGCCACCAGCCGTACAGCTCGTTCTGTGAATGATTTCCTGCAAGACAGGAATGCCTGTGTTCTGTCATGGCCAGCGAAGAGCCCAGATCTCAATCCCATTGAACACGTCTGGGACCTGTTGGATCGGAGGGTGAGGGCTAGGGCCATACCCCCCAGAAATGTCCGGGCACTTGCAGGTGCCTTGGTGAAAGGGTGGGGTAACATCTCACAGCAAGAACTGGCAAATCTGATGCAGTCCATGGGGAGGAGATGCACTGCAGTACTTAATGCAAATGGTGGCCACACCAGATACTGACTGTTACTAGAGGTCAACCGATTAATCGGCATGGCCGATTTAATTAGGGCCAATTTCAAGTTTTCATAACAGTCTGTAATCAGCATTTTTGGATGCCGATTACATTGCACTCCATGAGGGGACTGCATGGCACGATGTTACGCGAGTGCAGCAAGGAGCCAAGGTAGCTAGCATTAAACTTATCTTATAAAAAAACAATCAATCTTAACATAATCACTAGTTAACTACACATGGTTGATGATATTACTAGTTTAACTAGCTTGTCCTGCGTTGCAAATAATCAATGCGGTGCCTATTAATTTATCATCGAATCACAGCCTACTTTGCGAAACGGCTGATCATTTAACAAACGCATTCGCGAAAAATAACTGTCGTTTCACCAATGTACCTAGCCATAAACATCAATCCCTTTTTTTAAATCAATACACGAGTATATTTTTTAACCTGCATATTTAGTTAAAAAATTAATGTTAGCAGGCAATATTAACTAGGGAAATTGTGTCACTTCTCTTGCCTTCTGTGCAAGCAGAGTCAGGGTATATGCAGCAGTTTGGGCCGCCTGGCTCATTGCGAACTGTGTGAAGACCATTTCTTCCTAACAAAGACATTAATTATTTTGACAGAATTTTACATAATTATGACATAACATTGAAGGTTGCGCAATGTAACAGCAATATTTAGACTTATGGATGCCACCCATTCGATAAAATACGGAACGGTTCTGTATTTCACTGAAAGAATAAAACGTATTGTTTTTCGAAATGATAGTTTACGTATTTGACCATATTAATGATCTAAGGCTTGTATTTCTGTGAATTTATTATATTATGATTAAGTCTATGATTTGGTATTTGATAGAGCCGTCTGCCTGAGCGGTGTTAGGCAGCAGCAGGCTAGTAAGCATTCATTCAAACAGCACTTTCCTGCCTTTGCCAGCAGCTCTTCGCAATGTTTGAAGCACAGCGCTGTTTATGACTTCAAACCTATCAACTCCCGAGATTAGGCTGGCAATACTAGAGTGCCTATAAGAGCATCCAATATTCAAAGGTATATGAAATACAAATGGTATAGAGAGAAATAGTCCTATAATTCCTATAATACCTACAACCTAAAACTTCTTACCTGGGAATATTGAAGACTCGTGTTAAAAGGAACCACCAGCTTTCATATGTTCTCATGTTCTGTAAGGGTTTTCCTCCTCTTCGTCTGAAGAGGAGAGGCGAGAAGAATCGGAGGACCAATATGCGGCGTGGTAAGTGTCCATGTCGTTTTTTAATAACAAAAATACTGAACACTATGAAATACAAAAACAATAAACGAATACGTGAAATGACAAAACCGAAACAGTACCGTGTGGTGAAAAACACAGACACGGAACTACCACCCACAAACAAACAGTGAAACCCAGGCTACCTAAGTATGATTCTCAATCAGAGACAACTAATGACACCTGCCTCTGATTGAGAACCATACTAGGCCGAAACATAGAAATCCCAAAAACATAGAAATCCCAAAATCATAGAAAAACAAACAGACTGCCCACCCCAACTCACGCCCTGACCATACTAAATAACGACAAAACAAAGGAAATAAAGGTCAGAACGGGACATGTTCTGAGCAAGGAATTTAAGCGTTAGCTTTTTTACATGGCACATATTGCACTTTTACTTTCTTCTCCAATACTGTGTTTTTGCATTATTTAAACCAAATTGAAAATGTTTCATTATTTATTTGAGACTAAATAGATTTTTATGAATGTATTATATTAAGTTAAAATAAGAGTTGTTGGGCGGCAGGTGGTTAGAGCGTTGGACTAGTAACCGGAAGGTTGCAAGTTCAAACCCACGAGCTGACAAGATACAAATCTGTCGTTCTGCCCCTGAACAGGCAGTTAACACACTGTTCCTAGGCTGTCATTGAAAATAAGAATTTGTTCTTAACTGACTTGCCTAGTTAAATAAATCGGTATCGGCTTTTTTTGGTCCTCCAATAATCTGTATCGGAATTAGCATTGAAAAATCGTAATCAGTCGACCTCTGACTGTTACTTTTGATTTTGACCCCCCCTTTGTTCAGGGACACATTATTCAATTTCTGTTAGTCACATGTCTGTGGAACTTGTTCAGTTTTTGTCTGTTGTTGAATCTTGTTATGGTCATACAAATATTTACACATGTTAAGTTTGCTGAAAATAAACGCAGTTGACAGTAAGAGGACGCTTCTTTTTTTGCTGAGTTTATATGGATGCCCCTTTCTAAAAAAATAGTCAGGGAATATCCACGTCGGACTCCTCAGAGTTATGAATGATAAGACTTATTTTATTTCAGCATTTTGGTAGATTTGTTATAGCATATGATGTCAGTGGGACATGGTAAATCTTATCTCATCCTTAGCTTCTGTTTGATGGATATCAAATATGTAACGGTGATTGTATTGTCTTATGCAGTTTGATTCTAGTACTGTACTTGTGGATATGAAACTACTCTCTCACAGTGTAAGTGTGTGCGTGTGACCTGCACTTTTAACATCTTAGCATGACTCCCACTGTCCACCCTGTGTTGATATTGAGTTTATATTGAATCATATAGATTTACAACCCAGTCTTCTAATTAAGGCACTAGGCAGGGTTACTTTGTGTTTATACAGATTATTGGTAACCAACTATGTAGCAGTGGTCTGCTAGGTGTAAACATAAATAGAGAGTGTATGTGTGCATCTCAGCATTTCCATGCTATGGTTGTCTGTCTTTGCACATGTCTGTGTTCCTGTCTATGTGTGTGTAATTCTGCATGCATGCATGTGTTGCATCTTTGCAGCTGGACTATGTGTGTGTATGATGGTGTTTGGTTAGCGTGTGGTGTGTTAGCCCAGAGAAATCCCACTCAGATAAATGATAGTGTGCTGTTGCTCTATTAATTGCCTACCATCTGTAAGCTGTTAGTGTCTTAACAACCGTTCCACAGGTGCATGTTCATTAATTGTTTATGGTTCATTGAACAAGCATGGGAAACAGTGTTTAAACCCTTTACAATGAAGATCTGCAAAGTTATTTGGATTTTTACTAATTATCTTTAAAAGACAGGTTCCTGAAAAAGGGACATTTCTTTTTTTGCTGAGTTTACATAGCCTGTGTTGTAGGGTATAGTTGCCCCTATATGCTGATCTTGGGTCAGTTTTGCATTTCCCCTTCCAATGGTAAAGATGCGGATTGGGTGAGGGGAAGCTGATCCTAGATCTGTACATAGGGGAAACTTAGCCCAGGAGTCAGAGCATACAGTATCAAGCGTCACAGCAGGACCGGCTGGCCTGGGTAGGAGCTGTGACGCCTGTTGTGGCCGCTTTAGACAACAGATGGACAGAGAAAATCTCTCTCTCTCATTTTTGGGGCAGCGCACAGAGCGTGTTGCATCACTCTCCCCCTCTCATCTCTGCCGGGTAGGGTCTGCGCCTGCCTTTGGGTCTGTTCCCAGCACCACGCTGCTGTAGCAAGTCACTGACTGCAAAGGACTCTAGCAAACATCCATAGCTACTGTAGGATAAACCTAATGACATCCATCCATATACGTGTATTTCAACGAGACAATAAAACAGAAGCCTTGGTGAAACAAGAAGGCTGCTGGTCATTTATGTCAATCTCTGCTAAAAAAGACCACCAAAATAGACTTCTGCATAGCCTTTATTATCTATGACAGGTATAGCCTATACAGACTAAAACTAATGCGTTCGTATATGATCCTTTAACATGTCAGGTATTTAGCCTTGATATCCACTCCTATTTGACAACGGAATATAGCCCTTAAAATCAACCGTTGAACAGTTTGCCTCCTTCCAATACCAGTCCTATACGCTGGGCATTCTATGGGAGAGCTCACCATGAACAAATAAACAGCCAGGAGAAACGTTGCGTTGCCTACTAAGAATAGATCAAGGTATCAAGGCAGATCAGGATTAGCTCTGCGTTGTGTGCTGAAATCACAGGACACACTGAAAGGCAATAAGGCGGACAATGAGGGAGCAGGGAACAAGTTCGTTTTAAATCACACACACACACACTTTCGCTGTGCGAGGACTGGAAACACACCCAATCTCGACCAGGGCTTCACAAACAGAACGCATATCAACTGAGCAGCCAGCATCATAAGCGCCCAAATACCCTCTCCTATCCCGCACACTGTTCCAGCACAATCGTGTGAGAAGCACTGCGCTCGAAAACAAAAACCCAAATTCGTTTAATAGGGGGGCAGATAATTGTCCGCAAACACAATCATCAGCTTTGTCAACCCACCAGACGAAATTAACTCACTGCAGAGAGCGGTCCGACAGCCCAGCCTATGCCATGTTTATGCAATTAGTGAAAGCGAGAGAGGTGGATACCGTTAGGTTATGAGAAAGCTCAACCAACCTGTCTGTCCTTTGCCGAGCGTCTTTTCCAAGCGATACGGTCCCACGTAATTGGCATGTTGAGCACCACTGTTGTCTTTCCCAGACGATGACATTTTGATTGGCGAAAAAAACACTTTGCAAATAAGCGCAGTTGCAGTTATTCCGAGAATAACACACAATCCTCTTGATCTTGGCAGGTCCAGGCGTTATTTTTTTACTCCACAAACCCACTTGCCTATCCTCCCGTCTCTCTCTCGCTCTGCACTCACTCGGACTCTCTCTCTCTCTCGCGCTGTTTGGGTACGAAGGATTCTCTCTACCCCTTTCCTCGGTTTCCTGCAGATGCACGGAGAGTGCTTTAGCCTAGGATCCGAAAATCATTGTTGGTTGAGCCTGCAGTGCCAGTGTTCGCCTGTCGGGATGCGGTTGGAACACTCGCTGAAAGTGCAGACAGGGAGGTCCGCAGCATTTTTAGAATGATTGACAGGGAATCCGAACAAACACATAGCTCGAAAACCCTGCCGCACCACCCACCTTGTTGCTGAAGCAACTTCTATTTGCAACAATAGTTGCAGACATTTTATGAAATCTCAGGGAGACACATTTTTTTCCACAGTTTTCACTTCAGAGTCTCAGACTCTCAGACCAGTATTCCTCTTAAAATGTAAATTGATTAATCATACCGTAGGCTACATTCTGAGTTTCTGTTGTATGGTATTGTCAATGTTTTCCAATATCTGAAAAGTGTAGTAAGCATGGGCCTATAGGTGCTATTGAATGTAATAAATCTACTACCACGGTACCAGCATTACCATTCAGTTCTAATTGAATTTGCCACCCACAATTCCCACATCCCATGAAAATGTACCTCAACAAAGCAGCAAGGTCCTCCTTTGAACCCATATAGCCTGGGAACGGTGTTGTGTGTGCGTGTCAGCCCTGGGTTTAATTTCACAACCCACTGGTCTAAGACCTGTGACTGTGACCTGGTCCTGTGTCGGCCGACACCCTGAGAGGTGCAGGTGTCAGGGGATGGACGCCTGTCCAATGTCATGCTTTTCAGGTCTGACAGCACATGCACAGACACACTTATGCACAAGCACACAGACAACATTTCATATGGAAATGAAGAGGAGTAGCAGGCGCAGTGGCCATGTGTGTGTTTGCTGTTCTACTCCATTCAATTTAAATAAAAAAATGGAAAAAATAATCTGACATGGAAAATATATATATCTGACATGGAAAAGATATATATCTGACATGGAATATATATATATATATATATATATATATATATATATATATATATACACACATACCCAAACAAACCAACACACACACACAAACAAACCACACATTTCATTGCAAAAAAATATATATATATACAGTGGGGCAAAAAAGTATTTAGTCAGCCACCAATTGTGCAAGTTCTCCCACTTAAAAAGATGAGAGAGGCCTGTAATTTTCATCATAGGTACACTTCAACTATGACAGACAAAAGGAGAGAAAATAATCCAGAAAATCACATTGTAGGATTTTTAATGAATTTATTTGCAAATTATGGTGGAAAATAAGTATTTGGTCACCTACAAACAAGCAAGATTTCTGGCTCTCACAGACCTGTAACTTCTTCTTTAAGAGGCTCTTCTTGTCCTCCACTCGTTACCTGTATTAATGGCACCTGTTTGAACTTGTTATCAGTATAAAAGACACCTGTCCACAACCTCAAACAGTCACACTCCAAACTCCACTATGGCCAAGACCAAAGAGCTGTCAAAGGACGCCAGAAACAAAATTGTAGACCTGCACCAGGCTGGGAAGACTGAATCTGCAATAGGTAAGCAGCTTGGTTTGAATAAATCAAATGTGGGAGCAATTATTAGGAAATGGAAGACATACAAGATAAGTGGGATAATCTCAGTGGGATAATCTCCCTCGATCTGGGGCTCCACTCAAGATCTCACCCCGTGGGGTCAAATTTATCACAAGAACGGTGAGCAAAAATCCCAGAACCACATGTGGGGACCTAGTGAATGACCTGCAGAGAGCTGGGACCAAACCGTCAGTGGGGCGGCAGGGTAGCCTAGTGGTTAGAGCGTTGGACTAGTAACCGGAAGATTGCAAGTTCAAATCCCCGAGCTGACTAGGTACAAATCTGTTGTTCTGCTCCTGAACAGGCAATTAACCCACTGTTCCTAGGCAGTCATTGAAAATAAGAATTTGACTTGCCTAGTTAAATAAAAGTAAAATATAAAAACTACGCCGCCAGGGACTCAAATCCTGCAGTAACCGGACGTGTCCCCCTGCTTAAGCCAGTACATGTCCAGGCCCATCTGAAGTTTGCTAGAGAGTATTTGGATGATCCAGAAGAAGATTGGGAGAATGTCATATGGTCAGATGAAACCAAAATATAACTTTCTGGTAAAAACTCAACTGTTTGGAGGACAAAGAATGCTGAGTTGCATCCAAAGAACACCATACTTACTGTGAAGCATGGGGGTAGAAACATCATGCTTTTGGGCTGTTTGTCTGCAAATGGACCAGGACGACTGATCCGTGTAAAGGAAAGAATGAATGGGGCCATGTATCGTGAGATTTTGAGTGAAAACCTCCTTCCATCAGCAAGGGCATTGAAGATGAAACGTGGCCGGGTCTTTCAGCATGACAATGATCCCAAACACACCGCCCGGGCAACGAAGGAGTGGCTTTGTAAGAAGCATTTCAAAGTCCTGGAGAGGCCTAGCCAGTCTCCAGATCTCAACCCCATAGAAAATCTTTGGAGGGAGTTGAAAGGCCGTGTTGCCCAGCAACAGCCCCAAAACATCACTGCTCTAGAGGAGATCTGCATGGAGGAATGGGCCAAAATACCAGCAACAGTGTGTGAAAACCTTGTGAAGACTTACAGGAAACGTTTGACCTCTGTCATTTCCAACAAAGGGTATATAACAAAGTATTGAGAAACTTTTGTTATTAAATATATATATATATATATTTATATTTCATAAAACGCCATGATATCTTCAATGAAATCGTTGAAAATACAACTTTCCGAAATACAACTCCTCTAATCGTCAAGGCGAGAATGGAGTTCGTTACGCATGCGATATCAAACAAGGAATGGTGCTCCAACCCAAAACCATTACATACTGGCGTTTACCTCATTTCATTGGCTATCTACCCAGCTAGATTTCAAGAAGATCAGTGGTCATTGGGCAGAAATACAGTCCATCAACGAAGCTTCGCTAAAACGATTGGTGCGCCAGGTAGTCATTGCTCGTTGTCTTCAAATCAGTTCACTTCGGTCAATACTCCCTGCAAGAAAAACACTGAAATTTGGCTGTGTTGCAAACATCCAGAGGAATGCACTGAAACCAACCATGACTAGATAAACAATGTTTTACCGTGTGTAATTACGTCGAATGCTCCATAGAAAATTGATAGAGATAGAATTCACGGCACAAACAGGTTACAAAATGTTTCGATTTAACCTATAAAAATTGATTTTATCAAAGAAAACGGCACTTCATTTGATCACTGGGACCTTCAGGAAGAGAAATAAGAGCAAGATATCAGAATATAAGTCATAATTTTACCTTCAGATGTGAATGTGTAAAAACTGTCATGGCGGAAAATGTTTCTGTTGTTGATTGCTCTTCTCAAACAAAAGCATGGGATTTGTTCTCTGTAATAGCCATTTTAAATTGGAAAACGTAGTTTGATTACCAAGATTCTAATCTTTTGAAGGGTGTAAGACACTTGCATTTTCAAGAATGTTTAATGTTACGTTGTTTTTTTAGTTGGTACTCTGAAATTTCCCCTAATGTTGATCCCTGTACAGGGATCGCAGCCATAAAGGTGAAATAATATAAAATTAAAATGAATAAAAAACAGCCTAGAACTGGATGACCTGCCCTTTCTAATCTTATCACTTCCCCAGCTCAAAGTGTGACTCTTGAATGCATGTCTAATGCCTGCATGGCCTGTGAAAGCTTGATTAATTCAGTTCCTAACAGTTAATGTAATTCACTCCAGAATATAATAGCCACTGTACTAACAGGACCCCTGCACTTTTTACTACCTGTCAAGGTGGGGGTTATAATGCCTGTATATAAACACAGTACATTAACCACACTATAACCACACTATAATGGGCTCCTGAGTGGCACAGCGGTCAAAGGCACTACATCTCAGTGCTAGAGGTGTCACTACAGACACACTGGTTCGAATCATTATCACAACCAGACGTGATTGGGAATCCCATATGGCAGTGCACAATTGGCCCAGCGTCGTCCGGGTTTGGCCGGTGTAGGCCGTCACTGTAAATAATAATTTGTTCTTAACTGAATTGCCTGGTTAAATAATTTAATTCAAAAATAACATTGTTCATTGTGTCTTCATGAAGTAGGATAAGTGTAAATATTGACCTGTCAATGCTATAATTTTAGGCTATTATATAAGCTTTAAAGCAGGAACATAAGAACATTATAGCAATATTCCATCAGATTTGTAAGTTAAAACATGTTTGAATCTTTGCCATTCTTGTTGTCTTCACAGATTTAGACAAAACATGTTGATGTTATTACATGTATGTCCATGTATTGATTGTACAGATGAGACTGAGAAGACAATGGCTGCTGAGAGGTACACATTCCTTGCAGGTGTGCTGCCTATAAGTTTGCTTCTCCAGTCACAGCTATGAATGTCCCTGAAGTAGATTTGCAGTTCAAATACACCTACACAATTACACACACAGGAGTCAAAAGATTTAGACGAACCATTGTTTTATTTTCAAGAACATTTTCTGCCATGGTTCCTAAAAGGGAGGGGAAAAGGCAGTTTCAAAGAAATGAACAATAAATGTTAAATCAATGAATAGTATTTAATCTATAAACATCTAAATAATAACAAAATCTTTATATAAAAAACAAACTGTCTGTTAAATACAAGTTAGAAGTCAAAGAAAAAGTGTATCTCAGAACAATGACATGCTATTTGGATAAATCGAATGAATGACAAGAAAATTACTCAGAAATCTAAACCATTAATTTCTAGACAACGTTACGAAACTAATATATGCATATTAGAGCCACTAAATACAGTCTAAGCACAACAAGGCCGACTTCTAATTCTGACATCAAGTAACAAAGTGCCATGGTGCTGAAATGGACAGCGACTCATGCACAAATAGCAATGGAAACGTCCCGTTGTGTGAACTCAGGACATGATGAAGGAACAATTCAGTACAGTCTCCTTCAAATTCTTATCACTGGCAGAGACATTGTTAGAAACAGTTTTCGTAGATCATATACTTGGGCATTTCTTGCAATGGTAAATTAAAAAAATAATTAATATCACTTCTATTTCATATGACAGCTTTTCAAGTTTGCCATTACATTTTTATGCGATTGCATGTTCATTTTAACTACAAATTTATGTACATGGGATTATTCCAGGGTTAATAAAGTTGGATGGTAAGATGGGTCAGTCAGTTTGTTTATTGTAGTCATGGTCATAAATGCAAGGCAAAATGTCAGTAAGGGAAAGTCAATCAAATCAGCATCTCATTCAGTTCACATACCTTGTAGCGAGCTATTGCACAATGAATAGCTGTACCCAGAGACGTAAATGCATAATACAGTACCTTCCAAAAGTATTCATGCCCCTTGATTTATTCCACATTTTGTTGTATTACAGCCGGAACTCAAAATGGATTAACTCGATTTTTTTCTCTCACCCATCTACACACAATACGCCATAATGACAAAGTGAAAGGATGTTTTGTGAAATTTTTGCACATTTTTTGAGAATGAAATGCAGAAAGATCTCATTTGCTTAAGTATTGTCACGAATCCCACCGAAGTCAGTCCCTCTCCTTGTTCTGGCGTCATTCGTCGGTCGACGTCACCAGCTTTCTAGCTACCCGTCATGTTCGTTATACGAATGAGACCAAGTCGCAGCGTGGTATGTGTACATTCTAATTTATTAAAAGAATGAACACTGAACACTGAACAAACTAACAAAACAACAAAACGAACCGTGAAGCTAATATGAATAGTGCACCAGGCTATGAATGAGAACTAGAGACACTGTGCGGATCGCTGCATAACACGGTGCCTGACCAGTCACACGCTCCCCACGGTAAGCACGAGGAGTTGGCTCAAGTCTCCAACCTGATTCAGCCAATCTCCTCGTGTGCTCCTCCCCAATTTGTTTTATTGGGGCTGCCTCTCTGGCTTCCGTGCTAACCGTGTCCTCTTGTATCGTCACCGTTCCTCCTGCGCTATCGCCACCTGCTTCCATGGCAGGGTCTTGTCCCCTGCCATTACCTCCCCCCAGGTTCAGGATGTCCTCCACGCTGCTTGGTCTTTTTGTGGTGGATTCTTCTGTCACGTTCATTATACGAATGAGACCAAGGCCAAGCGTGGTATGCGTACATTCTAATTATTAAAAGAATGAACACTGAACAAACTAGCAGAACAACAAAATGAACCGAAAAGCTAATATGAATAGTGCAGACAGGCAACTAAACATAGAACAAGAACCCTCAAACACCAAAGAGGAAATGGCTACCTAAATATGATCCTCAATCAGAGACAACGAGAAACAGCTGCCTCTGATTGGGAACCATATCAGGCCACCATAAACATACAAATACCTAGACCTACAAAACCATAGACATACAAAAACCCTAAACAATACAAAACCCCTAGACAATACAAAAACTAGCGTATCCACCCTAGTCACACCCTGACCTAACCAAAAAAGGCCGTGACACTACCGCCGATTTTCCATTTGTTTTGTCTTTGTTTCACACACCTGTTAACAATCCCTCAATCACCTGTTCATCATTTAACCCTCTGTTACCCTTGTGGTTTTTGTGAGTGATTGTTTATTTAGTATGTTTCGGTCTGTCATGGTCTGCGTGTATTTGTTACTTTGTATATTCTCATTTTTGAGTAAAGTAGGTTTGATTACTCATATCTGCTGTCCTGCTCCTGATTATCTACACCAGCTACACCTAGGACCCATTACAGAATCACTCACCCGAAAAATGGAGTCAGCAGGAGCAGACGCCCTCCCTGTTCCAGAGGAGGAGCGCGTTCAGCAGCAAGCGACCATGTTGCAACATCTGGGCATTGCCATGGATCGCGTGCTACAGACTATGGATCGTTTGGAGAGAGGAGGTTTTTCAGAGCCTCCACCAGCTCCACTACAACAGGTCTCACTGTCCACCGCTCTTTCCCCTTGTCCCAGTGGGATTCAACTCGCGCTCCCGAGGGAGTATGATGGGACGGCTGACGGATGACAGGGTTTGCTACTACAGCTAGAGCTCTACCTGGCGACCATTCACCCGGCTCCTTCGGGGTGTGTCCGCCCTTGTCTCCTGCCTCTCAGGCAAAGCACTGGAGTGGGCCAATGGTGGGAGGGAGATGCGGCGTTGGATCATTACGCAGAGTTCACCCGCTGCTTTCGTGCAGTGTTCGACCACCTGAGACAAGGGACAAGGAGTGCGCAGGATTTTGCCTTGGACTTCTGGACCCTGGCCGCCAGCGCGGGATGGGACGACAGGGCCCTGATCGATCACTACAGGTGCAGTCTGTGTGAGGACGTTCGTCGGGAGTTAGCCTGCAGAGACACCACCCTCACATTGGACCAGCTGGTGGACCTGTCCATCCGGCTGGACAACCTGCTGATTGCCCGAGGACGTCCGGATCGGGACCTGTCAGTTCCACCCCACAGCACCTCTGCTCCGACGCCCATGGAGCTAGGAGGTGCTGCACTTAGGGAGACCGGAGGAGGGGCCATTCCCTGCACCATCTGTGGCCGCAGAAGGCACACTGCTGGTCGGTGCTGGAGGGGTCCCTCAGGGAATCGAGGCAGCAGGCAGGGCACTCTTGTGTCACTCCTGGTGAGTCGGCACCAAGCTCACCCAGAGCCCCCTGTTGCTCACATGTTTGTGTTTGTTTCATTTCCTGAGTTTTCCCCGCATTTCAGCATAAGGCACTAGTAGATTCAGACGCAGCTGGGAATTTTATTGATCGTTCATTCGATCATAGTTTAGGGATTCCCCTTGTTCCTGTGGATATGTCTTTCCCTTTGCACGCCCTAGATAGTCGACCATTAGGGTCAGGGCTGATTAGGGAGGCCACCGCTCCACTTGACATAGTTATGCAGGAGGGTCATGAGGAGAGAATCAGTCTCTTCCTTATTGATTCTCCTGCATTTCCCATGGTGTTGGGCTTACCCTGGTTGGCCTGTCATGACCCCACTATTTCATGGCAACAGAGGGCTCTCAAGGGATGGTCACGAGAGTGCTCAGGGAGGTGTGTGGGGGGTTTCCATCGGTGCGACTATGGTGGAAGGTCCAGAGCAGGTCTCCACCGTGCACATCCCCTCAGAGTATGCCGATTTGGCTCTCGCCTTCTGTAAGAAGAGGGCGACTAAATTACCACCTCATTGACGGGGAGATTGTGCGATAAATCTCCTGGTAGAAGCAGCACTTCCCAGGAGTCAGGTGTATCCTTTGTCACAGGAGGAGACGGTGGCTATGGAAACATATGTCTCCGAATCCCTGGGGCAGGGATACATTCAGCCCTCCACTTCACCTGATTCCTCAAGTTTATTTTTTGTGAAGAAGGATGGGGGTCTGCTCCCGTGTAGTGACTATCGAAGGATCAATCAGATCACTGTGAGGTATAGCTCATCGCCCCGTGCGATCAAGACGATGCGCTTCTTCAAAGTTCAAACTCAGTTGCGCTTACAACCTGGTGCGTATCCGGGAGGGGACGAGTGGAAGACGGCATTTAGTACCACCTCAGGGCACTATGAGTACCTCGTCATGCCATACAGGTTGATGAATGCTCCATCAGTCTTCCAGGCCTTTGTTGACGATTTTCCGGGACCTGCACGGGCAGGGTGTGGTGGTGTATATTGATGACATTCTGATATACTCCACTGCACGCGCAGAGCATGTGTCCCTGGTGCGCAAGGTGCTTGGTCGACTGTTGGAGCATGACCTGTACATCAAGGCTGAGAAATGTCTGTCCTTCCAACAGTCCGTCTCCTTCTTAGGGTACCGCATTT
This sequence comes from Oncorhynchus clarkii lewisi, assembly GCF_045791955.1. NCBI lineage: Eukaryota > Metazoa > Chordata > Actinopteri > Salmoniformes > Salmonidae > Oncorhynchus > Oncorhynchus clarkii. Next base: position 38,887,627 of record NC_092148.1, on the reverse strand, counting down.
TCACGCCAGGGGTGGAGATGGTGTGTGACCGCATTTCAGCCGTGCGTAATAGGCCGACTCCCACCAAGGTGAAGGAAGTGCAGCGGTTTCTGGGGATTGCCAACTACTACCGGCGGCTTATCCAGGGTTTTGGTCAGGTAGCAGCTCCCATTACCTCACTGCTGAAGGGAGGACCGGTGTGGCTGCGGTGACCGGCTGAGGCAGACAGGGCTTTTGGTCATCTGAATGCTCTGTTTACCTCGGCTCCCGTACTGGCTCATCCGGATCCCTCTTTGGCGTTCATAGATGAGGTGGACGCTTCCGAGGCTGGGATAGAAGCCATGCTCTCTCAACGCTCGGGCACGCTACCAAAGCTTCGCCCCTGCGCCTTGTTTTCGAAGAGGCTCAGCCCGGCTGAGCAAAACTATGATGAGGGGGACCGGGAGTTGTTGGCTGTTGTCAAGGCTCTGAAGGCGTGGAGACATTGGCTTGAGGGGGCTAGACATCCTTTTCTCATCTGGACTGACCACCTCAATCTGAAGTACATCTGGGCGGCGAGGAGACTGATCCCTCGCCAGGCAAGGTGGGCTATGTTCTTTACCCGTTTTGTTTTCACCCTCTCCTACAGACTAGGTTCCCAGAACGCTAACACAGACGCACTATCCCGGATGTATGACACAGAGGAGCGGTCCATGGATCACACTTCCATACTTCCATCCTCTTGCCTGGTGGCACTGGTGGTATGGGAGCTTGACGCGGACATTGAGCGTGCGTTACGCACAGAGCCCACTCCCCCCTGTGTCCAGCTGGGCATCTGTACGTTCCGTCTACTGCCCCGACCGTTTGATCTATTCGGCCCATAAGTCACCCTTCTCTGGTCATCCTGGCGGACGGTGCGTTGCCTTCGTGGGAAGTACTGGTGGCCCACCTTGGCCAAGGACGTGAGGGTTTATGTTTCCTCCTGCTCGGTGTGCGACCAGTGCAAGGCTCCCAGGTACCTGCCCAGAGGGAGGTTCCACAACAGCCGTGGTCGCACCTGTCAGTGGACTTCCTGATGGATCTTCCGCAATCACAGGGCAACACCACGATCCTGGTCGTTGTGGATCGGTTTTCTAAGTCTTGCCGTCTCCTCCCTTTGCCCCTGATCTCCCTACGGCCCTACAGACTGCGGAGGCCCTGTTCACTCATGCACTACGGGGTGCCTGAGGACATCGTATCTGATTGGGGTCCCCAGTTCACGTCCAGGGTCTGGAGAGCGTTCATGAAACGTCTGGGGGTCTCGGTCAGCTTCACCTCAGGTTTTCACCCCAAGAGTAACGGGCAGGTGGAGAGAGTCAACCAGGATGTGGGTAGGTTTCTGCGGTCATATTACCAGGCCCAGTCGGGGGAGTGGGCGGCGTTCATCCCCTGGGCAGAGATGGCGCAAAACTCCATCACCTCTCTCCTTTCCAGTGCATACTGGGGTATTAGCCGGTTCTGGCACCGTGGCATCAGAGCCAGATCGAAGCTCCTGCGGTGGATGAATGGTTCAAGCGCTCGGAGGAGACCTGTGACACCGCCCATGTGCCGGAAGCTGGGTCCACGGTTTGTGGGGCCATTTAAAGTCCTGAGGAGACTGAACAAGGTATGTTACAGGTTACAGCTTCCCACAGATTATGGTATTAATCCCTCATTCCATGTGTCTCTCCTCAGGCCGGTGGTGGCTGGTCCACTACAGGAAGCTGAGGTGTGGGAGTTTCCTCCGCCCCCTGGACATCGAGGGAGCCCCGGCGTATGCTATTCGAGCTATCCTGGACTCGAGACGTTGGGCGAGGGGCCTTCAGTGGAGTGGGAGGGGTATGGTCCGGAGGAGAGATTCTGGGTGCCGGTGGAGGACGCCCTGGACCCTTCGTTGCTGCGAGGTTTTCCACCGTCTCCATCCGGATCGCCCTCCAGGTCGTCCCCGAGGTCAGTGTCGCCGCGCGTCAAGGGGGGGGGGGGTACTGTCACGAATTCCGCCAAATTCGGTCTCTCTCCTTGTTCGGGCAGCGTTCGGCGGTCGACGTCAACGGCTTTCTAGCTACCGCCGAGACACTTTTAATTTTCCATTTGTTTTGTCTTTGTTTCACACTCTGTTTCAGACACCTATTTACAATCCCACAATCACCTGTTCATTATTTAACCCTCTGTTCACCACATGGTTTTTGTGACTGTTCACCTCATGGTTTTTATTTGGTATTTTTCGGTCTGTCATGGTGTGCGTGTATTTGTTACTTTGTATATTCTCATTTTTGAGTAAAGTATCTTTGATTACCCATATCTGCTGTCTTGCGCCTGACTCTCTACACCAGCTACACCTAGGACCCATTACAAGTATTCACAAACTTGAGTAAACAGAAGCACCTTTGGCAGAGATTACAGCTGTGAGTCTTTCTGGGTAAGTCTCTAAGAGGTTTCCACACCTGTATTGTGCAACCTTTGGCCATAATTATTTTAAAAATAATTCAAGCTTTGTCAAATTGGTTGTTGATCATTGTAACTCATGAACATTCACTGTCTTCTTGGTAAGCAACTTAGTTTAAAATTGGCCTTGCGTTTTAGGTTATTGTCCTGCTGAAAGGTGAATTCATCTCCCAGTGTCTGGTGGAAAGCAGACTAAACCAGGTTTTCTTCTAGGATTGTGCTTAGCTCCATTCTGTTTATTTTTTATTGTGAAAAACTCCCCATTCCTTAAGAATTACAAGAATACCTAGTCATAGACTGTTCTCTCAACTACCGCACGGCAAGCGGTACTCGAGCGTTAAGTCTAGGTCCAAAAGGCTTCTTAACAGCTTCTAAGACTCCTGAATAGCCAATCAAACGTCTACCCAGACTATTTGCATTGCCCCCCCTCTTTTACACTGCTGCTACTCTCTGTTTATCTCTGTACTACATGTACGTATTACCTCGACCCACCGGTGCTCCCGCACATTGACTCTGTACCCCTTGTATGTAGCCATGCAATTGTTATTTTACTAATGTTCTTTAATTTATTAGTTACTTTTATTTTTTACTTAACTATTTTTTCACTTAACACTTATTTTTAAAACTGCATGGTTGGTTAAGGGCTTGTAAGTTACCATTTCACTGTTGTATTCGGAGCATGTGACAAATAACATTTGATTGAATTAGATTTGATTATCCATGTCTTTCGACTACAAGGACTACCCAGAACATTGTCTCAGATCATGGGCCCAGTTCGTCACGCGGTATTGGAAGGCCTTCTGTTCCCTGTTGGGGGCATCAGTGAGTCTCTCCTCGGGGTTCCACCCTCAGTCGAATGGGCAGACTGAGCAAGCCAACCATGAGCTGGAGAATTTCCTCCGCTGCTTCGTGTCCACTCAGGCCAGCAACTGGAGCAAGTTCCTCATCTGGGAAGAGTATGCTCATAACACCCTGCCGAACTCGCCCACTAGACTGTTGCCGTTTGAGTGTCAGTTCGTGTTCGCCCCCCACTCCCTGTTTCCTGAACAAGAGGCGAAAGCGGGGCTACCATCAGCCGAGGTGTTCATTCGACGATGTCGCCGCACCTGAAATCAATCTACACATACTGAACCCCTGTTTGGAGGAGGTACTGGATGCTGGGATGCTGAAGAAATGGCAGGCAAGGTTGCTGAGCGCAGGGAACTGAAATCTCTGTGCCTGCCACAACAACATAACAGTGCCTGGTCTACTGGCGTCGAGTTTGACTGCCACATTGTTTTATTTAGTTTTCCAGTGATCTTGAGTGGGCGTAATATCTGTTCCACTTTCCCAGTCAGAGAACTTATGGTATGTGACTGTTCGTCTACTTAGCTGGGAGGGTCCTGGCTCTTCATCTGTGGGGGGACCTTTGGCTCCGACTCCGCTCTCAGGCCCAAAGTCATAATGAGCTCTTTGGTTGCCTGCATAAACGCCTCCATGGTTCTGAAGTCTATTGGGTCATTCTACACATAACAGAAAGTCATCACGTTTCAATATACTCAATAAAGAATTGTCGGCATTGTATGCTAAACAAATGAAATAAAAGTAACTTCAAAGTGTTGTAGCTTGTTGAGCTTTTCGGGTTTCATTTCATAGATTTTCCTTGGCTTGGGAATTTTTTCATTTGACTCATTTTATTTTTGTAATAATTTATTTGATAAAGAACAAACAGCCTTATAGCTGGAAGAGATATTACAACTAATTGACATTTGTATTCCCCAGGCTGTGAAGAAGAAACATCATTAGAGCAAATACAGTAAATGTAAACACACACCAACCAGTAAGCGAATATAAAACGCATATTAATACACTTTTTTTAAATCCTATATGGCTGCACACATTTGATTGCAAATTTATTATTTTTACATGTGGGTTTTGGATAAGAGTTGTTGCTATAGAGGCCCTTAAAATCAAGTCTGGACCTCGAAGCCAGTTCCACTGCTTTTTCAGGGCCGGCTCCAGGCATAAGTGACATAGGGCCCCAGGCCGCTAGGGGGCACCTAAACCCCCCCAAAACAGAGTTGTTTTAGGAACTCAGTCAGGTGTCAACTTACTGTTGAGAGTTAAAACAGTGGAGTACATAAGGTGAAAGTTTGAAATTTGGTTGTGCATCAGAAGTGTTTCTCATGTTATGTCAGTCAGTTACTCAATTAGCCATGTCAGCTAACAATTTTTAAATGGTGAAAGACTAGCCAGCTATCTAAACGTGTAGTAATCATGGCCAAATATCGATATGTCCCACAGGGCACCTGCCCAGGAGTCCTGGCTTCCAGGGGGCCCCCATTGATTTTGTTAATCCTTCTCACTCAGATATCATGAACATGGCATAAGGCATGGCAAAATGTGTTGAATTTCAAGAAATTAACTTTAAAACTGTGATTTCCTTCTCTCTGCCCCATGGGAAAATGAGTAGAATTACATTAAATGTGTTATAAGTTAGTCCTAGGACCATGCCTCATGACTTCCTGGCCTGATGACTCCTTGCTGTCCCCAGTCTACCTGGTCGTGCTGCTGCTCCAGTTTCAACTGTTCTGCCTGCAGCTATGGAACCCTGACCTGTGCTACCTATCCCATACCTGCTGTTTTCAACTCTCTAGAGACAGCAGGAGCAGTAGAGATACTCAGAATGATCGGCTATGAAAAGCCAATTGACATTCACTCCTGAGGTGCTGACCTGTTGCACCCTCTACAACCACTGTCATTATAATTATTTGACTCTGCTGGTCATCTATGAACATTTGAACATCTTGGCCATGTTCTGTTATAATCTCCACCCGGCACAGCCCGAAGAGGACTGGCTACCCCTCATAGCCTGGTTCCTATCTAGGTTTCTTCCTAGGTTCCGGCCTTTCTAGGGTGTTTTTCCTAGCCACCGTGCTTCTACACCTGTATCTCTTGCTGTTTGGGGTTTTAGGCTGGGTTTCTGTACAGCACTTTGTGACATCAGCTGATGTAAGAAGGGCTTTATAAATACATTTGATTGATTGAAATTTGATAATAAATCTGCAGAACTGCAGAAACTTCCTTTAAAACTGCAACTAAACACATATGTAAAAAATTATTTTTGAACTCAGTTGGAGTTTCAACTTATTGTTAAAAATTGGATTAGTAGAATACACAAGGTGCAAGTTTGAAATGTAGTTGTGCAGCATCAGCATTTGTTCTCATGTTGTCAGTCCCCGACAGTCAATCAATGAGCCAAGTCAGCTAACAAATGTTATATTGGTAAGCTAGTCTAGCCAGCTATCTAAAGTTGTAGTAATCATGGCCGAATACCGACAATAACCCAAATATCACTTAGGGCCCCAAAAAGGCTAGAGCCAGCACTGGCTCTTTTCATTCTTCCCCTCTAATCAGGGAATGATTTAAACCTGGGATACCAGGTGGATGCAATTCATTATAAGGTATAACAGAAAGCCAGCAGTAGTCCAGACCTCATAGAGTAAGATTTGAATAGCCATGCTATAGAGACTCTTACTAGCATTTTTGAGTAGAGAGAGTGTGCCTATGCATAATGCAGTTATACCAATGAGACAAGGTGACTGGCCAAGTGTCCTGTTGGGGTTGTGACCCTAAGCAGTGTCCATGTGACTGTGCCAAGTGGAGTGGGCGTATAATGCCATAGCCAGGTGGCACTAGCTCGCACCCACACGCAGTCACGCACGCACACACACACACACACATATATATCTCAATAATGCATGGCCCAGCAATCGCATCAAACCACTTTGAAGTTTCTAGAAACATCTGTACCTGGTGTTTTTAATCACCTGCACCTCCATCCCTTTCTCCCACCATCTCTCTCTCTCTCGTGCACGCTTTCTGCTGCAGTGGAATTAATCTGTGTGTGTGTGTTTACACACTGCCACCAGCCTGTAGAAGTAAATAAGATTAAAAACAGATTCATGTCTGCAGTCTGGCTGTGTATGGTCCACAACAAGAAGAACAGAGACATATCAGAAACCAACATTTGTTTGATATTCTGAGTTTGCTTGTTAATAACTCTCCAATGGAATGCCTTAGGATGATTAGAGTGATATATCTAGAATCAGATAATGATAGAGAGCAAGGTAAAGTTTTGTTTTCTCAGTTTAATTTCCAAAAAGTTACTGTACGTTGGTTTCAATGGAGGAATATTATGCACTTGCGGCTAATGGGCCGTGTTAAAAGTGTAGCAGAACCTGGTGTATACAGATCAACATTTTTTTTGTCTCATTTAAATGATCTAGTGACCTTGAACCAATTTTGTGTTTTCTACAAATAGTTATCCTATTACAGCTGTGGTTATTACTTCAAGAATATATCTAATTTTCAATAGCTTCCAGTCCAAATTACTTATTCATCTAAAATCCCTTGAGTTTGGTCACTGAACCTTCCTGCTCCATAGTATACCTGTTACGAATCCCTTTTGGCCCGACAGTCTAGGGGGGATGGTAATGAGACCCGTAACATAACTCATGTAAATTATAATTGTGACAAAGTAAAAGTGTGAACGTAATAACCAGGACAACTGAAATCTACCGTCAAACTCAAGGTTTGTTTGATAAACACACGGTAATGGGGGGAGCAGGAAAAGGGGCTGAGCTGGACCCAAGGAAAGAAACAAATATGCAAAAACACCCCTAAGCTAGACTAGCCTACTTTAACAACAGCTAACTAACTAACCAAAAATACAGTGGGTGGTCCGCCCAGTTCTAACTAGTGTGTTTAACAAAGTTTACCTACGGGTAGTGTATGCCCATGGGCGACTTGTCTTGTTTTCCCCTTTTCCCACCAGCAACAAACAAACACCATAACCAAAACAATACTCACAGGTGATGACAAAGTGCTATGGAGGTGCTCAAACAAAAGGAGAGGTTAAGACACAACGAGAGAGTGAAACAGAGATCTACATACATGGCATTTACAAAGAGATTGAGCTACTGAAATCTATGAAGAACAGAGATCTACCAACATGGCATTTACAAAGAGATTGAGCTCTAGAGCAAACAAATGATGGGGTTTTTAAACCATGGGGAAGGAACTGTGATAGGGTAGGAAACAGGAGGAGGTGTGTCTTCTGATTGATGGGTTGATTGTTGACTGATTGGGGAGTGATGATTTTCACCTGTGAGGGGAGAAGGAGAGAAAATAAACACACAGGATACACACACAGGATACCTGTATCCGTAACAATACCCATTAAAATAGCCATTTTTCATGCACTGATTTTACATGAATATTTCAAGTTTTCAATACTTTCCTATCAATATGAGCTACAAGTCTACAGACAAGTGCGATGGGTTCCTTGACATTTCTTATCAAATGTACACCAGCCGGTGCTATGGTCAGATGACATGAAAATAGAGCTGTTTGGCCATGCACACCAGTGGTGGGTTTAATGTAAACAAAAATGGAAGCATACGCAGAAATGTACCTCATTCTGGAAGCTGAGACATAATAAATGGTATTCATAAGTTCATCTGACTCTGGAGAAGTAGATAAAGGGCTTAATTGCTAAAATCCCAAAGTATCCCTTTAACCAGAATGCTATGATCACTGTGTTATGACACAGCTATTATCACTGGGATTATTACTTATTTATAATCAATGCTATTTGTGGTGGTGCTGGAGTGGTCATATGTGGATCAGTTGCTATGAGTATGGTGTTTGCAACATCACGTATGCAGGTTCAATTCCCGCTGCGAACACCTATGCAAAAAAATCTTCTAAATGGCATATTATATTTTGTATTATTGTAATGATTCTCATTGGTGGAAGAAGGAGTAGACCAAAGCACAGTGTGGTATGTGTATATGATGCCTTTAATAAACTGAACACGGAATACAAACAAACAAAAGAATAAAGGAAAACACTGAAATGGAAAATAATCACCCACAACTCAAAATGGGAAAACAGGCTACCTAAGTATGGCTCTCAATCAGAGACAACGATAGACCTCTGATTGAGAACCATACCAGGCCAAACACATAGAAAAAGAAAACCTAGACTTACAACATAGAATACCCACCCACATCACACCCTGACCAAACTAAAAATAGAAACATTTGTATTTTATTTATTTCACCTTTATTTAACCAGGTAGGCTAGTTGAGAACAAGTTCTCATTTGCAACTGCGACCTGGCCAAGATAAAGCATAGCAGTGTGAACAGACAACACAGAGTAAATGGAGTAAACAATTAACAAGTCAACATACAAAGCAATCTACGGTCAGGGCGTTACAATTATGGCCCTTTTGGAATTTACAGAACGGGGTACATGTAGGAATTTGGAGGAGGGTCATGCTTTTTCTTTTTCAGACATGCTATGCACAAATTTGGAATAAAATTGCAAAAGAAGAATGTGACAAAGGGGTGATTTTGGCAAGACACTTAACCCTAATTGCTCCTTTAAGTCGCTCTGGATAAGAGCATCTACTAAATGAATAACATGTAAAACTAGTTATCAGGGTCGACCCTGTTAGATAGTCTAATGCACATGAGCCAAACATAAGGCCCGCGTGCTGGATCTGGCCTGCAAGCCCATTCAATGCAGCCCGCAGGTGGTTTGAGTTATATATTTTTTTAAACCAATTCGAAACTGCATTGAAATTATATTAGACCTACATTTATACAGTCTCTTCACTCTTTATAGGTTGCTAAGAATCGCTGAAACGAAAGCTGGATCGTCAGGGAACATCAAAATTTACCAAAACTATAGATAAGGGGTTGCTAATTTTGGCAGTGAGAAAATATAAATGGCAAACATGTCTGTAAAACAATGTAACTTATAAAACAAGGTTTTTATGTGTTTTTCCTATATCTAGGAGATAAATCGGTCGTAGAACAAAATCGGTCGTAGAACAAAACGTAAAACAACACCCTTGTGTTCGTGAGAATCTCTCCTTTCCATGGTGGTGTCACATTAGTTTGTAGCTTAATTGACAGATTTTGATGGGGATTTTTTTACTATGTTACTTAGATTGATGCACCGGTGTGTCAGTCGACTAGTTTTTTTTATTTTCAAAGGTCCGATTTTCTCCATGTACCCCTTACTATAAAAAATGTACAGTCCCTAAGAACACCGTAAACCTCAAAGATTTTTTTACCTCAAATACTTCTAGCAAGTTGAACTCAAAGTCAATGAAAAGTATTTATTAATGTTTAATGTTGATGTAGAACTTACTCAAAACTAAATGAGAACTGTTTACAACAAGTTATAACTTTTAACAACTTGATTGTTGACACAACAATAAAATGTATTGTTTATTGAGCATTAACTTTATAAGTAGTTATTATTCAAAAGCTCGCAGGACATCTATGTACAAAAATGTGTACAAAAAATGAGTTCAAGCAAACATTTGTTTTTAGGTGATATCACATATAAATTATGAATCTCTTTAACAGAGTTAAGTTAATCCTTAAGAGTCTATTGTCACACCCATGCGTCAATCTAAGTAAGATAATAAAACAATCAAAATCAAATTGGTCAATTTAAGCTAGAGAACCACTGCATCTACCTATGTCTGCCTTCCGCATCTGTGATGGAAGGTGGCTGACCTACAGCGGTTTTGTCAGACCATGAGTCATCGCAAAAATCAGTCTTCTCACGAAAAAGGTTTGGCCTACAAACTAATATGACCTCACTGTGGAAAGAAGAGACGCTCATGAACACGATGGTATTCTCGTCTGAAGGTAACCTATACAAATTAGTGGAAGTATGGAGGTAGTTTTGTGCCCCAAAAATAAGGGGTTAAATATGTGTCCAAGAAAACAAAAATATTTCCTGAGCTTTCTTATAGCTCCTATATATAGGACGGACACATCAAAATCGTATTCCTTATGATTGTAAAAAATATCAATGTTTTCTGCCATTTATGAATGTTATTCAGGTTATGCAATTTTATCAAATATTTGTTTATTTTTTTGTTTGTAAACCTAAATGGGGTCCTAAAATCCTATAGCTAAATGGTCTATGGTATGATCATCTTAAAGAAATTCCATATGTTAGTTTATCACTCCAAAGATAAAACTACTGTATTGATATTAAATAAGTGCACTGTGAGCAGTAATACAGTGCTGGCCAGTTCCATTCCACTCCCTACAGACTTCCTCTGGCCCCCTTATGCCCATACCCCTTTTCCTCTATTCTTTAACACTTGCCCCTCCAATATCCCTTGGCGACCTCCTTTTCCTTTCCTCCCACTGAATCCTGCACCCCACATGGACATACAGCCAAAGAGATTATGGTAAAGCAGTAGCACATGTGGTTACATGGGTGACCTTTCCGATTGATTGTTTGTCCTCCAACACTGGCTGAGTACAAAGCATCTTCCCTAGAAAATGGCTCAATGGCTTACACACACAGGCACGGGAGCACACACAAACTCATTCTCCCTGACCAAAGAGGAAAGACTGCTTTGGAGTGTGTGTGCAAGTATGTGTGCCCGTGCAAGTGTACATGTGTGCCTCCCTGTCTACGTGTGTGTGTGCGTTACTAAATCTGCACTGAGCACAAGTGGATGGTCAAGGTCACTTCACCCTTATGCTGCAGCATTAAAAGAGATCAGAATTGAGAAGATTCACACAGTCTCATAAATGTACTGTATCTATAGCTCCACCAGGCATTAAAGCACCAGGGCCACACGATACTGTTTTAAGTGGGCTACGCTCTACAGTACAAAGTCAAGCTCTATCAGTCCACTGATAAACAAGGAAGGAGTGGTCCGTGGGATATACTGTAACAATAAAAATGTCTGGCTGTTGGCTGCAGACCTGAGATCAAATACTATACATGACCAAAAGTATGTGGACACCTGCTCATCAAACATCTCAGCGACAGTGGCAGATGCACTGCTCCACATACATACATACAAAAACGCTTGCACACACAACACATCATTACGTCAGAAATGTCCACACACACACACTCAACCAGGCGGACTGAAACCAGCGGTTTGGGTGTCCCCTCTCTGGGCACAGGGGGTAATTACTATTCCTCTTCTCCAATGTACCCCCTGCCTTGACCAATGTCTCTCATCTCCTCTATCTTTCTCTCCAACTCATCTTTCCTTTCTGACACTCTTCTCTACACCCATACAGGGTCCACATATATGTCATGGAAAGAGCAGGTGTTCCAAAATGTTTTGTTCCCTCAGTATGTATTCAAGGTAATGACCTAGATTTATACTGAAAGAAATATAAACGCAACATGTAAAGTGTTGGTCCCATGTTTCATGGGGCTGAAATAAAAGATCCCCGAAATTTTCTACAGGATTGTCCACCAGAGCTGTTGCCAGAGAATCTGTTAATTTTTCTACCATAAGCCACCTCCAAAGTCGTTTTAGAGAATTTGGCAGTACGTCCAACCGGCCTCATAACCGCAGACCACGTATAATCACACCAGTCCAAGTCCCTCCACATCAGACATCAGGTTATGGTATGGGCAGGCATAAGCTACGGACAACAAATACAAATGCATTTTATCAATGGCAATCTGAATGCACAGAGATACCGCGATGAGATCCTGAGGCCCATTGTCATTTATTTAAAAAAAATGTATTTCACCTTTATTTAACCAGGTAGGCCAGTTGAGAACAATATCTCATTTACAACTGCGACCTGACCAAAATAAAGCGGTCTGTGGCTGTGGACCGGGGCCAGATCTTCCGGGAAGTCATCGAACGAAGTCTCTCCAACATTCGGTTTACGTTTTATAAAGTTTTTGTCATTGTTCCACTGTCCCGGTAAATTCCACCAGATGGTGTATGGAATCTTATTGCAAATGTACAAAACATTACCAATCACAACATGGCCATTTCTCCTAAACGGAAAAGACTTCGAAGACGAAACTTGGTGAACATAGGTTTGGAATAATGGGTTGTTAGCCCCAAAAAAAGATGGTGTCATAGCCTAAATGCTTTTTGGGTTAAGCTCTCTGGGATACGTGGGATGGTAGCGTCTCACCTCGCCAACAGCCAGTGAAATTGCAGGGCGCCAAATACAAACAACAGAAATCTCATAATTAAAATTCCTCAAACATACAAGTATTATACACCATTAAAAAGGCTTTATGGCGAAAGAACACTTTGCAATTATGTTAAGTCAGCGCCTAGCCACAGAAAACCACAGCCATTTTCCAACCAAGAAGAGGTGTCACAAAAGACAGAAATAGCGGTAAAATTAATCACTTACTTTTGATGATCTTCATCTGATGACACTCCCAGGTCTCCATGTTAGACAATAAATACCTCCTTTCTGTTTGCGCGTTTAGTCCAGTAATCCAAATGCACAAGGCGCGGGCACTAAGTCCAGATGAAAAGTCAAAAAGTTCCATTACAGTTTGTAGAAACCTGTCAAACGATGTATATAATCAATCTTTAGGATGTTTTTATCATAAATCTTCAATAATATTCAAACCGGACAATTCCTTTGTCTTTAGAAATTAAAGGGAACAGAGCTCGCGCTCAAGGCTGCGCGCAATACTTAGCTAATGGCTTTCAGTCATACCCCTGGTTCAAACAGTTCTTTTCTTTCCCCTTTCATAGTAGAAGCCTGAAACAACTTTCTAAATTTCAGGTGCTTTTGGGTGACAGCAGAACAAACGTTAGGGTTAGAAGCACAATTCGACGTCAAGAATGTTTCTGAGGTCCTCCCGCTCTGTGCAAGCCTAACCCTGACCGTGTGGCATTAACCCTTAACAGTGACCATAGGAATACATTGCCTGCTCCCCTAAATTTAACCTGAAGCCTATGTGAGTTATGAATGCCTTATGAACCTGTCTTCGATAACAATTCATCAGGACACTATGAGGTCTACCTGTGTTGATTCTAAGCTTTCTGGACCTACCAGAAGTGGTTAAAATCACCCTAAAGGTGTTTTGATGTACCAAACCTGCAGTTTGCAAAAATAACTGCATTCAAGCCTGTGTAAATCAGTAAATTCTGAACGTAAAGACTTTAAACTCAGGATTCTGTATAAGCCTACCCCAATGAGGATATATGTTTACTTTTAGCTTCCTGTGCCAACCGGAAGTCTCTTAAATTAGGGTCATAGTGGCTGTTTCAAATGGTTAAAAAAGTCACAACTTTCCAAAACTTCACATATGTGATTAGGCAACCCTCATGAACTGTAAATCAGTCATGTCTCCCATTCCAGATTTCCAGATTTCCAACAGCAAATACGAAGTTACAGGAGAGAGAGCTCCAGTCGATAGTGCGTTGTGAGTTATGTGGCTCTAGAAGGTCCTCAGACCGAGCCTTGTATATTTGCAATAACTTCAATTCATTTAGACCATTTTTAACCATCACGAAAATGAAGACTTTTAGAAAAGTCCCAAAGTAGCAAGATTAGGTGCATTCGAAGCGCCTCGGCCCATAGAGACGGACCCCAACTTTTCTGTCCGATAGCTCATTCAAGGACCCTGTAGCAATGCCCAGAAAAGTAGATTTCCAGCATACCTTAAGGGAACATTTTGACATTTCGTGTATGGTTAGTGAGAAAGTCCATATTGCAAATGTACGGTCCCTTACTAGACGTCCGAAAACGTTTGTAAAATTTGTGGTCGGCGTCGGGCCGTGCGGTAGGGCCGGACCTACCGGGAAGTCATCGAATGAACTTTGTCGGACATTCGGTTTCCGTTTTATAAAATAAACAAGTTTTGGACCATTTTTCCGCTATCCCGGAAATTCCCACAAGAGGGCATAAGGAATCATATGGCAATTGGACTAAACATCACGAATCACGATGGGGCCTTATCTCGAAAACGGAAAATATTTCGAAGCCGAAACTTGGTGAGCGTAGGTTTGGCATAATGGGCAGTTGGCCCCGAACAAGATGGCGTCTAGGCCTCAACGGTTTTTGAGTTATGGCCATTTTTCTGGGATTAAAGGTCCAAAATGGAAATCAAATGGAAGTCAAAGTCAACGAGCCTCCGGTGTCAATAAAAAAAGAACCAGCGATTTATCTATCGTCATTTAAGAGAAATGGTACAATGACAATTTGGTGATGTTCACAAATAGGCATTTTTTTTTTCAACAGTTACAGATCCAGTTGCAGGGTGTTCATCCGAATCTTTTTAAAGTGTGCTGCGGAGCTCTGCGAGATTTCTGTGATTTTCTATGATTTTCTGAAATAACACACACTCGCTAAACCCTCCGTAAATAACTCCGTTCTTAACGTAAAGACTTAAAACTCAGGATTATGTAAAGGCATACCCAATCAGGATATGAGTTTATTTATAGCTTCCTGTGCCAACTGGAAGTGCCGTAAATGGTGTCATAGTGGCTGTTTCCAAGGGTTAAAAAGGTCAGATCTTTTCAAAACTTCATATGTGTGATTAGGCAACCCCCATAAACTGTAAGTCAGTCATTTCTCCCAACAGATGTCAAAGAAAAGCTCTCACACACACACACACAGCAAGGATGGAGTGACAAAGTGCGGTGCTTAAAGACACAAAGAGCAGGCAATGGCATTACCATAATCCCTAGGCCGTTAGAAAAGTAGGCCCAAAATGAAGCCTGCCCCACAATGTAATTTGCTTTTGGGTGACAGTGAGAGAACCGTTATGGTGAGAAGAAAAATTCCACCACAGGAATGTTCCTAAGGTCCTCCCGATCTGTGCAAGCCTAACCTTGACCGTGTGGCATTAACCCTTAACAGTAAAACAGGGTTTTTTGATCTCACAGATTACAGTGACATCTCTCCCCATAGGAATACATTGCCTGCACCCCCAAATTCAACCTGAAGCCTATATGGGTTATAAATGCCGTATGAACTTGTCTTCGGTACCAGTCCATCAGGCCACTATGAGGTCTACCTGTGTTTATTCTAAGCTTCCTGGACCAACCGGAAGTGGTTAAAATCACCCTAAAAGTGTATATCCATACCCTGCCTGCCGTTTGATAGACATAGTGCATTCAACCCTGTGTAAATCAGTCAATTCTTAACGTAAAGACCTAAAACTCAGGATTCTGTAAAAGCATACCCCAATGAGGATATGTGGTGACTTATAGCTTCCTGTGCCAACCGGAAGTGCCATAATTGGTGTCTCAGGGGCTGTTTCGAAGGGTTAAAAAAATCAGATCTGTCCAAAACTTCATATATGTGATTAGGCAACCCCCATGAACTGTAAATCAGTCAGTTTTCCCAAAAAAATTCAAAGGAAAAATAAATCACACTAAAACACAACTTGAAAGGAAGGAAGTATTGGGATGCGTAGAGACAGACAGTGGCTGCAATAGTTAGCTTTGTTGGAGCTAAAAAAGAACCGTCAGACCTAGAGTTCCGAAACTTTAGAAACCTGTTCTAGACCTCCGGTCGATGGTGCGTGGTGAGTTACGTGGCTCTAGAAGGTTCTTGGACCGAGAAACAGCCTCGTACATTTGCAATAACTTCAATTCATTTTGACCATTACGAAAATGACAACGTTTAGAAAAGTCTCAGAGACGCAAGGCTAGGTGCATTGAAACCGGCTCGGCCCATAGAGACGGACCCCAACGTTTCTGTCCGATAGCTCATTCAAGGACCCCGTAGCAAGGCATGGAAAAAAGTGGATTTTCAGCACCAATTAGGGTTTTACTAGAGCCCTGATGGACCTATCGAGCCGAAACTCGGGATTCGGGGTCGCCTCACATAGGCCTTCACATAATGTCCGAACTGGACCCGGAGCTAGAACGTAACTATGTGTTTTACCTTTTTATTATGTTTTAAACTGAAGGCGCTGTGAATTATGGGCCTGCTCTGACATATGTGATAGTTGGCTTCTAAATGAGTAGGAAAAAGTGGGTTTGGTATCAATTGATATCAGTTTGGTGTCATAATGACATCTAATTGACTGATGGACACTGACTTGCTAGTTGACTTTTGTGCATTTGCAATATGTTTAAACGGAGAGGGACCATCACCAAAATGGCATTCTGAAATCAACACAAAAAATGGCATCACCATAGTCTCCAGACTGTGCCGAGTTCAACGAGATATCCCGCTTGACCGTAGCTCGCTCGGTCTAAGCGCAGCGACCATTAGAAAAGTAGGCCCAAAATGAAGCCTGCCCCACAACGTCATTTGATTTTGAGTGACAGTGAGAGAACCGTTAGGGTGAGAAGAAAAATTCCACCACAGGAATGTTCCTAAGGTCCTCCCGATCCATGCAAGCCTTGACCGTGTGGCATTAACCCTTAACAGTAAAACAGTGTTTTTTGATCTCACAGATTACAATGACTTCTCTCCCCATAGGAATACATTGCCTGCTCCACGAAATTCAACCTGAAGCCTATGTGGGTTATGAATGCCGTATGAACCTGTCTTCGGTACCAGTCCATCAAGCCACTATGAGGTCTACCTGTGTTGAATCTAAGCTTCCTGGACCAACCGGAAGTGGTTCAAATCACCCTAAAAGTGTAAATCCATACCCTGCCTGCAGTTTGATAGACAGTGCATTCAACCCTGTGTAAATCAGTCAATTCTTAATGTAAAGACTTAAAACTCAGGATTCTGTAAGTGGCTGTGTCAATCAAGACATGTGGTTACTTGTGCCAACCGGAAGTGCCTTTAATTGGGTCACACTGTCTGTTTCTAAGATTTAAAAAAGTGTGATCTCTCCAAAACTTCATATGTGTGACTAGGGAACCCTCCTGAACTGTAAATCAGTCATTTCTCCCAACAGATCTCAAAGAAAAGCTCCCTCACACACACACACAGGAAGGATGGAGTGACAAAGTGCGGTGCTTAAAGACACAGAGAGCAGGCAATGGCATTACCATAATCCCTAGGCCGTGCCGAGTTCAACGAGATATCCCGCTTGACCGTAGCTCGCTCGGTCTAGGCGCAGCGACCATTAGAATGGTAGGCCCAAAATGAAGCCTGCCCCACAACGTCATTTGATTTTGGGTGACAGTGAGAGAACCGTTAGGGTGAGAAGAAAAATTCCACCACAGGAATGTTCCTAAGGTCCTCCCGATCCATGCAAGCCTAACCTTGATCGTGTGGCATTAACCCTTAAAAGTAAAACAGGGTTTTTTGATCTCACAGATTACAATGACTTCTCTCCCCATAGGAATACATTGCCTGCACCCCTAATTTCAACCTCAGGCCTATGTGGGTTATGAATGCCTTATGAACCTGTCTTCGGTACCAGTCCATCAGGCCACTATGAGGTCTACCTGTGTTGAATCTAAGCTTCCTGGACCAACCGGAAGTGGTTCAAATCACCCTAAAAGTGTATACCCATACCCTGCCTGCAGTTTGATAGACATAGTACATTCAACCCTGTGTAAATCAGTCAGTTCTTAACGTAAGGACTTAAACTCAGGATTCTGTAAGAGCATACCCCAATGAGGATATGTGTTGATTTATAGCTTCCTGTGCCAACCGGAAGTGCCATAATTGGTGCCTCAGGGGCTGTTTCGAGGGGTTAAAAAAGTCTGATCTTTCCAAAACTTCATATGTGTGATTAGGCAACCCCCATGAACTGTAAATCAGTCATTTTTCCCCAAAAAATTTCAAAGGAAAACTAAATCACTCACACACACAGCTTGGAAGGAGGGACCCATTTTGGGGTGCCTGCATTAGTTAACCTTGTTGGAACTGTTAATTAAAGAACCGTCAGACCTAGAGTTCTGAAACTTTAGAATCCTGTTCTAGACCTCATGTCGATAGTGCGTGGTGAGTTAGGTGGTTCTAGAAGGTTCTCGGACCGAGAAACAGCCTCGTACATTTGCAATGCCTTCAATTCATTTTTGTATCACGAAAATGACGACATTTAGAAATGTCCCAGAGTCGCAAGACTAGGTGCATTGCGAACGTCTCGGCCCATATAGATAGACCCCAATGTTTCTGTCCGATAGCTCATTCAAGGACCCCGTAGCAAGTCATGGAAAATAGTGGATTTTCAGCACCAATTAGGGTTTTTCTCGGACACCAAATGACCTATCGAGCCAAAACTTGGGATTCGGGGTCACCTCAGCTAGGCCAACACATAACATAAGAAATGGACCCGCAGCTAGAACGTAACTACGTGTTTTATGGGTTTTTTATGGTTTGAACCGAAGGCGTTGTGAATTTTGGGCCAGCTCTGAAGTATGTAATAGTTGGCTACTAAACGAGTTGGAAAAGGTGGGTTTGGTGTCAGTTTGTATCAGTTTGGTGTCAGAATTATATCTAATTGACTGATGGACTCTTGTCCACTTGACTCTTGTACATTTGCAATATGTTTAAACAGTGAGGTACCATCACCAAAAGTGACATTCTGAAATCTACCCTAACGAGCGATTGAGATGAACCAGAATCACTGCAACGCCATCCCGAGTTCATCGGGCCATTCAATTTCACATTCCTGCAGGATTTTTATAGCATGACAAATTTGTGATGGTACCTGCCCATTAAAACATATTGCAAATGCACAGTGACTTTGAAAAAGTAAGGAAACATAAACAAATGGACATAATGAAATCACAATTGTTTTTATTTTTGGGTTACTAGTTGCACAACAATGCATGTGCATTTGCAATATGA
Source organism: Oncorhynchus clarkii lewisi (assembly GCF_045791955.1). NCBI lineage: Eukaryota > Metazoa > Chordata > Actinopteri > Salmoniformes > Salmonidae > Oncorhynchus > Oncorhynchus clarkii. Next base: position 38,868,676 of record NC_092148.1, on the reverse strand, counting down.
TTCTATAGTGAAAAAACATCACCAAATGGACATTCTGAAATCAACCCTAACGAGCGATTGAGATGAACCAGAATCACTGCCCAGACATCCCGAGTCCATCGGGCCAGTCAATTTCACATTCCTGCAGGATTTTTATAGCATGACAAATTCGTGATGGTACCTGCCCATTGAACCATATTGCAAATGCACAGTGACTTTGAAAAAGTAGGGAAAACATAAACAAATGGACATAATGAAATCATGAAAACAATGCGTATCCATCGTCATATTTTAAACTGTCCATAAAGCACTCAATGATGGCCCCCACTGATAGAGGGCCGTAGTAGTGTACTCCCATAGCGGGCATGGACATTAGGAGTCCCGGTAAATGCATTTACAACCATATTTTTATTTTTGGGTTACCAGTTGCACATTTCAGATCACCAGTTGCACATTTCAGATCACCAGTTGCACGGAGGAAAATCGTTACTTTTGACTTCCTATGACATCATATTGCAAATGGACAAATCATATTCCTTATGCACAAGTAAAAAAAAAAAATTATGATAATAACATTTTACAAAAGTATATTCATACACTTCTTACACATGATTAATTGTCTTAAAATCGAAACAATTTCGAAAAACGGTCCAGAAAGCACTTTTTTTTAGTTAAAGTTTTTTTAAAAAAATCAAATTTTCGACTTTTGACATCCTATTAAATCATATTGCAAATGGACAAAACATATGCCTTATGCACAAAAAAATTATGATAATGAAATACGAATAAAGTATGTTGATACAGTTCTTATACGTGTGTAATTGACACAAAATTCGATAGAATTTTGAAAAACGGTCCAGAAAGCACTTTTTTAAGGGTGTGTGAAGTTTTTTATAAAATTTTGACATTTTTGACTTTTGACTTCCTATGAAATCATATTCCAAATGGAGAAAACATATGCCTTATGCACAAGTAAAAAAAAAAAAAAAAAAAATGATAATAAAGTATGACTAAAGTATGTTGATAAAGTTCTTATACATGTGTAATTGACACAAAAATTGAAAGAATTTTGAAAAACGGTCCAGAAAGCACTTTAAGGATGTGTGAAGTTTTTTACCAAATTTTGACATTTTTGACTTTTGACTTTTGACTTCCTATGAAATCATATTGCAAATGGACAAAACACATGCCTTATGCGCATGTAATTAAAAAAATATATATATGATAACAAAATTGGACAAAAGTATATTCATACAGTTCTTACACATGTGTAATTGACCAAAAAAAAATCAAAAGAATTTCGAAAAACGGCCCAGAAAGCACTTTTTTAAGGGGTGAAATGTTTTTGAAAAGAAAATCCTTTTTTCAAAATTTTGCTTTTGGATGTTGACTTGGGTTGCATTTCCAATATGAAAAACCCCGGTGGAACGCACTCGCCCCCTGTTGGATTTTTGAAGTGTTACAATTGGCAATTGCCATATGGCATTTGCCATAGATGTGACGATAACTGACAAGAATTCTCTTGGGAGGTAATATGGCCTGCATTTGATTGCAAGGAATTCTAGATGGGGTGAGCAGAAGGACTTGAGTTTCTGTATGTTGTTATGACTTCACCATGAGTCATTAATCATGAAGCATACACCCCCGCCCTTCCTCTTTAGAGGGAGGTGTTTATCTCTATCGGCACGATGCATGGAGAAGCCCGGTGGCTGAACCATTTCTGACATGTTCCGAGAGAGCCATGTTTCTGTGAAACAAAGAATGTTACAATCTCTGATGTCTATCTGGAAGGCAGCACTTGCTCGAATTTCGTCTACCTTGTTGTCAAGAGTCTGGACATTTGTGAGTAGTATACTCGGGACTGGTGGGCGATGTGCACATCAATGGAACCTGACCAGGAGGCCGCTCCGTCTGCGGCGCCGTTGTTTTGGGTCAGCTTCTGGGATTAGATCCATTGTCCTGGGTGGTGGTCCAAACAGAGATCTGTTACAGGAAAGACGTATTCCTGGTTGTGATGTTGGTAAGTTGACGTCGCTATTATATCCAATAGTTCCTCTCGGCTGTATGTAATAAGACTTAAGTTTTCCTGGGGTGAAAATGTAAGAAATATTACATAAAAAAACGAAATACTGTGTAGTTTCCTTAGGACTCGAAGCAAGGCGACCATCTCTGTCTGCGCCATCTTCCAATTGAGGTTGGCATTTTGTGGAGGCCACGTCATCTGATGCAGCACTCCATCACTCTCCTTCTTGGTGAAATAGCCCTTACACAGCTAGGAGGTGTGTTGGGTCATTGTCCTGTTGAAAAGCAAATGATAGTGGGACTAAACACAAACCAGATGTGACGCGCTGGTCACGCGCATTTCACATGAGAGGTATCTCCCGTTCCTTTGCTTTTCTGAAAACAAAGGAATTCTCCGGTTGGAATATTATTGAAGTTTATGTTAAAAACATCCTAAAGATTGATTCCATACATCGTTTGACAAGTTTCTACGGGCTGTAACAGAACTTTTTGACATTTCGTCTGCAACTAGTGAACACGCTTTGTGAGTTTTGATTTGTTTACCAAATGCGCTAACAAAATTAGCTATTTGGACATAAATGATGGACATTATCGAAGAAAACAAATATTTATTGTGGAACTGGGAGTGCATTCTGATGAAGATCATCAAAGGTAAGTGAATATTTAAAATGTTATTTCTGACTTCTGTTGACTTCAACATGGCGGATATATGTATTTGTTTGTCTTAACGCCTTACTCAGATTATTGCATGGTTTGCTTTTTCCGTAAAGCTTTTTTGAAATCTGACACAGCGGTTGCATTAAGGAGAAGTATATCTATATTTCCATGTAGAAAACATTTTCATCAACATCAACAGCTGGTTGAGAGAATGCCATGAGTGTGAAAAGCTGTCATTAAAGAGGGGTGGCTAATTTGAAGAATCTCAAACAAAATCTATTTTGATTTGTTTAACACTTTTTTGGGTACTACATATACAGTTGAAGTCGGAAGTTTACATACAATCGTGTTTGGCCATAATGACCATCGTTATGTTTGGAGGAAAATGGGGGATGCTTGCAAGCCGGAGAACAACCGTGAAGCATGGTGGTGGCAGCATCATGTTGTGGGGGTGCTTTGCTGCAGAAGGGACTGGTGCACTTCACAAAATAGATGGCATCATGAGGTAGGAAAATGATGTGGATATATTGAAGCAACATCTAAAGACATCAGTCCGGAAGTTTAAGCTTGGTCGCAAATGGGTCTTCCAAATGGATGACCCCAAGCATACTTCCAAAGTTATGGAAAATGGCTTAAGGTTAACAAAGTTAAGATTTTGGAGTGGCCATCACAAAGCCCTGACCTAAATCCCATAGAAAATGTGTGGGCAGAACTATGATCAATGTGGGAAGAGTTTTAATACATCTAGCAATCTGAAGATTTATGTTAAAAACAAAAACAATTTTGGCAGCGGACACACACAGGAGAGAGATAATTTAGTTGTAATCAATGTGGGAAGAGTTACTTAAGATTAAGTTACTCAGTTACAACAGCTCTGTCAGGAGGAATGGGCCAAAATAAACCCAATTTATTGTGGGAAGCTTGTGGAAGGCAACCTGAAACATTTGACCCAAGTTAAACAATTTAAAGGAAATGCTACCAAATACTAATTGAGTGTATGTTAACTTCTGCTCCATTGGGAATGTGATGATAGAAATTAAAGCTGAAATAAATCATTCTCTCTACTTTTATTCTGACATTTCACATTCTTAAAATAAAGTGGTCATCCTAACTGACCTAAAACAGGGAATTTTTACTAGGATTAAATGTCAGGAATTGGGAAAAACTGTGTTTAAATGTATTTTCCTAAGGTGTATGTAAACTTCCAACTTCAACTGTACAGTATGTATTATTTAATAATTTGATGTCTTCACTATCATTCTATAATGTAGAAAACAGTACAACTAAACGAAAACCCTTGTATCTAAACTTTTGACTGGTACTGTTCGCAATATAATAGTTCAGTTAAAACATGTACATGCTTTGCAAGAACAATTTCCCTAATAATCATATTTAAATGGACACCTATGAACTCATGCTACCTTACGGCACTCTGATAAAGGCAGAAAATCGTCAATCAAAATAAACTTTATACCACAGCAACCATGTTATTTTTGGGAAGTGTATTTGATTCTGAGTTGGACATAGTTTTCACATACAAACTTTATAAGACACAAAAATTCAGTTGTTTCGAACTCACTTCACTCCCACAAAAGAGGAAGGCTTGAGCTACCGGTGCTGGCACATGCGCAGATCAAATACACAGGTGAATCGAAAGATTGCTTAGAAATGTCCTAATAATTCGAAAGAATTCTCAGGCCTCAATTTAAAATAAGCAGAGTAAGTTTACGTGACTATTGCATAATCTGCCTACTGCCATAATCAGTTTAATATCAAATTGTTCCTGTTCATGTAAACGTACGCTGTGTCAAGGCAGCTGTCATGTCCAGAAGTAAATGGCTACTACTGTCTCATTCAAGTGCCATTAGCAAGTCATCTGTTCTGTGCCATGCTTGGAAGACAAACTGGAAGGGTTAACCTAGATTGTTGGTGTAGTTACTGTGTTCTGTAGCTGTGTTGAGACCACACGTTCAAGGACCTTTGATAGAAAGTGCAGGTAGGAGGGAATAAGGCACAGGGCCGGAGTTAGTAATTTATGATTTTGGTAATAGTTGAGAAGAATGAGGCTGGAGTCCTGTGGGATTATCGTCCAAGGGGCAGGTAGTTGACCTAATATTTTTTTTACAATTTCAGGGACAGATGTTGAGGTTGTCAATGAGAATTTGGTGAAACTGCAGCTAGGAGGCTCAGTATGAAGCAAAGGGGTCGATTGTACAGTGCAATAGATCCCCTTTGATTTTGAATTGGAAAAATTCAAGAAAACCGTTACATTGCTCAATGGAGAGGTTAAAGGAGGAGTTGTCTTGGGGTTGAACAAATGTCTTGACAACAAAAAAAATCTTGATAAAGGCATTTTCATTATTTGAAGAGTGCCTTGGTCCTATTTGTTTTTTTGAATACTAAAAGTGTATTTCAGAAAAAGCAGACATGATGTCAACTGCATTTGCAAGCAAATGTCACAAGGGGGAGATATTGAGTTAGATTAGACTCCCCCCCATCCCTGTAAGGAGGTGGTGAACTATTAATCATACAGGTGGCAGAGGATGCGTTGATGAGCTTTCCCTCCCCACAGTCAGTTATCTTAAACATCTCACCTCTCATATTATTACACCTCAAACTAATTTGTAGAGAAACTGGAATTAAACTGGAATTAAAGCCAGACCCAAGTCAATGGCTATCCAAGCAGATCCCCTTTAAATGTTATTTTGTTGTGTTGACAACCAAACACAATTCAATATCACTTTTGAAATACAATAACTAGCATATTAACCATTCAACAAGTTAACACATTATTTGTTGGATTCAAGTCTCCAACCCAACCAAAAGTGAAAGAATGGGGGTAGCCTAGTGGTTAGAGCATTGGACTAAAAACTGAAAGGTTGCAAGATCGAATCCCCGAGCTAACAAGGTAAAACATCTGTTGTTCTGCCCCTGAACAAGGCAGTTAACCCACTGTTCCTAGGCTGTTATTGAAAATAAGAAAAAATGTGTTCTTGGCTGAGTTAAATAATGGGATGTGGCTCAGGTGGAAATATTCAAGCAGTGCCCATGAGATGATAAAATGACTGAGGTGAAGTGCTGATGGTTAGCTTTAATTTGAGGGTATGTTCATCCATATCAGGAGAACTGAAAGTATTGGGACATATTCACTTATATACAGTATGTATTAAAGTAGTCAAAAGGTCTGCATTTGGTCCCATATTCCTGTGACTCTACAAACTTTTTGGCTGTTTGTTTTGGTTGTGTTTCATATTATTTTGTGCTCAATAGAAATCAATTGTAGCATTTTGCAGTCACTTTTATTGTAAGTAAGAATAGAATGTTTCCGAACACTTTTACACTGAACAAAAATATAGCTTCTGAGCATTTCTCCTTTGCCACCTGACAGCTGTGGCATATCAAGAAGCTGATTAAACAGCATTATCATTACACAGGTGCACCTTATGCTGGGGGCAATGAAAGGACCCTCTAAAATGTGCAGTTTTGTCACACAACACAATGCGACAGATGTCATAAATTTTGAAAGAGCGTGCAATTGCCATGCTGACTGCAGGAATGTCCACCAAAGCTGTTGCCAGATAATTGAATGTTAATGCCGCCTCTGTTGATTTAGAGCAGTGGTTCCCGAACTTTTTATGGTCCCGTACCCCTTCAAACATTCAACCTCCAGCTGCATACCCCCTCTAGCACCAGGGTCAGCAAACTTTCAAATGTTGTTTTTTGCCATCATTGTAAGCCTGCCACACACATACTATACATTTATTAAACATAAGAATGAGTGTGAGTTGTCGTCACAACCCGGCTCATGGGAAGTGACAAATAGCTCCTATAGTACCAGGGCACAAATAATAATAATCAACAACTTTGCTCTTTATTTAGCCATCTTATATATAAAACCTTATTTGTTCACCAAACATTGTGAATAACTCACCACAGGTTAATGAGAAGGGAGTGCTTGAAAGGATGCACATAACTCTGCAATGTTGGATTGTATTGGAGAGAGTCTCAGTCTTAAATCATTTCCCACACATAGTCTGTGCCTGTATTTAGTTTTCATGCAAGTTATGGCCGAGAATCCACTCTTACATAGGTACGTGGTTGCAAAGGGCAACAGTGTCTTAACGCGATTTGCCAAGGCAAGAAACTGAGTGCATCTCTATACAGAAATCAGGCAGTGGCTTCTGATCAGATTCAATTTTCACAGAACCACTTGTTGCAATTTCGATGAGGTTCTCTTGTTCAGATATCGGTAAGTGGACTGGAGGCAGGGCATGAATGGATAACGAATCCAGTTGTTTGTGCCGTCCATTTCGGGAAAGTACATCCGTAATTGCGCACACAGATTACTCAGGTGCGTCGCTATATCACATTTGACATTGACCGTAAGCTTAAGTTCAATTGCACAAAAAAAAAATCATACAATGATGGAAAGACCGGTGTTAATAATTTGCAAATAAATTCATAAAAAATCCTACAATGTGATTTTCTGGATTTTGTTTTCTAATTTTGTCTGTCATAGTTGAAGTGTACCTATGATGACAATTACAGGCCTCTCTCCTCTTTTTAAGTGGGAGAACTTGCACAATTGGTGGCTGACTAAATACTTTTTTGCCCCACTGTATAACACTTGTATTTTCATCAACATTTATGGTGAGTATTTCTGTAAATTGATGTGGCTCTCTGCAAAATCACCAGATGTTTTGGAACTAGTGAACATAACGCCAATGTAAACTCAGATTTTTGGATATAAATATGAACTATATCGAACAAAACATACATGCATTGTGTAACATGAAGTCCTATGAGTGTCATCTGATGAAGATCAAAGGTTAGTGATTTTCTCTATTTCTGCTTTTTGTGACTCCTCTCTTTGGCTGGAAAAATGGCTGTGTATTTCTGTGACTTGGCTCTGACCTAAAAATCTTTTGGTTTGCTTTCGCTGTGAAGCCTTTTTGAAATCGGACACTGTGGCTGGATTAACGAGAAATGTATCTTTAAAATGTTGTAAAATACTTGTATGCTTGAGGAATTTTAATTATGAGATTTCTGTTGTTTTGAAATTGGCGCCCTGCACTTTCACTGGCTGTTGTTGAGGTGGGATGCTACCATCCCGAATATCCCAGAGGGGTTAACTAAGTTTTCACTGTAGTGTCCAAAACGTCTTTCAAGCTGTCAGGCATTCCCTTGGCATCAAGAGCCTCTCCGTGGATGCTGCAGTGTACCCAAGTGGCGTCAGGAGCAACTGCTTGCACACAGGTTACCACTCAACTATGTCTCCCTGTCATGACTTTTGCGCCATCAGTACAGATACCAACACATCTTGACCTCCAATGGCCATTTGATGTCACAAAGCTATTCAGTAGTTTAAAAATATCCTCTCCTGTTGTCCTGTGGTTTGCAGAAGAGGATGTTTTCCTTAATTGACACCCCATAAAGGTAATGGACATGTGACAGGCCTGGCACAGCTCCTGGTATGTCTGTTGACTCAGTCAGCTGTAACGCATAGAATTCACTGGCTTGTATGCAAAGCAGTAATTGTTTCAAAACATCGCCTGCCATGTCACAGATGCGTCATGAAACAGTGTTGTTTGATGAAGACGTTGTCTGCATAATTTTTGGGGGGCCTTTTCCCCCAGCATTATCCCAGCCATATCCGTGGCAGCAGGAAGAATTAAGTCCTCCACAATAGTATGAGGATTGCCTGTCCTAGCCACTCAGTAGCTCACCATATAAGACACCGCTTCTTATTAACGGTATCTGTTGCTTTTATACATCTTACTACTTTATTCTCGCTCAAAAAACTCCTGTTGCTTATTTTTCAAGTGATCATGTTTCATTTTCGAAATGCCTGCACAAGAGTGAAGGTTTCCGCGAGAGAGTAACGGTTAATGTGATTGGATGTTAATTATTTGACTAGGCTACCTGTATTTGACATTGTGTTATTATACTTATTTCAATTTTTTGGACAGTGAAACGAGGCTACTCAGGCGAGAAAAAAACCTCACCCAAATGTATAGCCCCATTGGAAAATGTAAATGTACCGTTTGAAAATGTGAAAAAAATAAACATAACTTTTAACCTAACCTACTGACCACGACCACAGAACTACTGACCACAACTACTTAACCACAAAATGACTTACTAAAACAACTACTGACCACAAAGACAAAACCATAACTATTGACCACAGATACTGAAAACGACTGACCATAACTACTGACCACACACCTACTGACCAATACTACCAACCACAACTGCCGACCACAACTATCGACCACAACTATCGACCAAAACGAATGACAATGGCATTTTACATTATAAAGTTATTCAAATAATATAATTAAAGTACAACTTTTTAAACTTCTTCCACTACTTGCAACAATAATTTTAAAGAGCTTTAGCAAGCCCCCACAACTTTGCTTGTAAACTTACCATCTTGTTATTATTAATCACTCAACTTTAAGCTAAAATCGCAGTGCAAACTTTAAAATTAGACTGGTCTGGGTTAAGTTGCTTGTAATATACTTTTTGATATATTTGATAAAAAAGGACCAAAAAACATTTGAACTTAAAATGATACATCTTCTTTCACTTTATAAGCTGAAAAAATTGATTTATTTTAAGATGGTCATGCTATAGATCATTTAGCTATTTGACTTTGAATTGTAGTACCCCATTTGGGTATCAAAACAAAAAAACATTTTCCAAATTAATTGAATTTGGATGTTACTACTGTACTCCAAAGAAACACATTGAAAAGCACATTAATAAATGGCAAAAAAATAAAGTAAAAAAATACATGACAAATAAGATATTTAACTGTCTGTCCTATATCTAGGAGATATACAAAAACGCAGGAAGTACCAGTCAAAAGTTTGGACACACCTACTCATTCAAGGGTTTTTCTTTATTTTTACATGTTTTTACATTGTAGAATAATAGTGAAGATATCAAAACTATGAAATAACACATATGAAATCATGTAGTAACCAAAAAAGTGTTAAATCAATTTTAGATTTTAGATTCTTCAAAGTAGCCACCCTTTGCCTTGATGACAGCTTTTCACACTCTTGGCATTATCTCAACCAGTTTCATAAGAAAGGGTTTTCCAACAGTCTTGAAGGAGTTCCCACATATTCTGAGCACTTGTTGGCTGTTTTTCCTTCACTTTGTGGTCCAACTCATCCCAAACAATCGCAATTGGGTTGAGGTCAGGTGCTTGTGGAGGCCAGGTCATCTGATACAGCATCCATGACTCTTACACATCCTGAAGGTGTGTTTTGGATTATTGTCCTGTTGAAAAACAAGTGATAGTGTGACTAAGCGCAAATCAGATGGGATGGCATATCGCTGCAGAATGCTGTGGTAACCATGCTGGTTAAGTGTGCCTTGAATTCTAAATAAATCACCAACAGTGTCACCCCCACACCATCACACCTCCTCCTCCATGCTTCACTGTGGGAACCACACATGCAGAGAACATCCAGCAATTCGACTATGAAGGCCTGAGTCACGCAATCTTCAATGAACAAATGACTATTCTCTACAACACAATTTCTGACCACAACCACACAACTACACAACTACTGACTACTGACCACACAACTATGGACCAAGACCACACATCTGCTGACCACAACCACACATCTACTGACCACGACGACTGACTACAACAGACCACAACTACAGACCAGACCGACTAACCACATCCACCCAACTACTGACCACACATACTGGACCAGACACATGCCTACAAAAACTACTGATAACCACAGAACTACTGACCAGTATATGCTTTACATTGTTCTATAAGGTGTAGTTTTACAAAAAAAAATATCAGAATTTACTGCTTGCATGAGTTACTTGATGTGGAATAGAGTTCCATGTAGTCATGTCGCTGTGTACTACTGTGCGTTTTTCAGAGTCCGTTCTGAACTTGGGGACTGTGAAGAGACCCTTAGTGGCATGTACGGTATGCATTGGTGTCTGAGCTTTGTGCTAGTCGTTGGTGAGCCTGCCCACAGCTGACCCCACCCCGTTCCTTGTGCCACAGTGAGTGGCTTCTCCATCCCATAGCACATTCGCTCTGCATGGACATGACATTTAACACGAGACACCGGGGACCCTCCCAGTGTGTCATGTAATCACGCAGCGTTTACCGTGCACCGCTCTGCTGCTTAAATACCGGGAACCTCCCTCACACACACCAGTGCCATAGAAAAGCTGCATCCAGCCAGGGAAGAGGCCAGCCAAAGACATTCCAACTCGCATTTCAGTGTTGTTTCCACGTCACTTTCACGAAACCTTCAAGGTGAGACATCGGATTTTGTGATCAAGTAGGCCTAATGGGAAAACGTCAGACAAGATGTTATGTGTTTTGACAAAATTTGGGGAATAATGGCCTGCAGTAGTTGGTTTATGAAGTGAAATATAAAAGTTTTATAAGGGCATGATCAATGGTCATGTTTTACAGCTGATAGGTTTACGGTGACTTGAGGTTGACTAGGTGGACTTGAACTTGAGAAGTATACTCTGCTTACTTATTGCTACAATGTTAAGTGATGGAGATGCCTTGTGCTCACAGAGAGGGGTGTGTCACATTTATCAATTATCTAGCAGTTTCTTAAGCATATTCAGTGATTGGTTTCTAGGAAGCAGATGTTTGAAAACTAGATTATCACAAATTGTTGTAAAAGTAGGCATACACATTTCCTCCAGTTGCGCAAGTCTTTGAATGTGGAAAGAGTGTGAGAATATGAGACTCTTGATACAGAGCATTACATGTTTGCCAGACTTTTGTGATTTGTCTTTACGGTGGTTCATTTGGGCAACTTCAGTCTGGTCATAACCAGCGAAAAGGTTAGATGTACAGTAATATTGGTAATTATGGTACCCTAGAGGCAATGTATATCACTCTGAAAAGTCTACTGCTCTACCTCAATCTGTATGCAGCCTGTTGCTGTATTAAGCATTTTAATTGTTTATGCTAAACATTTTGAATAAGACTAGTAATAGGCCTTAGACCTACTAGTAAATAGGCTGAATATTGATCATTTGTGAAATGGCCAACTAGGCTACTGTCTAATAGTACAACATGTCCTTATTATGGAAGGTCTTAATTATTATCCAGCTTATTTTGCCAATATTTCTAAGCTCTGTACATTTCCACCTATCCACTAAAGTTAACAAATATAACATATATTACTAATTTGCTAAATTGTTTTATTTCATCTGGGACTGCCACAAACTGACAGATATGAAGAGCTTGCTATATCTTTTCAGACAATAAAAAAAGGACTAGATTGTGCCAAGAGCCATGCCCATCTGAGTTGCAATGCATCTTGGTAATGTTAGTTTATTAGCTTTCCTGCACAAGACCACTTGGTTTGATGTGTGTATCCTTAAATCATAGTTCTGCACTGAGTTTATGCCAGACATTGTTTTATAACTTTACTTGGGTAATTAAATAATGGTAGCCATGGAATGTATCCTTTTAAAGAACTCTAGCATCCACGCCATGTTTGGCTTGAAAAATGAGCAATGGATTTAGCAAGAGCACAAACAGATTTGGGACCAGGCTAAAAATGTTGTCTCTGTTCGAATATGCTAAAATGCATTTTTCCTTCTTTCCTCCAATCCTTACAAAAGTAACTGATCTAACATGATTTTATAGGAATGATATCAAGACTATTTGAACTGGGCCAGTCTCTCATTGCTTTCATGTCAACAAGCGGTGTCATATAGTCTTGTCAGGTGTCTTTTATGACCCACAGCAGAAAAACAAATTAGAGGCTGGGAGATAGGCAAGACTTTGACCCAGATGTTTGGAGCAACAGATAGATTGACTGTCGTCAGACTGAGTCAGAACTGGCACACTGTGGCCTGGGGTGGTTCAGTGGGCTAAGCCGCTGCCTCTGGATAGCATTATGAGCATGAGTTTGAATCTCACACAGCACTTTTTCTCTCCTCCTATCCAAGAAACACAGAAAAACACAAAGGGAGTGGGAATATCCCACTCCTTAATGACCGGCACTGCCTGAAGACGAGTTCGTAAATTACATTTTAATTTGTTGCATACACACTTAGCAGGTGTTATCGCAGGTGCAGCGACAAGCTTAGGTTCCTAGCCCCTATCAATCAACGCAGTAAATGTCAAATAAGCACACAATAATAACAATTTTAATAAAATCAAACATTTAGTACAGTAGTAGAGTTACTTGATGTGGATAAATAATATGTCAACCTTATTAAAGTGACCAGTGTTTAGTCCCCAAGGTGCATGGTAGAGTACCCGATGGTAGCCGGCTAGTGACAGTGACAAAGTGGCAGAGTACAGTCGTGGCCAAAAGTTTTGAGAATGGCACAAATATTAATTTCCAAAGTTTGCTGCTTAAGTGTCTTTAGATATTGTTGTCAGATGTTACTATGGAATGCTGAAGTATAATTACAAGCATTTCACAAGTGTCAAAGGCTTTTATTGACAATTACATTAAGTTGATGCAAAGAGTCAATATTTGCAGTGTTGACCCTTATTTTTCAAGACCTCTGCAATCTGCCCTGGCATGCTGTCAATTAACTTCTGGGCCACATCCTGATTGATGGCAGCCCATTCTTGCATAATTAATGCTTGGAGTTCATAAGAATTTGTGGGTTTTTGTTTGTCCACCCGCCTCTTAAGGATTGACCACAAGTTCTCAATGGGATTAAGGTCTGGGGAGTTTCCTGGCCATGAACCCAAAATATTGATGGTTTTGTTCCCCGAGCCACTTAGTTATCACTTTTGCCTTATGGCAAGGTGCTCCATCATGCTGGAAAAGGCATTGTTCGCCACCAAACTGTTCCTGGATGGCTGGGAGAAGTTGCTCTCGGGAATGTGTTGATACCATTATTCATGGCTGTGTTCTTAGGCAAAATTGTGAGTGAGCCCACTCCCTTGGCTGAGAAGCAACCCCACACATGAATGGTCTCAGGATGCTTTACTGTTGGCATGACACAGGACTGATGGTAGCCCTCACCTTGCCTTCTCCGGACAAGCTTTTATCCGGATGCCCCAAACAATCGGAAAGGGGATTCATCAGAGAAAATGACATAACCCCAGTCCTCAGCAGTTCAATCCCTGTACCTTTTGCAGAATATCAGTCTGTCCCTGATGTTTTTCCTGGAGAGAAGTGGCTTCTTTGCTGCCCTTCTTCACACCAGGCCATCCTCCAAAAGTCTTCACTGTGTGTGCAGATGCACTCACACCTGCCTGCTGCTATTCCTGAGCAAGCTCTGTAGTGGTGGTGCCCCGATCCCACAGCTGAATCAACTTTAGGAGACGGTCCTGGCGTTTGCTGGACTTTCTTGGGCGCCATGAAGCCTTCTTCACAACAATTGAACCGCTTTCCTTGAAGTTCTTGATGATCCGATAAATGGTTGATTTAGGTGCAATCTTACTGGTAGCAATATCCTTGCCTGTGAAGCCCTTTTTGTGCACGTGTTTCCTTGCAGGTAACCACAGTCGACAGAGGAAGAACAATGATTCCAAGCACCACCCTCCTTTTGAAGCTTCCCGTCTGTTATTCGAACTCAGCATGACAGAGTGATCTCCAGCCTTGTCCTTGTCAACACTCACACCTGTGTTAACGAGAGAATCACTGACATGACGTCAGCTGGTCCTTTTGTGGCAGGGCTGAAATGCAGTGGAAATGTTTTTTGGGGATTCAGTTCATTTGCATGGCAAAGAGGGACTTTGCAATTAATTGTAATTCATCTAATCACTCTTCATAACATTCTGGAGTATATGCAAATTGCCATCATACAAACTGAGGCAGCAGACTGTGAAAATTAATATTTGTGTCATTCTCAAAACTTTTGGCCACGACTGTAGGGTACTGGGCAGAGGGCAGGGTACTGGGCGGAGGCCGTCTAGTGGTGGCTGTTTAACAGTCTGATGGTCTGGGGACAGAATCTGTTTATCAGTCTCTTGTTCCCAGCTTGAATGCACCTGTACTCTGAACAGGCTGTGACTCGGGTGGCTAAGGTCCTTAATAATCTTCTTAGACTTCTTACCATATGGGTGACATATGACCTATAACACGAGTATTCAAACCCATGGGCCTTGAGGGTCAGAGCACATGAATGACCTACTGTGAACATCTGCTGTGACACTTGACACCAATTGGAGCTCGCTGAGTGCTCACTGGCATGTTGGTTGGGTTTTCAAGTGCTCTTGTTACCAGCCACATGCGAGCGACAGTGGCTATGAGATTGTCCCAAATGGTACCCTATTTTCTACATAGTGAACTACTTTTGACAAGAGCCATATGGGCCCTCGTCAGAAGTAGTGCACTATATAGGAAATAGGGTGCCATTTGGGAAATATTCTCATTTTCAAGTAAAGTGAATGTCACAGTATACTGTACCGCGATATATGATAATGTCATCGTGCAACGGTCCTTCACCAGAGGAAGATCAGACCTGAATACCCCCGGCTCATTCGACGAGTAGTGAATTAATAGTATGGTAACAGGTGTGATGGCTTCAAGATTTGAACTTAGACTGATGGTGAAGTTTGGTGCCAGCACATGGATACCCCATACTCTCTCTTCCCCCTCCCTCTCTTGTCCACTTTCTCTCTCGTACAGTACCACTTTCAGTTATTAAAGCTCTAAGTATTATTTTTACTACTGGATACACCTCTTCTCCAATGGGTAATGTTATGTCGACATCAACACTTTGTGCAACACTAAGCAATGTAGAAACAGGAACTTATCTTAAATGCCTATTCTTTTGAAAGTATTGTTTTTCCAAATTGCACCAAGTAATAGCTAAATGGCACCCTGTAGTTACTCTTTTATAAAGCTTCTATTGTAGTGGGCATTTTCATGTTATAAAGAAGCAGGACACAAAATAGCTACCTATATTGCTCAATGATTTCACAGCCACAGAATCTACTGTGTTTTGGTATTAGACTCTCTCCCTTTCTTTATCCACTCTGTAGTCTCTGATATAGGCCTAATCGTGTGCTCCGTGCTGACAAAGAAATAACCAGCCCCTCCAGTGTGTGAGCTCAGTCCTCAGATCTCCAACATAATCTAGGTAGAATCAAGACTTCCAAGGCAGCTGTCTAGGTCTCATCCTTTTTTCAATATTTCCTAACGACATGCCACTGGCTTTGCTCTGCCCCCGCATGGAGAGAAGGAGAACTATGTTTTTTGACCGTTTCAACATTTGAATTTGCTTTTGCTCAGGAATATTTTCTGTGATAATTAAGATCTGTACATGCCTGTGTCCATATTCACACAATGCTGGAGTGGCTAAGTCATCAAGAACCAGAAATAATAAATAGTGCCCATGATGCAATCGCCACCCCATAACAGTGAGCCTAGGCAACCAGAAACAGGTCCAGGCAGAGGGTGAGAGATAGATAAGCATTGCTATGGAGACCCAGCATCGCTGTCGGTCGAACGGAAGATGAGGATTGAATGATGGCCTGCAGAGTTGGGCAAAATAACTTACTGTTCGCAACCAAGACATTTTAAATATGATAAAAGGAAAGTAATTGAGTTGAAAATGCCTTGTTACTAAACAATGTGGGGATGCTAACTCCATAGAAAAGATAAAAAAGCTCATGCTTTTATTTTTTTAAAGCTAACAATATCCAATTCATAGTAGCCTCTGAAATGACAGAATCTAAGGACTAAAAATACAAAATGAATATATACACTACCGGTCAAACATTTTTGAACACCTACTCATTCAAGGGCTGTTTTTATTTTTACTAGTTTCTACATTGTAGAATAAGTGAAGACATCAAAACTATGAAATAACATATATCGAATCATGTACTAACCAAAAAAATATATAAATATAAATATAAATATATTTGATATTTGATATTCTTCAAATAGCCTCCCTTTGCCTTGGCAGCTTTGCACACTCTTGGCATTCTCTTAACGAGCTTCATGAGGTGGTCACCTAGAATGCATTTCAATTAACAGGTGTGCCTTCTTAAATGTAAATTTGTGGAATGTCTTTCCTTCTTAATGTGTTTGAGCCAATCAGTTGTGTTGTGACAAGGTAGGTGTGGTATACAGAGGATAGCCATAATTGGCAAAAGACCAATGTGACCATATTTATGGCAAGAAGAGCTCAAATAAGAAAAGAGAAACTTGAATGTTTCTTCAAGTGCAGTTGCAAAAACCATAAATGAATGGTTATTGATGCTATGATGAAACTGGCTCTCATGAGGACCACCACAGGAAAGGAAGACCTAGAGTTAACTGCTGCAGAGAATAATTTCATTAGAGTTAATAGCCTCAGCAATTGCAGCCC
This sequence comes from Oncorhynchus clarkii lewisi, assembly GCF_045791955.1. NCBI lineage: Eukaryota > Metazoa > Chordata > Actinopteri > Salmoniformes > Salmonidae > Oncorhynchus > Oncorhynchus clarkii. The sequence continues at coordinate 38,851,702 of NC_092148.1, read as the reverse complement.
AAGTAAATGCTTCACAGAGTTCAAGTAACAGACACATCTCAGCATCAACTGTTCAAAGGAGACTGCATGAATCAGGCCTTAATGGTCAAATTGCTGCATAGAAACCCCTACTAAAGGACACCAATAAGAAGAAGAGACTTGCTTGGGCCAAGAAACACATGCAATGGAAATTAGACTGGTGGAAATGTGTCCTTTGGTCTAGAGTCCAAATTGGAGATTTTTGCGTCCAACCGCCATGTCTTTGTGAGACACTGTGTGGGTTAATGGATGATCTCCGCATGTGTATTTCCCACCGTAAAGCGTGGAGGTGGTGGTGTTATGGTGTGGGGGTGATTGGCTGGTTACACGGTCTGTGATTTATTTTTGAATTCAAGGCACACTTAACCAGCATGGCTACCACAGCATTCTGCAGCGATACGCCATCCCATCTGGTTTGGGCTTAGAGGGACAATCATTTGTTTTTCAACAGGACAATGACCCAACACACCTCCAGGCTGTGCAAGGGCTATTTGACCAAGAAGGAGAGTGATGGAGTGCTGCATCAGATGATCTGGCCTCCACAATCCCCCAACATCAACCCAATTGCGATTGTTTGGGATGAGTTGGACCATAGAGTGAAGGAAAAGCAGCCAACACTTGAGTGTGAAAACCTAGCAGCGTTGCAGTTCTTGACACAAACAAGATCACCTGCCACTCCTATTTGCCACATCTTCAATTTAAGCCTACTAGAGAGTTCGTCTCCTCAGACCTGGAGGGAAGCAAAAGTCACCTAACAATAGTAAAGTCCACCTTACTGGCTCAAACAGCCGACCAATCAGCCTGTTACCAACCCTTAGTAAACTTTTGGGAAAAATTGTGTTTTACCAGATACTGTAAAACATACTGATACCACAGTAGCTAAGATGGGGAGAAGTCTGTCCATAATAAAGCGCAGCTCTGCCTTTTAACAACACTATCAACAAGGCAGGTCCTAAAGGCCGTAGTTTTGTCACACATGGACTACTGTTCAGTAGTCGGGTCAGCTGCCACAAAGAGAGACTAATGAAAATTACAACTGGCTCAGAACAGGGCAGCACGGCTGGCCAGTAAATGTACACATGGAGCTAACATTAATGATATGCAAGTCAATCTCTCATGACTCAAAGTGGAGGAGAGATCGACTTCACTACTTATTTTGTAAAAAAGTGTTGACTAGCTGAATGCACCAAGCTGTCTGTTTAAACTACTAGCAAACAGCTCAGACACCCATGCATACCACACAAGACATGCCACCAGAGGTCTCTTCACAATCCCCAAGTCCAGAACAGACCAGTGGTGGAAAGTACTTAAGTAAAAATACTTTAAAGTACTACTTAAGTAGTTTGTTGGGGTATCTATACTTTACTACTTATATTCTTGACAACTTTTACTTCACTACATTACTAAAGAAAATATTATACTTTTTACTCCTTACATTTTCCTTGACACCCAAAAGTACTAGCAACATTTTGAATGCTTACAGGACAGGAAAATTGTCTAATTCACACACTTATCAAGAGAACATCCCTGGTCATCCCTAATGCCTTCGATTTGGCAGACTCACTAAACACAAACGCTTAGTTTGTTACTGATGTCTGAGTGTTGAAGTGTGCCCCTGTCTATCCGTAAATTTAAAAAACAAGAAAAGCACTGCTTAATATAAGGAATTTAAAAATTATTTATACTTGTACTTTTGATAGTTAAGTACATTTTAAACCGAATACTTTTAGACTTTAGACGTTTACTCAAGTAGTATTTTACTCTGTGACTTTCACTTTAACTTGAGTCATTTTCTATGAAGGTATCTTTACTTTTACTTAAATATGACAAGTGGGTACTTTTTCCACCACTGGAACAGACTATGGGAGGCACACAGTACTACATAGAGCCATGACTACATGGAACTCTATTCCACATCAGGTAACTGATGCAAGCAGTAGAATCAGATTTAAAAACTGATAAAAAAACATCTTATGGAACAGCGGGACTGTTGAAGAGAGACACACACACACACACACACAGGTACAGACACACACAGGCGCTAGCACTCAGACTCAACACACACATAGTAAAATTGTTGTATGGTGGTATTATACATTTTGTATTGTATATTTGAAGTGGCGTAATAACGTTATATTATGTACTGTTTAATCTTTTATTTTATGTGTAATGAAAGTGCCTTAATGTGTTTGGACCCCAGGAAGAGTAGCTGCTGCCTTGGCAGTAACTAATGGGGATCCCTAAAACAAATACTGCCATACCACTTAAATATTTTGTCTTGCCCATTCACCCACTGAGGCTTAAAAATCCTTTAACCTGTCTCCTCCCCTTCATCTACACGGATTGAAGTGGATTTAACAGGTGACATCAATAAGGGATCATCGCTTTCACCTTCATTGACCTGGTCAGTCTAATTCATGGAAAGATATTGTCAGTGTATAACACCATATTAAGGTGTGGGACGTTCACTGTATTAAATGAACAAAGCAAGTCTATTTCGCTCCAGCAGCTGGCATATTATGTCCGTTTACAATTCACCTGTGGGAACATAGCTGCTATCAACACCCGACAACAGAAAGAGTTGCCCACTACTATCCGCGAGATTGTTCATGAGGAAAGTGCCTCTGCCCTAAACTTGCAATTAAGCCAGTAAATGAATCGCTGGCACTGCTCACTTCTAAAGTGGATACCTACTCAACAAAAGTGGAAAGTTTGGAGACAGCGGCAAATGTGTGGTGACTCCATGACCTGGAAATTATTCTCCTAAAAAATTCAACAGAATTACTCAAATCATTCCTGTAAATTCAGTGTCCCCGTCACAGGACTTGAAACTGGTGTGGAGGCGGGAATCTTTTCTATTAACTGTTTGGCAGTAGAAGTTTGGTCCAATGCCACTGATAAACATTGCACAACGCACAGGTCCTCTCTATAACCTATCCCGGTGTTTGATTTGACTTAAACTGTGGATAAGTACAAATGCAAAGTGTTCACCTTGCAGCAGAATCGGCGGCTCTGACCTATGTGGAAAAGAGGATTAGCATCTACCTAGATTTGAGTGCCGAACTGTTGAAATAGAGGGCGACTTACAACGAGGTGAGATCCCAGCTACACAAGCTAAACCTGAGATGCGGCTTCATCCACTCTGCAAAATGTATTTTCATCTTTCAGAATACAACACACACACACTTTCAACTGCCAATGAGGCTCAAGACTTTCGAGAATCACATCAAGCCCATCACACAATGGGACGAGCTGACAGATCTAGGTTAACCCCAGTTTGACTGGCTCAATATTCAGGTATGCTATCTATGCACAATCACACAGCCTAGCCTATGGAAGTGATGCTGCCCTCAGCATAAGACAATTATGAAGACACCCCATCAATTGGGTAAAAGGAACACTGTTATTTTTATCGTTATTATTATTGCTGAAATTGGCCTTTGTTTTCATTATATTGCCTATGGTCCAGGACCTTTAGACAATGATGACACCACGCCAATTACTGAACAATGGACATTATATTGATGTGTCATACAGACTGGTGTTGCTTCCTTGTGGGTATACAGTGCATTGCATCCCTATATGGGCTAAATATAGGGATGCAAAGCTATTCCATTACTATTTTTATTGTACTACTGTTAAGGATAGATGTCCAGTCCCATATGGTCTTCCACACAATTCCTTTTTTATATTAATGGTTGTCCCCCTCCATTTACACTACTGAAGGGAAGGGGGGAATGGTTAACATGGAAGGGTTTCTGGGTGGGGAACGACTAATGTGTGAGTTTCCCTGTGGGTCCTGTTTTTTGTTTCACATCCATGGGCTTATTAACACTAAAGATAACATTTACATCATTAATAATACATTATACATATTTTTTTAAATGGCACCGCCAGCTATTATCTCTTGGAATTTGAAAGGCCTTAATAGTTCGATCAAATATTCCATCAGTCTTGATATCCTAGCAAGAAACCATATTAATATAGCAATGGTCCAAGAAACACACCTGTTCCAAAAGGACACACATAGAAGAAACCATTTGTACAAACTGGCTGCTTTTTCATCAGCCACAATCAAAACTAAAGCTGTAATCATAATGATATATAAGTTACTCAAAATCACCATCTTGGGTAAAAGTGAAAACCACGAAAGCAGAACCACTTTCCTTAAATGTATCCATAATGGAAAGGGTAGCACCATGGTGTAGCTGGAGGAGAGCTAATTTCCATCCTCCTCTGGGTACATTGACTTCAATGCAAAACCTAGGAGGCTCATGGTTCTCACCCACTTCCATAGACTTACTCAGTAATTATGACATCTTCTGGAGGAGGTCCTCCAACCTATCAGAGATCTTGCAGCATGAGTTGACATGTTGTCCATCCAATCAAAGGATCAGAGGATGATTCAAGTACTAAAAGCATAAGCTACAGCTATATAGCACTGCAGTGTATAAAATGTGGTGAGTAATCCACGCTTCAAGATTGTTCTGATCATGCGGACTGGGATATGTTCCGGGTAGCCTCCGAGAATGACATTGACGTATATACTGATATGGTGACTGAGTTTATCAGGAAGTGTATAGGAGATGTTGTACCACACTGTGCCTACCCTAAAACCTACCCTAACCAGAAACCATGGATAAATGGCAGCATTTGCACAAAACTGTAAGCGTGAACCATCACATTTAACCATGGCAAGGTGACTGGGAATGTGGCCAAATACAAACAGTGTCAGTTTTGAGAAAAAAGTCAGTATAGAGACAAAGCGGAGCCGCAATTCATGGGCTCAGACACGAGACATATGTGGCAGGGCCTACAGACAATCACTGACAACAATGGGAAAACCAGCCACACCGACGTCCTGCTTCCGGACAAGCTAAACACCTTCTTTGCCAGCTTTGAGGATAACACAGTGCCACAGACTCGGCCCGCTACCCAATGACTGTGGGCTCTCCTATGTGGTTGACGTGAGTAAAACACTCGCAAGGCTGGCGGCCCAGACGGCATTGCTAGCCGCGTCCTCAGTCATGCGCAGACCAGCTGGCTGGAGTGTTTGCGGACATATTCAATCTCTTCCCAAACCAGTCTGCTGTCCCCACATGCTTCAAGATATCCACCATTGTTCCTGTACCCTAGAAAGCAAAGGTAACTGATCTAAATGACTATCTTCCCATGGCATTCACTTATGTCATCCTGAAGTGCTTTGAAAGATTAGTCAAGGATCATATCACCTCTACCTTACCTGACACCCTAGACCCACTTCAATTTGCTTATCGTCCCAATAGATCCACAGACGATGCAATCGCCATCGCACACTGCCATATCCCATCTGGACAAGGGGAATACCTATGTAAGAATGCTGTTCATTGACCATAGCTCAGCATTCAACACCATAGTGTTCAAGTGACCAAGCTCATCATTAAGCTTGAGAGCCCTGGGTCTGAACCCCGCCCTGTGCAACTGGGTCCTGGACTTCCTGACAGGCTGCCTCCATGTGGTGAAGGTATGAAACAACACCTCTACTTCCCTGATCCTCAACACTTGGGCCCCACAAGGATGAGTGCTCAGCCCCCTCCTGTACTCCCTGTTCACCCATGACTGAGTGGCCACGCACGCCTCAAATCAAATGTATTTATATTGCCCTTCTTACATCAGCTGATATATCAAAGTGATGTACAGAAACCCAGCCTAAAACCCCAAACAGAAAGCAATGCAGGTGTAGAAGCACGGTGGCTAGGAAAAACTCCCTAGAAAGGCCAAAACCTGAGGAAACCTAGCGAGGAAACAGGTTATGAGGGGTGGCTAGTCCTCTTCTGGCTGTGCCAGGTGGAGATTATAATAGAACACGGCCAAGATGTTCAAATGTTCATAAATGACCAGCATGGTCAAATAATAGTAATCAATAAACAGGTCAGGGTTCCATAGCCGCAGGCAGAACAGTTGAAACTGGAGCAGCAGCACAGCCAGTTGGACTGGGGACAACAAGGAGTCATCATGCCAGGTAGTCCTGAGGCATGGTCCTCCGAGAGAGAGAAAGAAAGAGAATTAGAGAGAGAGCATACTTAAATTCACACAGGACCCCGGATAAGACAGGAGAAATACTCCAGATATAACAGACTGACCCTAGCCCCCCGACACAAACTACTGCAGCATAAATACTGGCGGCTGAGACAGGAGGGGTAAGGAGACACTGTGGCCCCACCCGATGTTACCCCCGGACAGGGCCAAACAGGCAGGATATAACCCCACCCACTTTGCCAAAGCACAGCCCCAACACCACTAGAGGGATATCTTCAACCACCAACTTAACATCCTGAGACAAGGCCGAGTATAGCCCACAAAGATCTCAGCCACGGCACAACCCAAGGGGGGGGCGCCAACCCAGACAGGAAGACCACGTCACTGACTAAACCCACTCAAGTGACGCACCCCTCCTAGGGATGGCATGGAAGAGCACCAGTAAGCCAGTGACTCAGCCCCTGTAATAGGGTTAGAGGCAGAGAATCCCAGTGGAGAGAGGGGAACCGGCCAGGCAGAGACAGCAAGGGTGGTTCGTTGCTCCAGTGCCTTTCCGTTCACCTTCACACTCCTGGGTCAGACTACACTCAATCATAGGACCTACTGAAGGGATGAGTCTTCAATAAAGACTTAAAGGTTGAGACTGAGTCTGCGTCTCTCACAAGGGTAGGCAGACCATTCCATAAAAATGGAGCTCTATAGGAGAAAGACCTGCCTCCAGCTGTTTGCTTAGAAATTCTAGGGACAATCATCAAGTTAGCAAACATCACAACAGTAGTAGGCCTGAATGCCAACAATGACGAGACAGCCTACAGGGAGGAGGTGAGGAGAATAACCTCTCACACAATGTCAACAAAACAAAGGAGCTGATCGTGGACTTCAGGAAACAGCAGAAGGAGCAGCCCCTATCCACATCCATGTACTGGTGTTCTCTGGACGTTTTGGAGATGGCGATGAATAGCGATGAATTCAAACGGCACTCTGATGATTGGCAGGGGAACCAATACGTTCCATAAATGTGCTTTTGGGGAGGAGATTTGACACCCCTGGCAGCTGCGGCAATAGTCTTCCATGGCCTTTAAATGGTTTAACTTGGGTTAAATGTATTGGGTAGCCTTCCACAAGCTTCTCACAATAAGTTGGGTGAATTTTGGCCCATTCCTCCTGACAGAGCTGGTCAGGTTTGTAGGCCTCCTTGCTCGCACAAACTTTTTCAGTTCTGCCCACAAATATTCTATAGGATTGAGGTCAGGGCTTTGTGATGGCCACTCCAATACCTTGATTTTGTTGTCCTTAAGCCATTTTGCCACAACTTTGGAAGTATGCTTGGGGTCATTGTCCATTTGGAAGACCCATTTGCGATCAAGCTTTAACTTCCTGACTGATGACTTCAGACGTTGCTTCAATATATCCACATAATTTTCCTTCCTCATGTTGCCATCTATTTTGTGAAGTGCACCAGTCCCTCCTGCAGCAAAGCACCCCGACAACATGATGTTGCCACCCCCGTGCTTCATGGTTGGGATGGTGTTCTTCGGCTTGCAAGCCTCCCCCTTATTCCTCCGAACATAACAATGGTCATTATGGCCAAACAGTTCTATTTTTGTTTCATCAGACCAGAGGACATTTCTCCAAAAAGTAGTCTTTGTCCCCATGTGCAAACCGTACTCTGGCTTTTTTTCATGGCGGATTGGAGCAGTGGCTTCTTCCTTGCTTAGCGGCCTTTCAGGTTATGTCGATATAGGACTCGTTTTACTATGGATATAGATAATTTTGTACCTGTTTCTTCCAGCATCTTCAAGGTCCTTTGCTGTTGTTCTGGTCTTTCTACGAACTGAGGTACTCAAACTGCTTTACATAGTAAGGGGGAAACTCACCTTACCCACCACCATGATGATGCACACAACCATTTTGTGCCAGAATGCTCACCACACATTAGCTAGCATGGTGAAGAGGCGTGGAGTGATATACATATATTAGCAGTTATTCGTATTAGCAGTAGAGAAAAGTAGGTACCAGAGCACAGTGCTGTTTCTTGCTCTGAGAGGATGTACTGAAGGAAAACTAAAGGGATCAGACTGACCCTCTCTCTTCCTTTTTATGTCTCTCAGATGACCACTAAGGAGAAGCTGATCACCCATGTGTTGGCTGGTGAGCCCGTTGGCTCCCGAAGCAAGGTGACAGTGGTTGGCGTCGGCATGGTTGGCATGGCCTCCGCAGTCAGCGTCCTGCTCAAGGTAAGACCGATGGAGGGGGTAAGGTATGATCAGGGTTGAGTATGTGACTTTCTAAATGTAATCTGTTACAATTACTCGTGTCCCAAATGTTGATCAGTAACATACCTTTTGGATTACACAAATTCAGTAACGTAATCTGATTACTTTTAGATTACTTTCCCTTACGAGGCATTAGAAGAATACAATAATGAATATTACCAATTGAATCACATCTATTGCAGGATAAATCAGTGTTAGAGTTTACATAGCTGGCCATAAATGGATGTTGCATATTAATTTATGGGTTGGTTATGTAGGCTTATTTTAACCCATTGCTTTCTACTACAGATAATATGATTAGGCAATATTTTTACATAAAAAAAGTGGTCAGATTTTCAGTCATTCCAATGACTTTGATATCACTTGATCTTTAAGAATAGGTCTTGGAAATATTGAAATATAGATTTGCCATAAGCCAACAATTAAGAACTAAGATCTGACTTCCACAGAGCAGAGTTTTGTCAGCTAAGGGCTTATTAGCCTACTCTGTTAATTTTTTTTGTCATGGAGGACTGATTGGGCTCATTGCTTAAAGTTGAAAAATAAATGCTGCTCTCATGGAATGGCATGCTTTAATTAAGAACTACCGAAAAGTGCAATTTGCACATAAAAATGTATTGATGTCATATGCTGCATTTGCTATGGGCCTATTTTTGACATTTTTGTTGGTGACACTTTGATGTTGCGATAATTTGCAGGTGTTTAAGTCTTTTCAAAAGTGTTTGAGCATGTTATGTTAGGCCTACGGACATATTTTCTTTGAATCATCACAAAATTAGATTGAGCAATTAAAGCCCCACTCGTGGTCTTCTTAAATGAAACTCATTTTTGACAGTATGGAGCACAATATCACAGAGAAGTTTAGAAGAGAGGAACTCCCTGTGATTCACAGCAATGTGCTAGGTAGATAGCAATAATGACTGAATTTGGGGATGGGGGAGATTTTGTTGTTATTTAGCCTGGAAGTCACAGAGACCACGATGTCTTTTGCAGAAGAGCCCTGCATGAATACATTAATAAACCACAATTACTCTATAAATATCTATAGAATTAAATTACACAATACATGAAAATCATACACAAAACATGAAAACAAGATAAAATCATATAAAACAAACATTCTTCAGTAAAAAGGCCCTCTAATATCTGCCTGGATTACCCAAGAGGCACCAACACCACCAACTTTAAAAGGTCAGACACACACTTGGGACTGTTAATCGTTTGCATACCGACAGTACTTACGCACCTCTGGACAGAGTGTTAGCAGTCAATCTCTTTAGTTTTCTCAGAGCAAGACCTTTGAAGTCATCAGCCACGCAGACTTGCTAAAATACTTCAAACCAGAATGTGGCAGCATTGTTTGGCAATGCATTTCGGTTCATATTGCTCATGGTCTAGATTCCAAACTATCTGCGCTGTTGTTGCTATTTTGTAGAAAACCCTTGTTGATACTCGTCAGATGGCCACAGCTACATAACTTTAAAAAGAAAAGGAGAGTCGCACACACTAGGAGCTCTGACGCAATAATTTAATAACCTAATAACCAACTTTTCAACAGACAAGCTGTCTTCATCAGGGTATAACAACAAACCCTGCAGGTCACTAGTTTATATAGTTTCAAAGGACACACAGGTGTCTGTAATCATGGCTGGGTGTGGCTTGATATCAATGGTTAATTTACAGATAAAAATAGAACATGTAAAAAACATGAATAGATACCATACGATCACAGATACAATTCGGCTACATAGGCCTACAAACATTTACAATGAATAGCAAAATCACAATAATCACAAGAATGGCTTCAGATCAAAGTCTACATCGAGACCGAAGGGAGCAAGGGTCTTTAAATTAAAGATCCAGGCAGCCTCTCGTTTTTACAATTAATTGTCAAGGTCACCCCCTAGAAAGGGTGAGGTGTTCGATGCCGATATAACGTAGGGACGAAATTGAGTGGTTCGCTTCCAAAAAGTAGGCTGCAACTGGATACGTTGAGTTTTTGCACCTAATGGTGCTACGATGCTCAGAGATTCTTACTTTTAATTTGCGCTTCATTTTACCCATATAGCGTTGCACTCCATGTCTGAAATGAACTGTATATTTTATTTTATTAAATATTGTGGTAAAATGGAGTGGATTTATAGGGCCAGTTTCCCCAGACACAGATTAAGCCTTGTCAGGGACTAACAAGCAGTTTCTATGGTGAAATTGCTTTTAGGCTAATTTTTAGCCTTCATCTTGTGTCTGGGAATCCTGCCGCTTAATTATATCCATATCCTTTTCTATATGGATTATATTCCTGAACCCTAACAAGCCTTGTGTTGACCAGGACCTGTGCGATGAGCTGTGCCTGATTGATGTGATGGAGGAAAAGCTGAAGGGTGAGGTCATGGACCTGCAGCATGGCAGCCTCTTCTGCAAGACCCACAAGATTGTGGGCGATAAGGGTGAGTGAGGAGTCATACACTTATGCGCACACACTAACACACACACACGCACAAATGAGTTGTGCACACACACAAAGACACAAACACACATATGCACAAACAAGTTGTGCACACACACTGATTTGTTGTGGAGGTGCTCGGAACCCTAGGTTGTATTTGGGTGTGTTTAATGTGCATCTTACCTTGAGTTGCCCACTGTTATATAATCAATCCCTGGTTACATTGTGTGTGTCCTCCCCCACTCCAGACTACAGTACAACCGCCCATTCCAAGGTGGTGGTGGTCACCGCCGGTGCTCGTCAGCAGGAGGGCGAGAGTCGTCTGAACCTGGTGCAGCGTAACGTCAACATCTTCAAGTTCATCATCCCCCAGATCGTCAAGTACAGCCCCAACGCTATCCTGCTGGTCGTCTCCAACCCCGGTACAAGAGGAGGCCGGGAGGGAGTAATTTGGTTGAACATGATCTAGTGACTTGATCATTACTCTAGAATTGTGCGAAGTCATTGACAGGTTTGAATTAGATGTTAGTGCTGGCCTGCTCACTCCGTAGCTCTCCAGGGCCAGGTTACATTATCAGGAACAACTGCATGGTCTTTTTGCTGACAACTACAGTCCATACTCCAATTAGCAAAGTCAATGCTGGCTTTATACATATGAAAATGTAATTTAAGGGGTATGGTTAGGGTTTGTTTTCTTAACTCAAATTGTGATAACATTTGTAACCCCCCCTTTCTCCTTTCTCTCCTCTGTCTATCCCAGTTGACATCCTGACCTACGTGGCCTGGAAGCTGAGCGGTTTCCCCCGTCACCGCGTCATCGGTTCCGGCACCAACCTGGACTCCGGTCGTTTTCGCCACCTTATGGGCGAGAAGCTGCACCTTCACCCCTCCAGTTGCCACGGCTGGATCATTGGAGAGCACGGAGACTCCAGTGGTATGTTGGCTATGGCTTCAAATCCACTCCGGAACCGTCTCTATGTCCATACCATATTATGGAAAACCTTCATGGACATTGGTATCTATGACAGAAAGGTAACTGACTGGATACCTGTCTCTTTTCTTACTCCCAGTGCCCGTATGGAGTGGCGTGAATGTTGCTGGTGTTTCCCTGAAAGGCCTAAACCCACACATGGGCACAGACGCAGACAAGGAGGACTGGAAGCATCTCCACAAGATGGTGGTCGATGGGTGAGTCTTATAAAACACACATCGCTATCTGTTCAATTACACTACATTACCAAACGTATGTGGACACCTGCTCGTCAAACATCTCAATCCAAAATAATGGGCATTAATATACATTTGGTGGCCCGTTTGCTGATATGACAGCTTTCACTCTTCTGGGAAGGCTTTCCACAAGATGTTGGAACATTGCGGCAGGGACTTGCTTCCATTCAGCCACAAGAGCGTTAGTGAGGTCAGGTAGCAGATGTTGGACGATTAGCCCAGGGTCGCAGTCTAAGTCAGGGCTCTGTGCCACCCAGTCAAGTCCTTCCACACCGATCTCGACAAACCATTTCTGTACGGACCTTGCTTTGTGCACGGGGGCATTGTCATGGTGAAACAGGAAAGGGCCATACTCAAACTGTTGCCAGAAAGTTGGAAGCACAGAATCGTCTAGAATGTCATATGCTGTAGTGTTAAGATTTCCCTTCACTGGAAATAAGGGGCCTAGCCCGAGCCATGAAAAACAGCTCCAGACCATTATTCATCCTCCACCAAACTGTACAGTTGGCACTATGCATTGGGGCAGGTAGCATTCTCCTGGCATCCGCCAAATCCGTCGGACTGCTAGATGGTGAAGCGTGATTCATCACTCCAGAGAACGTATTTCCACTGCTCCTGAGTCCAATGGCGGCGAGCTTTACAACACTCCAGCCAACGCTTGGCATTGCGCATGGTGATCTTAGGTTTGTGTGTGGCTGCTCGGCTATGGATAGCCATTTCATGAAGCTCCCGACGAACAGTTCTTGTGTTGACATTGCTTCCAGAGGCAGTTTGGAACTGGGTAGTCCGCGCTTCAGCACTCATCGGTCCCACTCTGTGAGTGTGTGTGGCCTACCACTTCGCGGCTGAGCCGTTGTTGCTCTTAGATGTTTTCACTTCACAATAACAGCACTTACAGTTGACCAGGGCAGCTTTAGCAGGGCAGAATCTCTTATGGAGATAGCATTGCTGGCTGTGTGCTCGATTTTTGTCATCAACAGGTGTGCCTGAAATAGCCAAATCCAATAATTTGAAGGGGTGTCCACATACTTGTACATATATAATGTACATCTGTCGAGGATCGTTTTAAAAAGGAAAATTACCATTTCTTATTGGACAAGTTCCGATAGATACCCCTCCTTCCCCACCAAAAAATATATTATTTTTTCAGAATTAGGCCTAATTGGAAACTGGTCCTTAGAGTTTGACTCCAAATGAATCAATAAATTACTTCACTCCCAATCAAATCCGATAGAGTTTGGAGGAATGAGGATGGAATTTGGCCCTAGGCTAAGAGCCAGAAACATACTGGAACTAGCACAGTAAGTACTGACTACGCCATTGTGTTACGTCTTTACCTGGCATCTAGGTCTAAAGCAGATAAGTTGATAAGTTGATATGTAATGCTGCAGACTGTAAAGGTATAACTATTAATTACAAGTTAGTACAAGTAATTCACAACCCACTTTAACTAGTTTCAAGGGAATTTGTCCCTGCTGTTTTCTAAATGTATTTTCCTGTAGTAGTTCTTAGCATTCACAATAGGAAAACCTATGCACTTTTCCTACGAAATTACATTTGAAATGTGTTAAACTCTTCTCCTCGTGTCTCTCTCTGTCATATAGTGCCTATGAGGTCATCAAGCTGAAGGGTTACACCTCCTGGGCTATCGGCATGTCTGTCGCTGACCTGGTTGAGAGCATCCTGAAGAACCTTCACAAAGTTCACCCTGTGTCCACCCTGGTCCAGGTAAGAAGTCCATCAGCCATGCTCTACATGTGCCTTGATACCAAACATTTACATTTTATAGCAGTCTTATCCAGGATGACTTACAGCGAGTGCATTAATTTATATACTACCATACTACTCATAGCTAAGAGTGTGCTGAATCCATAACACTCCTGGTGGTTCCAATCAGGGGAAAAATACAGTAGAGTAAATGGTATAATATATTACCAAACAGGTCTAAGAGGGTTTAAAGAAGATCGATGGATCTTTGGTTGTTGTAGCATAGCAGTGGGTGAACTCAACTTGAATGAAAAACACAGCCAGCACTCACAAATAAAGTATTTATATGAATGTTTTTCAAGAAATCTATTTGCTACACTGTATACCTAATGTGTGTTATGACTGAAGAGATAAGGATTAAGTTGGCTCTTCTTTATACATAAATACAGACATATCTGATAGCTTTATTTGGGCCAACCATAGTCAAAACAGGTCAAGGTCACAGATGTATGGACTTGACACACACACTAATATTACACCAGTCCACCTGCGATCCATCCCTAATCAGACTCTCTTCTTCCCTCTCTCTCAGGGGATGCACGGTGTGAAAGATGAGGTGTTCCTCAGTGTGCCATGCGTGCTGGGCAACAGTGGTCTGACCGACGTCATCCACATGACCCTGAAGCCCGAGGAAGAGAAGCAACTAATCAACAGCGCCGAGACCCTGTGGGGCGTACAGAAAGAGCTCACATTGTAAAGCGGAGGGTTCATTTTATCAGCAATGAGACAATACTCAATCACCTATTTTTCCCAGACTAAAACCAATGATAATGAGATGTCCTGAAACTATGACAAATGCAAATTACTTTTCATTTTAGTCTACGAAAATGTGACAAGACTTCCACATGAGGCTATAATGGACATTCATGGTCGACTGATAAGTTACTTATCAGGACGAAATTACAACAAAAAAAACCTTGTAAAGAGCCCCCTGTGCCATCTGGATATACGATACGATTTACTCCAACCAAATAAAACTACCAGGATGATGAAACAACCAATCTGTTTTCTCTCTCCGTGTGTGCGCATGCTATGCCTGTATGGTAGTTGTGTTTACATGTTAGAATTGCATCCGATTCAGTTGTTTGAGGCAGGGTTTTACACATTCGCAGATTAGGGATCTCATTCAATGAGGTGAAATGGAGGTCCCTGGTCTTCCTCTCAACTGAGGTCAGAGGGTGGGATATCAACGATAGGGTCCATATTATGACATAGCAGAACTAAACTGTAGAACTAAAACATGACAGTTTCTTTGCATACAACAAGCATCGGCTGCTCTAGGTTATCAAGTCAGAAAAGTTAGTCCAATGTTTGACTTGTCAATGGTCAGCCTTACTGAATTATTTTTTTTGGGGGGGGCTCCGCACAACAGTGTGAAAAGGGTACACGTGTTTTAGATCTACACCCTCACCAAAGTGAACCCCCACAGGAGTAATTTTTGGCAAACCAGACTAGTTTTATTGTGCTGATTTACATAAAATTCTACAGATAAACAGATGGTCTATTGTTGAAAATGAAAGTAATCTGAAAAAAAACTACAGCATATCATACAATTCAAAGTGCATTTAGTAAAAGCTCATTTAAAAAGAGACCTGTCTACTTACATTTCTGATTAGTAAAAAAACAATAAAAAAAAAAAAAATAACCTTCACTTGTTTCTAATTAACAACCTTTATATAAACCGAAAGGGTAAAGACATTGATCTCTTAGAACAGCTGAAAACTTGAAAGAAAACAGAAAATAAACAACTAAGCGAAGCAAGAGAAAAACATTAACATTTTCCTTTTGACGCCTTTGAATAGAAACACATTAAGTGACACATTCAAACATGAACATACAGACACTGTACAGGGGCTTAGGGGAGTCTTGAGAAACAATGGACATGATCGACTGACCATCATGGTTCTGCTCATTAGGCACCAAACAGAAGAACGGACTATAATTTTCCTTCTCCGTTGCGAAACTTTGAAAACGTTGTTTATTGAGTGTCATAATAAGCACGACACAGCTCAAGACTGAAGGATCATCCTAAACAGCTAACGTGGAAAGCCGTTTCTCAATTGTTCCAGATGCCAATGGGAGCAAGACAGAATAGCCGAGATAAAGAGTAGGGGGAATGTGAGCACAAGCCAGGGTCACCTGCTCACATCATTCAGCATTGATGCAGTTGGATATGGAACAAATGGCTGCCATTATTCATTTTTTTTAATACAAAAACATATAATTCAAATTGTACCTCTAAAGGTTTCCAAACAGTTTTGTGCCAACATGAACCCTGCTTTGAGAAAGTATGCTCCGACTAGATGAACCCTTGTCATTTTCTAAAAGTTTGAGTCTAGGGATGTAACGATTCACTGACGCGCATCGGTCCTTGGTTCAAATGTTAAAGATACTTGTGCATCGGTCTGCGGGATCCCAAAGCAATCCAAATTAAGCATGCATCATACATTGGTCAGAAAACCGATTCAAATCGCAAGTTCACCATTTTTGTTTTTACTCCATATTGTTTTATACCAAAAATACCTCTTATCTGTTGTGACAATTGATGCTGCCTCTCCTTCAGTTCAGTAGCCTATCAAACTTTTATGCATGTAACTGCGTATGTGCTGTCATATAACTGTGGCATAGTGCGAGAGACAACTGATCACGCCAACAAAAGGCAGGCCTATCCCTGTTCTAATAGGATACATCTGCGCACACCTTCAGCACTCAGATGCTTGCACAATGGCTTTTACAATGTCAAATCATAGGCTTTATTAGTTGAGTGACAACCAATGTAATTTGCTGGGTCATTGTTACAAGAACATTGTGCTTTACCGGAGTTGTGTAGCCTCTCACATGTGAGTTGTGGACAACTCACATCCAACTGTTGATTGGGGTTTTCATTCAGATTGTATTTCAATTGTTCAGGTTTTGGTAATTTTGCTTTCAACAGTCGGTGTATTTGGTCATTTTTAAACAAAGAAGGTAACTTCATAATGGACAGCAATCATTTTTGCAATCAATGGTCCAATCAATTTGCTTTTGAGACAGGGTAAAATCCAAAACTGCATTATCTTAATTGGCTAAATGCCATGTTCATTTCTAAAGACACATATTGACATAGTACTTACTAGCTCAAACATTTTCTTAAAAAATGACAAGTTAATCAGTGGGTGATGGTGATTTCTGATAAAGTGGGGGGGTACAAAAAGCAGAAATTGCCTTCCATCCCTAATCTGATAGTGGGGTAGTAGATGCTCAGTCTTCCCAATTGCTCAGCTCAGGTGCCTACACACACACATCGACTAACACACACACACACACACACACACACACACTCAGCTTAGAGAAGTCATCCCAACAACAGCAGATATATCTTTAAAATAGAAAATGAAATGTGTTCATGCAAAACATTTTAGTGCATTGAAGCATATTGTATCTAACCAAATCACATTAATTCGCTCACCTAATCAAAATGAATCTTTTAAAACAAAAAGGCATCATTCCTGTAGCGTATCAGTGCCCATGTATCTAGAATCTTTCATGAAAGGAGAGATGCACATCCCTAGTTGAGACGTATATTTATATCAGAGTGTAAGCTTTCCTTTACAGCGAGACAAGTAGCACAAACTCACACAATGTCAGAGCACATACTCTCACACCTCTCGTTTGATACCACTCCAACATTGTGACTATGGAAGCATATGGCTGCCAATATTAATACAAACAAATAAAAAATAAATGCAAGAATCAATGTTGGCAGACATTTGCTCCATATCAAACTGCATATTTTCCACATTAGTTATCCAACTTGATGCATGTTTAGGAGATGTTCAAAACAAAACAAATTTGTTAGCTCTTTTCATACAATTTTAGGGCACGTCTTTTAGAGAGAAGAGGACAGACCGAGAGAGAGAGACAAAAAGACAGATATAAAGAGGAGGACCTGTACAGAAGGAGAGACTGGGAGAAAGGGAGTGTGTATGGGTGTCCGCGGGGTCAGTAGAGGTCACTAAGGCCGGCGGTCTTGCGGGCTTTCTGCATGAGGGCTCGCAGCTGGAACTGCTTTCGGGAGAGCAGACGCACATGCTGTAACAGGAGAGAAAGATAGGGAGACAGCGCGTTAGAGAAGACATACAAGGGCACAATGCCTAGTTGTGATGATCTTTATGAAAAGGTGTGCGTGCAGTGTGTGGTTTATTTGAGTGAGTTCACCTGTGTGTATTTGTATGCGTGTGTCCATGCATGTCTGCATGCGTGTTTCCCAACCCTCACCTTGAGGAACACCTCCAGGTCTATGACCCCACGGCGCAGCGCCTCTCCCAGGTAGAAGATGGTGTCCTCAATGGCATTCTCCTCAGCGTACAGGTTGAGGATCTGCTTGTAGAGTGGCGCCGTGGGCACGATTACATCATCGATGTCGTTGTTCTCCGACTGGTTCTCCATCTTCTCCAGTGCCTCGCTCAGCTCCTCGTCCTTACGCTTCAGTAGGTCAATGTTCCTGTCCACCTCCGCCTTCAAAAAAACACAAGACGAATAAACACATGAACAGTACACCCCCACCTCCCAATGTTCCATTCCACCAAATAATTAAGCTCTGAAGACAGGTAATACTTGAGAGAACTTGGGGACTCACAGGTTATACTTAATAGAACTGGGGTGAAGAGGGGAGAGGCAGAATAATGAAATTAGAATGACTTATTAGAATTATTATATTTCTATGGACAGAATATTAGTTAGAAAGAGAGAATGAGCAAAGAGGGAATGAAAGAGCGAAAGACAGAGCGAGGAATAGAAAAGGACCTAGAGTCAAAGAGGAAAGAGAGAACAGAAGTGAAATGTGTCTAATATATCCCTATATCCTCCCTCACCACTTCCTGGTCTAGCCGCGAGACCATTTCCTCCAGTTTCTGGTGTCCTTTCTTCAGGTCCTCCTCGGTCCTCTTCAGCGCGTCCAACTCGGCTTGCGCCCGGTCCATCTCCTCCTTCATCCTCCAACGAAGCTTGTCGCTCACCGCCGAGATCAGCGACGCACGGATGGTGTCCTCGCCAATGGTACCATCCCTACTGGGGCCTGGAGGAGGAGAATGATTATATTTAGATTATTATTTTAAAAAATGTAACAGCCTGTATTGGCACAATTAAACTTACATAGCAAGTTCAAATGCAAATAAAAAAGAGGAGAGGGATGGACAGGGAGGAGAGAAGAGTAAACTAGCAAGACGCTACACTAGAAAATCTGTTCCACACACTATATTTGATAATTTATGCAAAAAGACATTTGCTTTTACACAGCATTTACAATCCTTGCATCACAGTGTCCTTGTTCGTGATCTTATATGACCCTTATGATTTCAGACATAAACAATGGCGGAGGAAGTTGGGATGCATCATCTCCAGGATGTTCATTTCTCAAATGTATATGGAATGACACCAGCAACATTTTACAGAAAGTTATAAAAACATGTTTCAATGCCAATGACTTCATGTTATTGTGTTGCTACTACCCTAAAAAAAGCTGAAAGACAAAACTGAGGACATATTTAAAAAAGATCTTGAAACATCTTTTTAGCTTCGCTTTTCCTTAGGATGCTTTTTAGTCATTCAGTTGTCATTCTTGTTTTTTTTTATCTTAAGTTTGTTGTAGTAAATATTTCAGCTTTCATTTCCATTGTTTTTTTCCTGTAAAGCACATTGCGTTGCTTCCATGCCTGAAATGTGCTGTATAAAATAAAGCTTGATTTGATACAGGTGATGGTCTGCCATTAAAGTGTATGGAGGTTATTTTCCTCATAAAACAATCCACAGTGTCAAAGCATTCCACCTAGCAGTCTTATACTCACTATATAACATATGAAAACTGACTGTAGTTGTGGAATTTTCCATGGTATTTTCTTTCATGTAAACAAACTGTTTGCCCGAACTTTAGTCTAGCATTTGAGGAAGTAGTAGAAATCTGCTGAAAAGAGAGATGCCTAGATATCATTGCTCTGTACAATATTAGAACTAGCAGGCTGGAGTCAGCAATGTGAATGTATGATTAATCTCATAGTGAACCTCAAAATTGATCAAGTATGTTGCGCAGCGAGAGTTGAGTGGGGGTGAACGGATTCGGTTCAGTCAGTTCCAGGGTTGCCATGTTGGCGGTTTCGCCAAAAATTGGGCTACTTTGAAAACTGTTGCAGGTGAAAATGACGGTTCCAGATATTTGGGCTACTTCTAAAGTTAACCACGGCCTCCATGGCATTTCTCTTTCAAAAAAGGTAGATTAATTTCACCGTTACCTGCTGCAGCTAACTATCAAGCAGTGAGGCAGGCTGTTGCGGAACCAGTGCTGGCGGGGAGGGAGGGCCAGAAGGATGTGCGTTTGTGTGTTGAGAGAGCGCTGTAGGCAGCTGAGTCAGTGGAGAGCAGCACCAGCATGCACACACTTCATGACAAGTGATGTGATATCAATGAACTAATAGCACTAGCTAGCTACATCTTTCTCCCTCGTGATAACTCCTCTTGTTGCGAAACATTCAACTAAAAAATAAGCATTTTGTGTGTCTAGGAAATGCGTGTGTATATTATTTTTTTCCCTTTGTTTCCCCATTTGGGGGGGGGGGGGGGGACGCTAGTTTTCAGGCCTTGTGGCCAGGTTGAGTGGTCATTGGGCTGTACATTTTTGCTAGACTTGGCAAAACTGGTCAGTTCAGTCAGTCATCCTAATGAGCCCTCCCCAGCTAGCTAGATTATGCTTGTGGCTAGAAACTTCAGTGAGAATTTGAAACTTTTCTGCCAAAGTTTTTATCAGAGTAATTGTTAGTGCTCGGCAAGTGGGAGCGAAGGACACTTCAAGCCGGCAACACAACACGCAGCGCAAACTCTCCCCATTGAGCAGTAGACTATATCACGGTGACATTGACATGTTCACTACAAACATTACAAGTTATTTAGTGTGTGAGCTGCTGTCCTACTCAAAATAATAGGGCTCATCAAAATAGGGCTCATCAGGACAACTGACTAAACCGCATCCATTAGTCTACACTTGCCTCTCAGCTGCGCGACGCACATCAATTTGGGCACCAGGAGTGTCCATATAGCCTCTCCTCTTTCACCCCTCCTCTTTTCCCCTCTACCCCTGGTCTAAATAAAGTAGTAGGACAACATTTCCATAAGACACTGATATTTATAGTGAAGAGTATGAGTAAACTGGTCATAGAATAGCACATAAGGGAAATGTCAACCCAGAGGTTAAAAATAGCTGTGTCTGTGCTGAGGGGGTTGGGACCACCACACCACTTGACCTTTCGTCACCAGAGTCTGGTTACGGGGCGACATTTCAGAGGCGACCAGGCAGTGAGGTCACAGAGGGGAACAGACCCCAGCCAGAATGCTAGAGGTCAGGGTCAATTAAAGGTCAACAGAATGGCAGGCAGTATATGCTTCTTAATAAAAACCTATTTGAAACAAGCCATTACACTTTGTTTATAAAATAAATAAAATAAAGATATGCCTATCTTGTCCTTGTCTGTTGGCTTTTCTGCTAAATCAAAAATTCAATATGGATCCCATTTCGATGGTCTAAACCACTAATACCAATGGTCTTTTCCCGAAATAGTTGCATCAAATCAAAACCTTCTACTGCGGTCATTCGAAGGCAGTGGCATTAGCGTATGTTCTTCAAAGAGAGTATGCACTAATTAAATAAATAATGGAGCCTAAGCTACTGAAAACAGGCCTTCTACGAGATTAAATCATGACAGGAGGGTTTGATTCTTATTATAGAGATGGAGTCCAGACATACTACTTTCACACGCACACCCCGTAAAATGACTCATCATTCAGCGTGTTGAACACAAGAGATAATATTTACTCTTCCCTTAAAACGTATTAAAAAACCTAGACCTACCTTAGGCTTTCCGAAAGTAGGCCATAAGAACGAATTGATAAGGAAAGTATGAAGGGGAGAGACAGCTATGCAATATTTGAAGGTGAAATTGACAATCATTCAAATGGATACAAAATACACACATGTCCATAGCCTATTTATTAACGTTGATTAGTCTATAAATTAAGAAAATATACTGTAGTTCTGAACGTACAACACAACTGCTGACTACTGTTGTCAGCTGTTTTGGTAAATCGTTGAGGTCTGTTGTCGTGTTGGTGGTTCAGTAGTTTGTCATTTGGAGTGTTCTGCACATTTTAAAGTTGGTTTGGAGTGTGTTTCTTAAAAAGTAGATGTACGTACAGCAGTTTCAAAAATTGCATATTTTGGTCACCATAGACCTCCATGTAAAAATAGTTTTGCATGTTTAAGTGCTTATATATTTTTTTTAAAGTATTATGTATCAAAAACAAAAATGTAAGCAACTCAAGTTAGACCTCTGCATGTTATAAAGTTGTAAGGGTAGGTTGAGTAAAAGCTGTAGGAGTAGTGTGGGAATAATACATTGAAGAAAAATATATACGCAACATGTTTCATGAGCTGAAATAAAAGATCCCCAAAAAATGTAATGAGCGCTAAAAGCTTATTTCTCAAAATGTGGTCACATACATGTTAGTGAGCATTTGTACTTTGCCAAGATAATCCAACCCCCACCGGTGTGATTAGCATCGCTGAGGGTTTAGAGCTTAAGGTAGTCAGCTCGTACAAGTATGGCTAGGCAGTACACTGTCCTCTCAACTAATATCCAAGCTGCAGGTTAAGGTTAAATCTAGACTTGGTTTCCACTATTGTGATCGCTCCTTTCACCCCTGCTACGAATCTAACCCCGATTCAGACGACCATCCTACGCATGCTAGATTACAGAGACATAATTTATACAGTGCCTTCAGAAAGTACTCACACCCCTTGACTTTCACATTTTGCTACGTTACAGCCTTATTCTAAAATTGATTAAATTGTGTTTTCCTCAATCTATACACAACATCCAATAATGACAAAGCAAAAACAGGTTTTTAGAACTTTTTGCAAATTTCTAAAATTAAAAAACTATCACATTTACATAGGTATTCTGACCCTGTACCTCAGTACTTTGTTGAAGCACCTTTAGCGGAGATTACAGCTTTGAGTCTTCTTGGGTATGACGGTTGGCATACCTGTATTTGGGGTGTTTCTCCCATTCTTCTCTGCAGATCCTCTCTAACTCAATCAAGTTGGATGGGGAGCGTCGCTGCACAGCTATTTTCAGGTCTCTCCAGAGATGGTCGATCGGGTTCAAGTCCGGGCTCTGGCCGGGCCACTCAAGGACATTCAGAGAATTGTCCCTTAGTCACTCCTGCATTGTCTTGGCTGTGTGCTTATATTTATTGTACTGTTGTAAGGTGAACCTTCGCCCCAGACTGAGGTCCTGAACAGGTTTTCGTCAAGGATCTCTCTGTACTTTACTCCGTTCATCTTTCCCTCGATCCTGACTAGTCTCCCATTCCCTACCGCTGAAAAACATACCATAACATACACACAGCATGATGCTGCCACCACCGTGCTTCACCATAGGGATGTTGCCAGATTTCCCCCAGACGTGACGCTTGGCATTCAGGCTCGAAGAGACCAGAGAATCTTGTTTCTCATGGTCAGAGTCCTTTAGGCACCTTTTGGCAAACTCCAAGCTGGCTGTTGTGTGCCTTTTACTGAGGAGTGGCTTCCGTCTGGCCTCTCCATAATAAAGGCCCGATTGGTGGAGTGCTGCAGAGATGGGAGAATCTTCCAGAACCTACCATCTCCACAGAGGAACTCTAGAGCTCTGTCAGAGTGACCATCGGGTTCTTGGTCACCTCCCTGACCAAGGCCCTTATCCCCCGATTGCTTAAGCTGGCCGCCCGGCCAAACTGCACAAAGGGTCTGAATACTTGTGTACATGAGGTGTTTTTTACTTTAATACATTTGCAAAAAAACAAAAAAATAACTTATCGCTTCATCATTATGGAGTATTGTGTTTAGACCGATGAGGAAAATAAGGCAGTAACAAAATGTGGAAAAGGTCAAAGGGTCTGAATACTTTTTGAATGCACTGTATATCTTGATTACTTAAGTATTCAACCCTCTGAGCCAATACATGTTAGGCTTACTTTTGGCAGTGATTATAGCTGTGAGTCTGTCTGGGTCAGTCTCTAAGAGCTTTGCACAACTGAACTGTACAATAACAGCATATTATCCTTTAAAAATAATTCAAGCTCTGTCAAGTGGGTTGTTGATCATTGCTAGACAGCCATTTTCACGTCTCGCCATAGATTTAAGACGATTCAAGTCAAAACTGTAACTAGGCCACTCAGGAACATTCAATGTGAACGTGTATATTTGGCTCCATTACATTTATTTTCATCCCAAAATAAAAAAACACTGTCATTGCCGATGACAAGCATAACCATAACATGATGCAGCCACCACCTTGCTTGAAAATATGAAGAGTGCTACTCATTAGTGCCTTACTGCAAACATGCTGCATGTTTGGAATACTGTTATGCTGTATAGGTGACCTTTTCACTGTCATTTAGGTTAGTATTGTGGAGTAACTACAATGTTATTGATCGATCCTCAGTTCTCTCCTATCACAGCCATTCAACTCTGTAATTGTTTTAAAGGCACCATTGGCCTCATGTTGAAATCCCTGAGAGTTCCTCTCCGGCAACTAGTATTCCCGCGTGGCGCAGCGGTCTAATGCACTGCATCACAGTACTAGACTCGCTACTACAGACCATAGGGCAGCACACAACTGGCCCAGAGTCGTTCGAGTTAGGGGAGGGTTTGGCCAGGGTAGGTCGTCATTGTAAATAATTTTTCTTAACCGACTTGTCTAGCTAAAAACATTGAATAAAAAATAAGTTAGGAATGACGCCTGAAGCTTGTAATGACTGGGTGTATTGATACACCATCCAAATCGTAATTAATAACTTCAACATGCTCAAAGGGATATTCAATGCCTCTAGTTTTTTTTACTCCTTTACCAATAGGTGCCCTTTGCAAAGCATTGGAAAACCACCCTGGTCTTTGTGCTGGAATCTGTTTGAAATTCACTGCTCGGCTAAGGTACGTTACAGATGATTACACAGCTGATTCAAATAATCAACTCATCATCAAGCTTTGATTATTTGAATCAGCTGTCTAGTGCTAGAGAAAATAAAAAAACGTGCTCCCAGGACCGAGTTTGGGAAACACTGCCTTATAGGACACATCAATGCACTCTATACCCCTTTGTCAACTGGCCATCTCTGTATACCCAGGGGAAGACCCACTGGTTGATATTTATAAAAACCATCTTAGGCCTCACTCCCCCCTATCTGAGATACCTACAACAAACCTCAACTTCTACATACAACACCCGTTCTGCCAGTCACATTCTGTTAAAGGTACCCAAAGTACACACATCCCTCTTTTCAGTTTGCTGCAGCTAGTGACTGGAAGGACCTTCAAAAAAAACCTGTCCAATTTGAGTGTTTTATCTCCATCTCTACATTCAAAGATTCAATCATGGACACTCTTCCTTACACTTGAGGCTGCTTCACCTGATTGTTGTCTACCTTTTTTTCCCTTTGTGCTGTTGTCTGTGCCTAACATTGTTTGTACCATGTTTGTGCTGCTGCCATGTGTTACTACAGTGTTGTCATGTTGTTGCCACCATGTTATGTGGCCATGTTGTATTGCTGCCATGTTGTGTTGTCTAAGGTCTGTTGTGGTGTCTATCATAATGTGTGTTTTGTCCTAAATGTTTTATCTCAGCCCCCATCCCTGCCGTTTGCCTCTTGGTAGGCAGTCATTGTATATAATAATAGTCTAGTTAAAGACTACATACAAAAAGTCAAATAAAAACAAGTCCCGAGAATCGAACCCACTATCCTGGCATTGCAAGTGCCATGCTCTACCAAATGAACTACAGAGGATCACCATATGGGTAGTTGACAAGTGCACACTTCAGGAAAAACTATAGACAATTGAGATGCATAGCCAGAAGTGAGTTCAAACCCTCCAAGAGCCCAAACATATAAATAATGTACTGTTCTCTACATTACTATACTAAACTATTGTTGTCTGTAGAGATAGCCTTGAATTGTACATTTTGTCTCATACAATCATTGGATCCTGTAGGTGCTGGGTAGAGCTATGAAGGGGAGACGGTCATGACCCCGTCAGATCTTTTGGAAGAACGCCCAGAATATGCTATAAGTTAAGAATGGAGACGGTGCCCGTCACATGTAGGAACCAACCCTATGGACCATGCCTATGTAGCTTTTTTTGTATAGCCGTATATAAGAGAACGGAACTGCCCCGGGAGAGCTCCTGACAGACGTGTTCCTCTTGATGCTTTAAGTTTGTTGGAACCTCTCCGGCTTGCTGATAAAAAAGGATACATTTAATATTGTCAGGGGTATCTGGTGGCAATTTCCACAACACTATTGGTAAGAGTTCAGGTGGGCCTTCTTGCTTCAGCAAACAAAGGAAAGGAGGGGTGCTCAACAATGACAAAAATCACGAGAAGGTCTTATCAAGAAAAACTTCCAAAAGGACTAAATTGAGGCAGAAAGGAGTTGGAGCACTCAAAAGGTATACTCTACCTTACTGGGCTGAACTATACTCTACTGTATTGTACTTTACTGAACTATTCTGTACTGAACTATACTTACTGCACTCTACTATAGTTTACTTGTTGTTTCCCCATTTTAAACTTGGTCTGAGTCTCAGAATGTCTGTCTGGGGCTGGATCTAAAGGGTTTCGGTCTTGACTTCATCTCTGGTACTCACATCAATTCTATACTTTTGAATCCATCTGGGTAGTGGACAACCGCACACTTCAGGAAACATTATAGATTATTGAGATGCATGGCCAGCAGGGGGCTCTATTCCCTTCAAGAGTGACTTGAAAGGTCAAGCCCAACCTAACTAAATTTAATTGGCCCACAGCGGTCGTGACGTTTAAGATATTAACTTAATTTATAATGAATTTAAAGATCTTGGTCTATAAATGCTGTATAACAAGTTTGAGAAATTACAACTTTTTCAAAATGCCAGATCCATCATGGTGATGTCATCAGTCCTAAATGCAAATGTGTTCATTGGGTAGAGTGGAACCTGTTTCAAATTCAGAGACTAGGTCAAATGAGAAGGTAGGGCAGACTTTTTTTAAATGAAATGTTCATTAATAATAATGTTTACAATTATAATAGGTTTCGAGTCAAATGTTCCCTAATTTTTTGGGCCACTGAACAAATTAAGCAGAAACTTGAACATTGTGAGAATTTTGTGCAACTTCCGGCGCAGGTTTAGAGTGAACCTTACAGTTGTGGCTATTTGTGCAGAATATAGGCCTACCAGCAAAGCCAAAGGAGCAAATCCCATAACATGTTCAAATAGTTTTGATTTCTATGATATAGCCATGTCTAACAGTAGCCGTGGTGTTCAATGCAGGCCTACATTGCATGAGACTAAACTTCTTTACATTATGAAGGGCTGGACATGAATGATTTGTTACTATTTAACACTGTGCCAAATAGGTTAGTGTAAATTGCATTGTATGATGCAAGAAACCACTTTCGAAAATAAAATGTATTATTACTATACAGAGAATAAGACAAAGTAGGCTACCGTAAGTAGGCTAGCCTGTCTCAAAATTTAACACTGCCCCTTTAATTAAGACATATGCTTTTTACCTGAATGGCTTTTCAAAGACCGCTGAAAATGTAGCCTACATGTTTTGTGCTCTTGCAGGAAGCACATTCACTCATGGGTGATTGAAAGACCGCTCATGAGCTACCCCCGCCAATAGAATTCTACTCCGTTGTGCACTGGCTCTGCCTGCAACAAAACCAGACTCAATCTTGCAAAGTTAGATTTGTTTTGGTTTGTAGCATTGAAAAGGGGCTGATATAATGCTGATTCGATCACAGAAAAAACACTGATCTATATAGTGCAAACCAATGGCGCAAACTCAGTGAAGTTCAATCTCCTGCGTCTCTGCGCAGCATTGCATTTATTTAGCGCGGGAGTACCGGATGAAGTGCGCACTCGCAAGCAGCTTAGAGGGAATACCTAATAAGTCATTGAAGTATGCAGTATGCTTCACAAGCTTACTCATAAAAAATAATTCAATGGTTATTGTCAGGACGGTCTTCATCCATAACCTTCGGTTACACGTCACAGACCTAAAATTGCTATACAAGGCAGTGTTAAGACTTCATAATGGTGTCCAATATTGTGTATAGAAAACGTTTGTGATTCTCCTAGGGGTGTGTGCATTTTTCCCTTTGATACTTCAATAGCTCCGATCAAGCCAGGCCTTGAGATTACAATATCCAGAAGGCAATGCCGTGTGATACATACCCACAGTGGAGGCAGGAATCTGGGAAGTGTAGTGTGTAGTGCCAGCTGTGGCAGGATACGAGTTTGCACTAGGGTACTGGTACCCTGGATAGCCACTGGAGAGAAAAAAACAAACCATGCATCATCAACCAACAGCCATCTGTTAATCAAAGCTGTAAATCTTTTGAACTATATGGGGCACTGTAAGAGAAGGAACAGCTTCATTAATTTGTTCATTGAGTGTAATGATTCCACCAGATAGACATGCTTATGTGGCTGTGTTGCTTATGTAAACCCAAAGACAAACATGTCAGAACTGGTTTGATGAGATTGAGAGGGACTGGCTGAGAGAGGCAGTGTCAGAGGAAATTGTGGCCTTGAAGACAGACATCTTACCCAGGGGTGGGGTTTGGTCCGTACGGGGAGAGCGCTGGCATACCTGGCATGTAGGATGCTATGGATGGGAGGGAGGGATTGACAGTGTGAGGGTCAGATTACATTGGACATGTCATCTCAGTTATCCATCTTTCACAATGTGCGTGGATACCATCTGGAGTCCAATAGGAGGTACTGCACGTGTTTGCAAGAACGATTCAGGGCAACATTTTAGTAGTGCAGAAGAATTACAAAGTGCAAAAATGACCATAAACCTCAATCTGGAGGCATAATTAAATTTGAAACATTTAACAATGTTCGAGACGACGATGTATTACTCAGTTAAAACTCTAGTTCAATAATCGCTTGCTTATAATGCAGTTAAAGAAATGTTAGAATTTCAATTACAATGCAAGATGACGTTAAGTGTTTTTGCACTATGAAAATGGCGCCCAAAGTCTCACGTATTATATGGAGAAACAGAGTTCATGTTTATGCAGATACAAAATTCCCATTATTACAATGACCGACCTATCCATACAGTGAAAATAACTGACTAATGCTATCCATACTGCAGTGTTCCAAAAATTATTCCTTGAAGACACCCAGACGTTTCACAATTATGTTGTAGGCCTGAACTAGCACACCCGATTCAACTAGTCGAGTGCTTGATTAGTTGACAAGTTGAAACAGGAATGCTAGGTCTGGAATACAAACAATGTCAGACTGAACGGGTAACTTACGGTTGGGGGGTCCTGCAGCCTGGAAGGCCTGGTAGGGGGCCTGTGTGGTGGGGCGGGAGAATACGGGGGGCTCCTCCCCAAACACCACGATCATCACCTGGATCAGACCATACAGGTCCGACTGGGGCTGGGAGGAAGAGAAATCAACAGAACTGTATTGTCCACATGGAGATGGACAACTGTGACAGGCTTCACCTCATACAGATAACAGCGTGATGAAATGAGCTCATGTTAAGTAGGGCTAACATTCCCCCTAGTGGCACTAACCTTGATGGCACCAGCCCAAAAATATTTTTTTATCACAAACAACTAAATTGGATGTTCTACATCCACAACAATACTTACACCACATCGGGAGACAACTTTTGAGGTCTGGGAAATTATTTAGAAATGTAGATTTTGGGGCTTAGTTTAATTCCAGTGTGCACCTAGCAAGAGGCTGCTGTCAAGCAGAGTTTTTGTGATATTCTGCCAGGTAAGCATATCCTACTTTGTAGTCAACATTGAATTAAGGTTTTTGGGAAAGCCTTTTCATCTACACAAAGTGGTAAACGAGCGCACCGCACATAGACAGGGGAAATTCTTGTTGCCTCTTCAGGAAGTTGCAGGAAATACAAATAACTGATGCATTTTGTTCATGTCTTATGATGACCTTGAGCAAATTAATAAATGTTGAATACATTTAGTTGATTCCCTACTTAGTTCAATACATTTGAATATTGTTGAATTCCGTTTTAAAATGTCTGGATTCCATCCGTGTTCTCTGCATCACAGATTTTATAGGGCCCTAGATTGTGACACCCCAAAACATATTTTTCTGTGTCACACAAAATACA
The DNA here is from genome assembly GCF_045791955.1 of Oncorhynchus clarkii lewisi. NCBI lineage: Eukaryota > Metazoa > Chordata > Actinopteri > Salmoniformes > Salmonidae > Oncorhynchus > Oncorhynchus clarkii. The sequence goes on along the minus strand of NC_092148.1, from coordinate 38,821,736 downwards.
TTTGACTCATCTTAGAAAGTCATTCACAATGCTTTATTAAGAAGGATGCTAACCGTTACATTGAAAATACATTTGATGCTAATCGATCTATAGGTTAATTTGCATGATTTGGGGGAATTTAATTGCCGCATGTATATTTCTGTTAGTCCTCATGCATTTTATTTCACACATACACAGCATACAGAGCCTAGTTTGAGGACCAGAATAGCCTACCACATGTCAAACAGTGCAAGAATATCTCCTCAAAAAGCCTCTAGGCCACTGGAGTGAAACCTGCTTTTGTAAGCCCAGTCATTGCGCAACAAATAACAATGCGAAACACAATTGCATGTTAAAAACTTGTGGCCACAATTTCTCAATCTCAACTCAAAGCACGCCGTTCATTCGGCATTCGAAACCGTGCCAATATCATCCAAACACCGGCTTCGAGGGCATTATCACTTTCATACAACAATTTATTCATGCCATTTCATCCTTCCATGCGATATAGTCCCGACACAAATCTGAGGTTGCTGCCCAAGCCGGCTGGTAGTTGTCTATCGGTTCGGTTGACAAAGACACGACTCAGTCTTTCAGTTCTGTATCTATGGACAAGACCCAGTCTAAAATGTTCCATTGCCATACTGGCTGGCAACGTTCTCATAGTCACGACAAACAATGCAGCCAGAATAACAGCGAAGTGGCTGCATTTGCGGTTGTTCAAGCAGATTTCAAGTGACATTTATTTGGATGCATCCATAACAATGAACTAATGAGGCGCGATTTCGCCAGGCACAGATACTGTGCTCTCGTCAGGACACTGTTGTTCATAGGAGCTACCCAAAGACACAGCTAACACAATCACTTCAAACTAAAGCTGGAAAGACAGCAAACATGCTGCATTTCATTTTGATTTTCCTGTTATTTTCTATTGACATTCCTTTGTATACACCCAGAAAAATAATGCCTGCTGATTAATTATTTCAATTGGATGAGAAATGCTGCCTGGCTGTCTGCCTATTCCCGACTCCCGCCACATTCATTACTATGGACAGCTGGAGTTCGAATTGCAATATTGAAACAGTGTTGCTGAGATAGACTGCAAGGTTTATACAAATTTTTGCTGTTGAAAACTAAATGTTAGTCTAAAAGAAATGTGAGATAATGTCTAGATGCTCAAGAGTTCAAGTTTATAAATTGCCTGGCTGGGCTGATGAGACAGTGGATTGCGCAGTGAGAGGGAACCGAGAAAATAGGCTTTTCAAAGTCAGATTTAGCCTGTGGTAACTTCTGGAATAAACACTGGCTGGAATGGTGTTTTAACCAATCAGCATCCAGGATTAGACCCACCCGTTGTATAATAGGCTATAGCCTTTTGACTGTAATAAGATATGCAACAATAGCAAGCCTGTTTCTATTAAGCTCGCAATGAAAAATGCCCAGCCCTTGTATGCATACTATCATAGAGGAAGAGACAAAGTGAGAGGTTTCACTCTCGCCAAAATCTGTCCAAAATAAGTCCAATGTGTTTCTATGGGCTTATTTTGGGCCTGCCATCGCGCCTTGGGACGACTCGCATTGTTAGGGCGGAAACATATGCATCTCGTCATTATATACAGATCTCAGAGTACTTACTGTTGGTCACATCATTTTACTGTCTAGGAAAAATGTAGCCGTTTGTTGACGGGTTAATGAGGGTCAGTTAGTCGGCAGCAAAATGTACATCCTAAGAAGTGTAATAGACTTCGGACATGATATTCAATAAAAACATTACATTAACACGTGTCGAACTCATTCCACGGATGGCCGGGCGTCTGCAGATTACTAGGCCCTCCATTGAATGAGTTTGACACCCTTGATCTAAAAAGTCCAAGCAGGAATGCAAGATTCCAAATATTTGTATATGTAAACCTAATCCAGTGATTGTCATGAATTTTCAGTTGACAATTAGGCTATTTTTGTTACTGTCAAAACAGGGCACGTAAAATCTTTACGTGCACTAATATTATGTATAGGTCAAATTCAATTGGTACTAGTTCAGCACCCAAGGAAGTGGAAACGCAAAACACATTAGATAGATCGCTAACTCTAAATATAACACCTACTGCTAGTGGCCATGTATTAATCTAAGATTAAATGTAACATCTCCAAATAACTTTGCAATGAGGCCGAGTGCACTCACGATGGACGATGCGCAAATTTGTGAGCTCCGTACTTCAAACCCATATCAGATATGTTTAGAAAAATTGTAACTACAGAACACTGAGACCCTCCTCTCTTTAATATAGACAACTAGTTGCTTCCAAAGCTGTGTTTCCCCCACAATTGCATTTTTAAATGTTATACAATCACGAGGGGTAAACAAGGGGGGGTGAGAGAGTGCGAGGGGCTCGCTCATTACAGCAGCCGGCCCCAGCGAAACAGGTAGGCACACAGCGGCAGGTCAGAAACTCATTACAGGAACCATGAGGATAATGCACTTTTACTGTTTAACAAATTCGGTTTGGTTTTATCCTCCCCCCCAAAATGGGAAGTTTCGAGGTAACCAGGTAGAATGTGCAGCTCGCACCAGTGCAACCAGTTTTAAAAAGTAATGGGGGGGGGAAATAGTTACATATCACAATATTATTTTGGGACGACGTTGTATCGATATTTATTCAAAGTATCGCTTTGCTACTGTAGGTGGCGTTAGCTAGCGCTAGTCGGTTATACCTGTTCAATCTTTTTAAATAGTGAGCCAACATGTTTTCAGCACTTTTATTTCTCTGACTGATCAAAACACGTATAGAGAGCAGTATGTTTGGAACATCAAATCGCAATATCGAATTGCAATACATATAGAATTGTGAGAATCGCAAAACACATCGGCACCCAAGTATCGTGATATCGTAACGGGAGGTCACTGGAAAGTCCCAGCCCAAACTAAAAAATGGAACTCGCACAGCCAAGTTAAAGGGTTGAAAAACGTGACTAAATGGCCACACTGTGGAGCCTGTCAAAGGGGCAATCTGCGATTGCTACAAAAAAAATGTTAGGCATTTAAATGAATGATATACCCTTCGATTCTTTAAGAACATAATGTATATAACTCATGCTCCCAAGTGGCGCAGCGATAAAAGGCACGGCATCTCAGTGCAAGAGGCATCAATAGTCCCTGGTTTGAATCCAGGCTGAATCACATCCAGGTGTGATTGGGAGTCCCATTGTACGCCGCCCAATTGGCCCTGCGTCGTCCGGGTTTGGCCTTCATTGTAAATAAGAATTTGTTCTTAACTGACTTGCCAAGTTAAATAAAGGTTACATTTTTAAAAATGAGCTTAGTTCAACTGTCATACCCCATCACAAACCAAAATATGATAGCTAGTTTTACTCCAATGTTTGTAAACAATGTAATTGTAAACAAACACTGTATAGCCTCAAACTATAATTTTGATATCATGGATGTTGTATCCAGTCCTTGCATCCAGTGGACGGTTTATGAATTTGAGTGGTTACAATTGTGTGCCAATTGGACCAGCGTTGTCTGGGTTAGGGTTTGCCCGGAGTAGGCAGTCATTGTAAATAAGAATTTCTTCCTAACAGACTTACCTAGTTAAATAAAGGTTAAATAAATCAATACTCAAGCCCCATCCCTCAGTTTTTGCCCAAAACAGTGGTGGGGTGGACTATTATTGTTTGAACTGTATATTGCCCCTTTAAAGCAGTCCAACATTAATTGTGTTTACTTAATCCATATTATCTGTGTGAAATCCATCAGAAACTAGGTACAGAGACATTGGTTCAGTAATAAATGAAGAGTAATACAGTGTGCGTCGCAAAAAAATTCACACGCAGAAAAACAGAGGTATAATATAGCCAATGCTAAAATACTGGAGACAACGCTGTTACTGACATGTTTCCACTCGTGCAGATAGGGCAGGTAGATCTTGCCATTGGCATCAATGTGTTTGCCAGTCTTGATCATCATGGCACTGGTGGGCTTCACAAAACAGATGGGAGGGTTGTATGGGTAGGTGTCCAGCAGCCATAGACACACTGGGATGTTATATATGTTTCCTAGAAGACAAAATTGCTCAAATACTTTAATAGACAAAATCATAGAACACAACAGGAAAGGTTTTGCAACAGACAATGGAAATGTGTGTTTCTTATTGAACAAGTCCAGGTAGTTCCTCTCTGTTTGGTGCCTATGAACACAACCCTGGTCATTACTTTTTTGTCAGATAATAGTGACATACACCCAAACTTAGCCTACCTCTGTAGCTGACTGGCACTGTTCCTGTTAAGCTCACCAGAGTTCTAGTGGAGCCATCATTGAAAACTGAGGACAGAAAATATCAGTCAATAAAACAAATCAGACAAGCATACAATAACACATATATCATGTTTTGTGATATGGGCCACTGCGGTGACCCATGTACTGTACACGTTCTTACCATATGAATCCATAACAGGCTTCAGGTCCTTGTACTGGGAGATGACGTTGGTTATCTCACGAACAGTCAGGTCCCTGTATTTGTATTGCTGAACAGTGGACATGGTGATTAATATTGCTGAATGTCAATGTCTTAACACTGATTGGTTCAGCCAGGTACCTAAGGTTAGTTAGTTAACGTTAGTTATCTGGCTAGAAAACACTAGCTAGTTAACGTTATCTAACTATAAGCATACGTTATCAAACATAAGTTATAAATCAGGTCTAACTGTCTAACACTAACACTAGTTATTTGGTAACCGAGATAGTTATCGTTAGACAAATATTTGTAGAGTTGGCTAACATTAGCTAGTTAGCGCGCTTAGCTAGCTGAAAGGCTAACAATGTTAATAAAAACAATTGTTAGCTAACGTTAGGTAAAATCGATGCTTACCTTGAGCATTTTCTTCAATGAGCCTTCGTTGACAACTGCCATGATTGATGGTGTAATATGATGTACTTCAGATGAACTACCTAGGTTTAGCTAACTACTGTAACGTTAACGTTGTTTATTTGAAAACGACAACTTGCTAGCGTGAGCTGGCCCTCGGCGTATGATTCCGGTCAAAGAAAATACTAATTTCGACACGAAGAGTAGCGTGTATAATTGTTATGTTTAGCTAAACGTTACCTGTTTAAAATATATATTTCTGAAGACACAAAGGTAATGCAATAATCAGAAATACCGATGAGATTCAAGGATCACTGCTGTGAGCAACAGCGTCTCGTCAGCAACAATTAAAAAAAGTACTTCCGGGTCTTCTTCTTCGATGAGGTTTAACGGTGGTTCACATCCAATAAATGTTGCATTACCGCCACCAACTAGACTGGGGCATTGTTGTATCTTCTTGTCTGAAGAAAACAACGGCTCTTTAACAACGGCCCTTTAAAACATACAGTACTAGTCTAAAGTTTGGACATACCTACTCATTCAAGGGTTTTCTTTATTTTTGCTATTTTCTACATTGTAGAATAACAGTGAATACATCAAAACTATGAAATAACAAAATAATGTAGTAACCAAAAAGGTGTTAAACAAATCAAAATATAACATATATTTTAGATTCTTCAAAGTAGCCACCCTTTGTGTTTGAATGTTAAATGACGAGACAGAGGCATTGATGCGAGTAACCAGTCTTGTTCAGTACATCACAACACATCCGAGTATCTCAAGCACCCCGGTAAAACACAAGAGTTGCAGTAATGAACATTTACCAACAGATGGCATCACTGTGCCATCTTACACCCCATAACACTTTGCCTTGATGCCAGCTTTGCACAGATTTGTCGTAGATGAACTTGGAGACCTGTCTTCTGTGACGTAGCTTCACCAGCACGTCTGTCACCACACATGGCTCCAGGAGAGTGCTGGCTACTGGCAGAGCTGCTTTTAAGCGCCGTGCGATGAGGCGCTGTGCCGGGCTGCTGTCCATGCCTTCTGTCGGGGTATTGCGCCACTGCAGGATTGCTTTCCAGGCATCTTTGCCCTCTCGCAGAGCCTTTTTGCAGAGGTTCTTTGCAATTTTTACTGCGGACTCTGCCTTCCCATTAGCTTTTGGGCGTCGTGGTGATGAAGTGACGTGCTCGAATTCCCATCCTGCAGCAAATCTTCGGAACTCAACTCCGGAGAATTGGAGTCCATTGTCCGAAATTACCCTATCTGGCTGGCCATAGCGGGCAAACTGAGCCTTGCAGCGTTTGATCGTTGTCTCTGCTGAGAGGTCGGGGAGGAGGTCGATCTCCCAAAAGTCTGAGTAATGATCGACTACCAGCAGAAAGTCTTTGCCACTGTGCTGGAAGAGATCTAGACTTACTATCTGCCAGGGGCGCATCGGTAACTCGTGGGACATCATCGTCTCTCTCTGTTGCTCAATGGCATATTCATTGCAGATTGTGCATTTACTGACATAGTCTTTAATTTCACTCTGCATTCCTGGCCAATACAGTGTGTCACGTGCTTGTCTGTAACAGGCCTCACCTCCTATGTGACTTGAGTGAACGCGTGCCAACATCTCAGGGCGCAGAGACCGGGGAATAACGACTCTCTGACTCTTGAATATTACTCCGTTTTGAACACTGAGCTCCTCTTTGATTGGCCAATATTCTCTGACGGCTAAAGCAGTTTCTTCCCTGCAGTCGGGCCAGCCCATCAGAATCACAGACCTCAATGCCTGGAGTTGCCCGTCCCTGTCTGTGTGCTGTCTGATTTGTATAAGGCGCTGGTCCGTAACATTAAGGTAGTCAGCCTGGTTGATGTGTTCAACATCCACTTGCTCTGTTTGTAAGCTGCACACTGCGTGTTGTTCATGCATGGAGCGTGTGTGAGTGCCTGATGCAGTAGCCCTGCTGAGCGTGTCACTCACATACATCTCTGGCCCTGGCTTATACACCACCTTGAGGTTGTAGTTTTGTAGGGCCAGTAGCATGCTCTGCAGTCGTTTTGGGGCATTCAGGAGAGGCTTGCTGAATATAGCAATAAGGGGCTTGTGATCGGTCTCTGCGGTAATATTGTCGCGCCCGTACAGGTAGTGGTGGAAGCATTGGCATGCAAACACAATGCTGAGGCACTCCTTCTCTATCTGGGCATAGTTCTGCTCTGTTGGGGTGAGTGCCCTAGAGGCGAATGCCACAGGCTGGCCCTCCTGCATGAGGCAACAGCCAAGTCCATACTGGCTTGAGTCACTCTGAATCGTGACAGGTTTTGACACATTGTAGTATCGCAGTACAGGTGTCTGGGTGACCAGTTGTTTTATTTCCCTCACCGCTGCGTCATGTTTTGGGAGCCAATGCCAGATGGTGTCCTTGTCCATGAGCCTCCTCAGTGGCTCACACACTTCAGAGAGCCGCGGTAGGAATTCGGCCAGGTAGGTGCCGAATCCGACGAAGCGCTGCACTCCCTTCACGTCAGATGGGTGGGGCATTTCCAAGACAGCCTTCACTTTTTCAGGATCCGCCTTCAATCCAGTGGAGGACAAGATGTGCCCATGAAAGCGGACCTCTGGCACTTTAAACTGAAGCTTTTTTATGCTTAGCCTTAGCTTGACCTGTCTGCATCACTGTCCCCACAGCCCACTACGAGAATGTCATCTGCTATGGGTTCCACGCCACTGAGTTCCATCAACAGCTCATGCTGTTTCCGCTGATACACCTCTGGAGCCACGGAGACACCAAACGGAAGCTTCAACCACCTCTTCCTGCCCCAGGGTGTCCAAAAGGTGGTCATGTAGCTGCTGGGCTCGTCGAGCTTGCACTGCAGAAAGGCATCTCTGGCATCCACGAGCGTGAAGACTCTGGCCTTTGGGAGCTTGTAAAGAACATCCTCCAACGTGGGCATAATGTAATGTGAACGTCGCAGAGCCCGGTTGAGGTGTTTAGGATCAATGCATATCCGTAGCTTGTCTGGTTTCTTAACGATAACCATATTACTTATCCAGTCCGTAGGCTCGGTGACGGATATGATGTGGCCATCTGCTTCGTATTTGTCAAGCTGAGCCATCGTAGCTGCTTTCATGGCCACTGGTACATTGCGGGGTGCACACTGGACAGGCTGGATTGCTGCGTCCAACTCAAAGTGGACCTCCCCAGGAACTGACTCGACCGGTGCGTTGAAGACATCATGGTACTTGCTTAGGAGTGTCTCCTTGCTCAGGGGCCCAGCCTGGACTTTGTCTATAATGTTAAGATCAGCTGGGATGGTGAAGTTAATAAGTCCAAGGCGCTCGCATGTAGAACCTGACAGTAATGGCTGTTGACTAGCCTCAACTATTTCAAACTCAAGGGTGTATTTCTGGCCACGTAAAACACACTCTGTCACAAACAGGCCTAAAGAGGTCATGAACTGGCCTGAATACAGTTTCAGCTTGGTGCTACTCTGTGTGAGTTTGTCTCTGGGCGCGAGCCTCCTTTTGTCTTTAAGGCTCATAACGTTGCATGTGGCCCCTGAATCTAGCTGGCATTGCTGTGGTTTATTATTAAGTAGCAGAGTGACAAACCACTTTTGTCCTTTTTCCCTCACTGCCCCTATGCACTCGCTAGCATATACATCCTCTGTGCTGTCGTTCCCTTCATCTGTGTTTGTTTCCATGGAGTGCACTTTACCCTCCTTTCTCTTGCTTTTCATGCAGACCCTTGCGAAGTGATTAGCTGTACCACAGGATTTGCATATTTTTCCATAGGCTGGGCAGTGTTCTTTTCCTCGTCCATGAGAAATGCCACAATATCGGCATGTATTGGGGTTGTCTACTGCAGAGTTGGCTGTAGTATTAGCATTAGCTGTGGCAAAGGGGAATTTATTTACTGGCTGCCTGAATGTAGCATTGACATTGTCCGTATGTTGCCTTTCTAGCTCCATGGACCTCATCCGTATATCAGTAAGCTCTGCTGCACGGCATGTCTCCACTGCCAAGGCCAGCGTCAGGTCACGTTCTCTCAGCAAACGTCTGCGGGTGCCCTCATCAGTTATGCCAAGCACAATCGTATCTCTGATCAGTTCATCTCTTAAAGCACCATAGTCACATGTAGCTGCCTTTTCCCTTAACCTAGTGACAAAGCTGTCAATGAACTCCCCGTCCTCCTGTTTGCAACGACCGAAAACATAACGCTCGTAGATGACGTTCTTTGCTGGCGTAAAGTAATGTTCAAGAGCATCAAGAATAGCTATAGCGTTACCTTGCTGTGCTGCTGTTAGGTTCAGGTTGTGTTTGTATACGTGTCGGCATTCAGTTCCCATTATAGTCCTCAAAGTGGCAGCCACTACCTCATCTTCCTTTTCCAGAAGTCCCGTTGCTAGCGCATAGTCCTCCCATTCACCTCTAAACGTATCCCAGTTCGTGCTCCAATCCCCGCTGAGCTTCATAACAGCGGGAGGGGGAATGTTCGCTGCCATGTCTAACCGGTGCTAACAACACTGAAGCTAACTAGCAAACTCACTCTAGCTTAAGGCCAATTCCGGGCTAAATTTTACACAAATAAGCATTTGTTTGTAAACCAGAGCAGGTGACTCTAATTTGCGGGAAAGCATGGTTAGTTATCCGACTCTGACACCATGTTTGAATGTTAAATGACGAGACAGAGGCATTGATGCGAGTAACCAGTCTTGTTCAGTACATCACAACACATCCGAGTATCTCAAGCACCCCGGTAAAACACAAGAGTTGCAGTAATGAACATTTACCAACAGATGGCATCACTGTGCCATCTTACACCCATAACACTTTGCCTTGATGCCAGCTTTGCACACTCTTGCACACTCTCAACCAGCTTCACCTGGAATGCTTTTCCAAAAGTCTTGAAGTTGTCACATATGCTGAGTACTTGTTGGTTGATTTTCCTTCACTCTGCAACTCATCCCAAACCATCTCAATTTGTTCCGGGACAATATTGCAACTACTACCTGGGCGAAGTGGCTACTCTTAGCAAGCAAGTAGCAAACCTACACAAGCTACTGGGGAATCCACGCCCACCTAGTTTTTATTTTTCTTCCAACCCAGTAGCCGGACGCCGCTCTGGTCTGGTGGAAGTGTCCCCACCTTGTCGGCTCTCCACAGCCGACTTGCCGGTGCTCAGCAGGGTTCCATCCCCGAAGGAGTCTCCCACTTCTCTGGAGAACGGAGCTGTTCTCGACCCAACCAACCAGCCATGGAGATACGTCACTTGCCGTGGAAGTCGAAGACAGCGTCCTCTGGCAATGAGGGTCTCCTTGGAGATGCTGAGCCTTGACCTGACACAGACCAGAAACAGCTTTGCCGCCCTGGATCCAGAGGTTCAAGCACCTTATTCCTTGGGGGCTTCCCATTCACGATCGGATCCAGAGGTACCTGCGTCTTTGTCCTCTGTTCTGTCTCTCTCTCCGGTGGCTTTGACCTCAGGTTCAGATCTTTGGAGCTCCCACCATCATCAGACCATGAGGCTGCCTGAGAGACCGGCCCATTCAACATTGCCAGCTGTCATCATAGGCAGCTCTACGGTGAGAAACATCTCGGTTCCCAAGGCAAAAACCCTGTGATTAGCAAGGAGCACGAGTACAGGGCATAACAAGGCTGCCATTGTTCGACTGTTCTACTACAGATGCCGGGAGCTGACACTGTCGTAGTCCATGTGCGGTCAAACAACATCAGGAGGGCTAGCTCGGAACATCTGAAAATTGATTTTAAAGAACTTATTTTAGCATTAAAAGACTCAAAAAAACTGCCAATCATTTCAGGTCATGTACCATCGTTGGGCCGCTGGTGTGAAAGATTCAGCAGGCTACTGGCCATGCATATCTGGCTTAAATATTATTGTAGCTCTGCTGGAGTCACTTTAATAGATAACTTTGACATCTTCTGGAAACAGAGGATACTCTACAGGAATGACGGAGTCCATCCAAATCTTCTTGGCTACTGGATTATCCAAGACTGCTTTGAAACAATTACTTATCAATGACCCAAGACCAGCTCAGCTATTCCCTACCATTGTGACAATGAGTTGTAATAACGCTGCATTAAATGTACATTATCCTAGGGGTGTTTCAGACACAATATAAGTTAATTAATTTATGTCCACCCAGTAGCGTAGCTTAATCATGACGGGCCCAGGTGCCCAAAAAAATTACGGGCCCCTATCACCACCTATATTTCCCTTAAAATTAAAATATTTTTGTTGGATAAGGCTGTGTATTAATATTACTAAGCATTGTAACAGCAGAGCAGAACCTAATCTACGGGCACATTTGAAGCTGTTACCAGAGAAGCCGGAATATAGCCAATACATTCAGCACCATGGACGGCGGTCAGAAATTAACCTGTATAAGTCGATCAGCACCACAGAAAGCACAAAGCGGTCAAAAAACACCCTATTTTAGCTGCAAATAATAGGTAATAGCCAATATTATAAAACACAAATATATAGATCAATCTCTTGACAGAAACACAGCTAATGACCCAGTACATGCTCTCTGCAGTTATGCACGGCGGCAAAACTAACATATCGGTATTTTACATGATCTGCTGCCGCAGAGGCCTATAGCAAAAACACCAGCAAATCAATCAAGTAGAGCAATCAAACAGTTTGCTTAAATGGCAGAATGCATTTTAAAAGTATATGATGCGTATGTGCTTACTATTATTCTTATAACCCAGTTAAACGTGTAGGCTATGATGACAATGAAATGGCTCAGCAACCGTGCACCAGAACATGGTTTCCAAAGAGTGATCGATCATAGTCGTAGATTGACAAGCAATGTAAATTCATCTCAATAAAGCTTGATTTATATAGGCTGTCTGGGTAGCCTGCCCTGTAAAAAATATAAGCTTACTCACTCATTTGATTGGCATTCGACAGGCCTTGCACTCTGCAAAGTCATTGACCTTGGCATTCAAATCCATGGTGCAGGCCCTGGTATTTTCAATGGACAGAATGGCCAAACCACTCAGTCTCTCCTGTCCCATGCTGCTCCTCAGGTATGATTTCATTATTTTCCTTTTGGAAAAGGAGCGCTCTGCACTGGCTACCGTTACAGGCAGAGTCATAAAAAGGAGCATCGCTGTAACAACTTCTCCAAATATAGCAGTGACTGAATTGTAATCCACAATAAGCATCTTGGCCAAGTCTCTCACTGTATTGTGCTTTGCTATTACCTTCTTAAAACAGACCCTGAAAGAGAGTAATTGGCCAGGGAAGCTTGCTGATATATCTTTTCTGTAATGTTCAGCCAGCCGGCTGGTGACCACGTAGAGTGCATCATCATCTGCATTGGCCAGGGTAGTGGGATGGATGGAGTCAAAAAGACTTGATGTTGCTAGCAGACTTTTAAATCTGTTTGACAGCTGGTGGATAATGATGTCAAGGTTCGCATTAAAGACGTTGATTCTAAAACTTCTCTCCCCATCAGACAGTCGCTCGTCGTCGCCTCATCAAAATGACACCTCGCGTTCCTTCTCGGAGTGTCTTCAAATGCATTCTGAACTCCCCATTTGTCGGCAAGGGTCTTCGCAGTGTCTTTGGTCTTCTCAAAATCCTGTCGGAATCCGGACAGGACCTCTATCATGTCATTGAGTAGGCTAAACACTCTGTGCAGGTCTGTGTCTTTGGCCTGTAACATTTTGGAGATGACATTCACATTTTCTAAAACCTTAGTCTGCAGGAAGACAAAAAATATATATATACAAATTTTATTTTTTATTTTTCAGTGCTGCTGCATCATTCCTCTCGTCCTTCTTGTCACTTAAAAGCACAATGAGGGCCTTCATTACGCCCACGTATCTGTATCTCAGGGCGGCAAGGGACTCATATCTACAGTAGATGACCAGCATGTGGACACAGTCGTTTTAGAGTTACATTTTCTTTTTCTGATGCAAAATGAAATATACCACTCAACATTGACCATCTCTTTATGCTATGCCCGAAGAAGGTGTATCAACAGTATCATAAAACTGTTTAATCTCTGGCACATTTTTGACAGAGTCGTTGAGAGCCAGGTTAATATTGTGCGCTGCGCAATGCCTCTCATGTTAGCAGCTCCATCATACACCTGCCCACAACATTTTGAAATATCCAGTCCATTATCCTCTATTCTGGCCAGGATTTTATGTAGAAGCTCAGCTGCTGATGTGCCAGCAGTCTCCAAAAATCCCCAAAACGACTCTGTGATGGTCAGATCTGTGGCGACATTATTTGCGTCCCTTATCACTCTCACATAGCAATAAACTTGGCTTAACTAGTCTACTTTGGATACATCCGGTGTGTTGTCCATAATAATATAAAAAAATGGAGCTGCCTGCATCTCTCCCTGAATGTCACACTTCACTCGCTTGGCTAAGATATAAATCAGCTCATTTTGGATTTGAGGTCTGAGATAGTTAATTAACGGATCCTGCGGTGTTCTAAAAGTTCTTTCAGAACTGGGTCGTAAAATGACAGCAGTTCAATTGCCCTGACAAAATTCCCACTGTTGGCCTGACCCAGCTTTTCACGGTGCCCTCTGAACACCAAATTACATGATGCAAGTGTGAGAGTTACATTAACTATGCGCTCCAACACCTGTCGCCAGAAATTTGCTGCGTTACGCATGCCTCTCTCCATTTCTGCGTCAATAGTGCCATTGAGCTTCCATTGCTCATATACAAAACAGGCACCCATGTGAATCTGGGATGTATCATGACATGCTATTTTGGGTGTTAGATGGCGCCAATCTCTCACCCCATTCACCCACGCATCAGGGAAGAAAGGGGCACTCCAATCTCCGAACAGCCAGCAAGGCAATCTAGCTTGGCCGAATAACATAGCCATGTACGTGGTAATTTGATTCCAGCCTTGGCTGTAGTGGTGTAATGCTACTCGGAAAAACACCGCCTTCCGTCATCTCTTGGGAATGGGCTAGTAGGCTCACACAAGCCTAATGCAATAACGTGCAGTTTAACTTTTGCATCCACATTTGTTGCATAATGCCCCCTGTCAGTTGGATAGGTAAAAAGGCTGTTTGTCCCACTTCCACTTCCTGAGCCGCCATGATTCTAGCCTCGCCTTGCTCCTCTTCCTCCCCGCCCGGCCCGTGGATAGCTTGTCCGGCTTTGCTTGTGTTCAGGGTCGTATCCGCCGATACCTGACAACCTGTATCCTCCTCTGTCAAAGTTGCTTCTTCTGGCATGACGGAACAGCTTGGCCTTGGCTCACCTGAGCCGCTAAAAGCTACTGCTGGCGATGATAAACCTACATCCTCTTCTGGTCCCACCATATTGCTTGTGCTAGCAATGGCTGCACTTGAACTGCATTTGAAAAAGGAATCTAATTTTACTAATTTTGATACCTCCTTTGCTTTCTCATTTTTGGCCTTCCTCTTTTTGGCCTTCCACTTTCGTGTTGATACATTGTTGTAATTTTCTATTCTTGACTTTCTCTCTTCATTTTGTTTTCGGCTGTTGTCTCTTGATAGCTAGCTCAACTGTTGCTTAAAACGATGACAGAAACAACAACGGTTTGGAGAGTATTTGCACAATGAATCCAATAACGTATTTTATTATCTTAACATGGTATTGAAACCATTGATTAATACGATTTATTTAGCAAATTAAATTGATTTATTGTCATCGGTACTCTAAAATATCATGCTGACTTATGTAGTGGCAAAAAAAAAATTTGTTGGTGAAACCATCAGTGGGATAATTTATCATATAGCCTACGTTAAAGAAAGATCTTCTCATCAAACCATAGACATAATGGACCCGTGTCAACAATTAATGCTTGGGCATGGTGGGGCAGAATTCAAATAACATATGGGGCCCGCGGCTCCACAGATCCAGGCCCAACACTGGGCCATGTACATAACGGGCCCTGGTGCAACCGCACCGGCTGAAGCTACGCCACTGTGACCACCTAATTGCCCTGAATACCTTTGTTAGTCCTACAGCTATTGGATTCAGTAATCATGAGCTTATGAACCAGGGTTACACTGTTAGCACCTGAAATTAAATTTTGGGTAAAATAGCCAACTCGACTCCATCATTCATTATATCAGATTGTCACATCTGCTCCTGCAACGCCCTCTACTACTCATCCTGTGTCTCCTTGACCTGCCGCCACTCCCCCAGTACTCTCTCCCTCTCCCTCTCCCTCTCCCTCTCCCTCTCCCTCTCCCTCTCCCTCTCCCTCTCTCTCTGTGTGTGATTGTGTTGGCAGAGAAAGGTGTGCTGGAGTCAGAGCAGATCCCCAACAGCTGCAATCTGTTCCATAATCAAGACCTCTACAAATACTCAGCATGCCACTTCCACGCTGCCAGATCGTAATCTCTGCTCAGTCAGTCTACACTTCTAGCCGTTTGTTACTAGTCATATCCTGTTGTGCCTGTTGTCCTTGCCTGACACTGTTTTCCTCTCCACTAAATTTCTGCCCGCTCTGACTCTGGTCCCTTCCAAGGCAGCAGCTACTCTTCCTGGGGTCTGGCAAAATTAAGACGGTTAAGAATTTAAAAAATATTCATTACAGAATTCACAACACGCTATGTGCGTGCCCCCAGGCACATTATCCACTACCACATACATCATTTGCAAATAAATTCATTAAAAATCCTACAATGTGATTTTCTGGAGAAAAAAAATAATTTTGTCTGTCATAGTTGAAGTGTACCTACAGTGCCTTGCGAAAGTATTCGGCCCCCTTGAACTTTGCGACCTTTTGCCATATTTCAGGCTTCAAACATAAAGATATAAAACTATTTTTTTGTGAAGAATCAACAACAAGTGGGACACAATCATGAAGTGGAACGACATTTATTGGATATTTCAAACTTTTTTAACAAATCAAAAACTGAAAAATTGGGCGTGCAAAATTATTCAGCCCCTTTACTTTCAGTGCAGCAAACTCTCTCCAGAAGTTCAGTGAGGATCTCTGAATGATCCAATGTTGACCTAAATGACTAATGATGATAAATACAATCCACCTGTGTGTAATCAAGTCTCCGTATAAATGCACCTGCACTGTGATAGTCTCAGAGGTCCGTTAAAAGCGCAGAGAGCATCATGAAGAACAAGGAACACACCAGGCAGGTCCGAGATACTGTTGTGAAGAAGTTTAAAGCCGGATTTGGATACAAAAGATTTCCCAAGCTTTAAACACCCCAAGGAGCACTGTGCAAGCGATATTATTGAAATTGAAGGAGTATCAGACCACTGCAAATCTACCAAGACCTGGCCGTCCCTCTAAACTTTCAGCTCATACAAGGAGAAGACTGATCAGAGATGCAGCCAAGAGGCCCATGATCACTCTGGATGAACTGCAGAGATCTACAGCTGAGGTGGGAGACTCTGTCCATAGGACAACAATCAGTCGTATATTGCACAAATCTGGCCTTTATGGACGAGTGGCAAGAAGAAAACCATTTCTTAAAGATATCCATAAAAAGTGTCGTTTAAAGTTTGCCACAAGCCACCTGGGAGACACACCAAACATGTGGAAGAAGGTGCTCTGGTCAGATGAAACCAAAATTGAACTTTTTGGCAACAATGCAAAATGTTATGTTTTGCGTAAAAGCAACACAGCTGAACACACCATCCCCACTGTCAAACATGGTGGTGGCAGCATCATGGTTTGGGCCTGCTTTTCTTCAGCAGGGACAGGGAAGATGGTTAAAATTGATGGGAAGATGGATGGAGCCAAATACAGGACCATTCTGGAAGAAAACCTGATGGAGTCTGCAAAAGACCTGAGACTGGGACGGAGATTTGTCTTCCAACAAGACAATGATCCAAAACATAAAGCAAAATCTACAATGGAATGGTTCAAAAATAAACATATCCAGGTGTTAGAATGGCCAAGTCAAAGTCCAGACCTGAATCCAATCAAGAATTTGTGGAAAGAACTGAAAACTGCTGTTCACAAATGCTCTCCATCCAACCTCACTGAGCTCGAGCTGTTTTGCAAGGAGGAATGGGAAAAAAATGTCAGTCTCTCAATGTGCAAAACTGATAGAGACATACC
This sequence comes from Oncorhynchus clarkii lewisi, assembly GCF_045791955.1. Taxonomy (NCBI): domain Eukaryota; kingdom Metazoa; phylum Chordata; class Actinopteri; order Salmoniformes; family Salmonidae; genus Oncorhynchus; species Oncorhynchus clarkii. The sequence goes on along the minus strand of NC_092148.1, from coordinate 38,804,833 downwards.
CCAAGCGACTTACAGCTGTAATCGCAGCAAAAGGTGGCGCTACAAAGTATTAACTTAAGGGGGCTGAATAATTTTGCACACCCAATTTTTCAGTTTTTGATTTGTTAAAAAAGTTTGAAATATCCAATAAATGTTGTTCCACTTCATGATTGTGTCCCACTTGTTGTTGATTCTTCACAAAAAATACAGTTTTATATCTTTATGCTTGAAGCCTGAAATGTGTCAAAAGGTCGCAAAGTTCAAGGGGGCCGAATACTTTCGCAAGGCACTGTATGATGAAAATTACTACAGGCCTCTCATCTTTTTAAGTGGGAGAACTTGCACAATTGGTGGCTGACTAAATACTTTTTTGCCCCACTGTATCTACAAAGGCAAAATCCATGATTACGAGTGTGTATAGTGCATATCTTAACACGTGTGTGTGTGTGCATGTGTCTGTGCCTATGTTTGTGTTACTTCACAGATCCCGCTGTTCCATAAGGTGTATTTTTGCCTGCTTTTTAAATCTGATTCTACTGCTTGCATCAGTTCCCTGATGTGGAATAGAGTTCCATGTAGTCATGGCCCTATGTAGTACTGTGCGCCTCCCATAGTCTGTTCTAGACTTGGGGACTGTGAAGAGACCTCCGGTGGCATGTCTTATGGGGTATGCATGGGTGAACGAGCTGTGTGCTAGTAATTTAAACAGACAGCTCGGAACCTTCAGCTTGTCAACACCTCTTCAAAAACAAATAATAAGGAAGTCAATCTCTCTTCCACTTTGAGCCATGAGAGATTGACATGCATGTCATTAATGTTATCTCTCAGTGTACTTTTAAGGGCCGGCTGTGCTACCCTGTTCTGAACCAACTGAAATTTTCCCAAGTCTTTCTTTGTGGCACCTGACCACATGACTGAACAGTAGTCCAGGTGCGACAAATCCAGGGCCTGTAGGACCTTCATTGTTGATAGTGTTGTTAAGTAGAGCAGCGCTTTATTATGGACAGACTTCTCCCCATCTTAGCTACTGTTGTGTCAATATGTTTTGACCATGACAGTTTACAATCCAGGGTTACTCCAAGCAGTCACCTCAACTTGCTCAATTTCCACATTATTCATTACGAGATGTAGTTGAGGTTTAGGATTTAGTGAATGATTTGCCCCAAATACAATGCTTTAGGTTTTGTAAAAATGTAGAACTAACTTATTCCTTGCTACCCATTCCGAAACCAACAGCAGGTCTTTGTTAAGTGTTGCAGTCATTTCAGTCGCTGTAGTAGCTGACATGTATAGTGTTGAGTCATCAGCATACATAGACACACTGGCCTTACTCACAGCCAGTGGCATGTTATTGGTAAAGACTGAAAAAGCAATGGGCCTAAACAGCTACCCTGGGGAATTCCTGCTTCTATCTGGATTATATTTGAGAGGCTTCCATTAAAGAACGCCCTCTGTGTTATGTTAGACAAGTAACTCTTGATCCACAATATAGCATGTGGTATAAAGTTATAACACAAGTTTTTCCAGCAGCAGACTATGATCGATAATGTCAAAAGCTACACTGAAGTCTAACAAGACAGCCACCCGAAATCATTTGATCAATTTATCTCAGCCAATCAGTCATTTGTGTAAGTGCCATGCTTGTTGAGTGTCCTTCCCTATATGCGTTCTAAAAGTCTGTTGTCAATTTGTTTACTGTGAAATAGCATTGTATCTGGTCAAACACAATTTTTTCCAGAAGTTTACTAAGGGTTGGTAACAGCTATTTGCACCAGTAAGGGAGGCTTTACTATTCTTGGATAGCGGAACGACTAGCTTCCCTCCAGGCCTGAGGGCACACACTTTTTACTAGGCTTAAATTGAAGATGTGGCAAATAGGAGTGGCAATATTGTCCGCTATTATCCTCAATCATTTTCCATCCAGATTGTCAGACTCCGGTGGCTTGTCATTGTTGATAGACAATAATTTTCTCACCTCTTCCACCCTGACTTTACGGAATTAAAAAGTATATTTCTTTCATAGTTTGGTAAGATATACTTGGATGTGTATTGTCAGCTTTTGTTGCTGACATGTCATACCTAAGTTTGTTAATCGTGCCAAAGAAAGTCATTAAAGTAGTTGGCAATATCAGTGTGTTTTTTGATAAATGATCCATCTTTGTTAAGCTGAGTGGAACTCAAGAGCAGACTCAGACGAGGAGACTGGGACGAGGTAACCAAGATATTTATTGAAACACAGGGAGGAGATGGAGTGCAGATCGGGGGAAGCTCTAACGGGTTGCTGGAAACCAGGTGCGGAGGCTGGAGCGAGAGGGGTTGAGAGGGTTAGCAGGTCCAGAGAGGAATCCAAAGGAGTAGTAGAGCGGGGAATCCAGGACAGAGTAGCAGGATGATAAGAAGTGGGACTGGAGATTTCTCATGTTTCCTGACCAAGCAAGTCTCTTATTATTATTGGTGTCCTTTAGTAGTGGTTTCTTTGCAGCAATTTGACCATGAAGGCCTGATTCATGCAGTCTCCTCTGAACAGTTGATGTTGAGATGTGTCTGTTATTTGAACTCTGTGAAGCATTCATTTGGGCTCCAATTTCTGAGGCTGGTAACTCTAATGGACTTATCCTCTGCAGCAGAGGTAACTATGGGTCTTCCTTTCCTGTTGGGATCTTCATGAGAGCCAATTTCATCATAGCGCTTGATGGTTTTTGTGACTGCACTTGAAGACACTTTCAAAGTTCTTGAAATTGTTCGGATTGTCTGACCTTCATGTCTCAAAGTAATGATGGACTGTCATCTCTTTCTGGTACTGTATATAAATATAAATAACAACAATAGTTATTTGTTTAGTCTGAAACTGTGTTCTCTGTCTGTCACACCCTGGTCTTTTTCACCTGTCTTTGTGCTTGTCTTCACCCCGCTCAAGGTGTCTCCCATCTTCCCCATTATCCCCAGTGTATTTATACCTGTGTTCTCTGTTTGTCTGTTGCCAGTTTGTTTTGTTCGTCAAGCCTACCAGCGTTTTCCCCCTTGCTCCTGTCTTTGTTCGAGTTCCTGTTTTGTAGTTTCCCAGTTTTGACCACTCTGCCTGCCATGTCCCCAAGACTGCCTGCTGTTCTTTACTTTATGGACTCTGATCTGGATTACTGGCCTCTGCCTGTCCTTGACCTGTCGTTTTTCCTGTTCTAGTAATAAAATGTTGTTACTTCGACACTGTCTGCATATGGGTCTTTATCTGAAATGTGATACTGTCATGTGTGCCAACTGGAGCTGCTTCTTTTTGTTTTCAGCTGAGATGAAAACAAGAGATTCCGTTCTGCACACCACTGATGTCCTGTTTGTGGCAATTCTTGCAATTCTCCTTCGACCTCTCTCATCAACGAGCTGTTTTCACCCACAGGATTGCCGCTGACTGTATGTTTTTTATTTGTCATTCTCGCGAAACCCTAGACACAGTCGTTTGTGAAAAGCGCAGGAGGGCGGCCATTTCTGAAATACCGGATCTGCTTAACTCACTTGTTTTGCCAATTTTAATGTTCAATCGAACAGTAACTGAATGCCTCGATTCCTATCTGCCTGCTTTATATAGCAAGCCACGACCATGTGACTCTGTCTGTAGGAGCGATAAATTGTCGCGAAAAGGTGATATACCTTATTTGTCACGCCCTGACCTTAGAGAGCCTTTTTATGTCTCTATTTGGTTTGGTCAGGGTGTGATTTGGGGTTGGCATTCTATGTTTTTGTTTTCTATGATTTTGTATTTCTAAGTTTTGGCCGGGTATGGTTCTCAATCAGGGACAGCTGTCTATCGTTGTCTCCGATTGGGAACCATACTTAGGTAGCCCTTTCCCTCCTTTCAGTGTGGGAAGTTAACTTTGTTTGTGGCACTAATGCCCTGTAAGCCTCACGGTTGTTTTTGTATTGTTTATTGGTTTTGTCGGCATCATCCTAATAAAAATAATTGTACGCTCACCACGCTGCACCTTGGTCCACTTCCTTTGACGGCCGTGACATTATTTTCCAAAAAGATTGAAGATGTATCTGATGATTTAATCATTAAATTTGCTTCCTTTATAGGAATAAGGCATGACTTTCAATTAAAAAAAAACAGAAAACAAATCATTCAGTCGACCAGTTACATTCGACTATACCAGTTATAGATTATGGTGAATGTTTATATGAATGCAGCTGCTACTGTATTGAAGCCATTGGACACTGTTTGATGAGTATGCAATTGCTAAATGTTATACATATTTTGATATAGTATTTACTGTTTCAAATGTAGTACAGATATAGGATCTTAATATGATCACTCTTTTACTGCGGAGAGGTTTCCTGCACAACAGGAAATGCAGTTGAGCTGATTGATTTACATAAATTCACAAAAAACATGCAATAACACATGGTTATATTAACAGAATTGCACTTTTCATGTAGCCTAATTTTAACCAGCTAATAGCCTAACAACTGATAAAACAAGATTATGGACAAAATGTTCAAATCCCGTGCTGTGACAATACTGGTCAAATTAAGATCATACATCTGTAATTAGTAATTTGATCATAATAGTTGTTACATTGCTGACCCTGCTGCTATTTTGGAGCAGGTCTCTCTTGTCAAATAGAATTTTATCTCAATAAGACATTAAAGGTTGAATAAGAAGACAGCACTTTTATCATGCGAGAATGATGGAGGCCAAATAGACTTGAGACACATGAATTTAATGTTAGCATTTACAATGAATAGGATGGACTGTCCTTAATACATTTTAACTTTATCTAACTGATTCTAACAATAATCACAGTATACAGTGCATTCGGGAAGATGGATGAGGATTTGTATTTATTTAATCCATTTTAAAGTAAGGCTGTAACATAACAACATTTGGAAAAGGTCAAGGGGTCTGAATACTTTCCGAATGCACTGTATACATATGCAGTAGATAGACCATACAATGATTGTGATAGCACAGTGACACTCAATTTTATCACCACATGTATGAATAATCCCAAAATCTTAAAATGGTTGTCACCACCACTGCCATAGTTACACTGATAATGGCTATCATTTTCTGTTTATATAATTTATTTATTCATAACATGTCAATGCCTAAAAGTTAGATAGCATCAGAAAGACAACAATTCCCTCTACACGGCAACAGTAGAGCACCAAAGCCAGGACAACTGATTGGTTGCAGTATCTGATAAACCTTATGACCTGCCTGCCACCACTTGCTGAAAAGATTGACCATCTTCTCTGCTCAGGTATAGTAGTCCATACATATAGTACAGGTAAAATAAAAATTGGTCTGAGGATAGGATAGCGTCTTATGGATATAGGGATAGTTATAACCTATCACAAAAAAAACAAGTGTTTCCACGTTGGAGTCGTGGCCCTACTTTCGAGTACTACTTGTTTTTCAGGCCCAGATCTCAGTGTGTTGAACCTTGCTTCCACACCCTGACAGGTCGGGTGTGACCATGATCAGCATCGTGGATCTCCCTTATCTAACTGGACCAGGGACACTAATGAAGCTGTAATGGTACAACATAGGGCCTTGCTATCAGTTTCCAGACAGAAATAACCTGACTTGAGTCATGTGAGTGAGTGTTTTTGTGTACTGCTTTCTCTCTATGTATTATGTTGTACAAATTTTACAGCATATGACTTCAGATTCTGCCCCAGTCAGATCTTTGCCACTTATTCCTTATTTTAAAGGGGCACAGAAAAGGGGAAAACAATAAAGGGAAGGGAACAAAACTAGACTGAACTCTGCGCACAAGTGAAACAATGGTCAGCACAGTGTTCAGTCTGCTTAAACCGGGCTAATGTAGCACAATACAAAAGGAAGAAGAGGCATACAGAAAGCAACGCAGAGAAATACATGTCCACAGCGAACAGTGAGCAGTCTTATTTTACTTTGAATTTTTTTGTAAAAGTAAAACTCAGGGACCTAACAGTGGATAGGCTGTATGCTTTATAGTCTACTCTTAGAAAAAAGGGTTATTCGGCTGTCCCCAAAGGATAACCCTTTTTGGTTACAGTTAGAACTCTTTTGGTTGCCATGTAGAACCGTCTGTGTAAAGGGTTCTACATGGAACTCCAAAGGGTTCTATCTGGAACCCAAAAGGGTTCTTCATAGGCTTATTATTTTGTCAGCAAACAGACTATACAGGTTTTTCATTTACCAGTAAATCTATATTTCCGTATTTTAACATGGCTAACATCATAGGATGACAATAAAATAGTTTTTTGCTCAATAATCTACTCTTGTAGAATCTGGCAGCAAACCATTTTAGAATGGGAACTACTGGGCTCTATATTGTAATGTCATTTTATACAGTGGGTTGGTCTAATCCTGAATGCTGATTGGTTAAAACAGCCTATTCCACAAATGACCACTGTCTTAATCTATGATGTTAAAATTACTATTTACTCTGTTCTATCTGACTGTGCAATTGACTGTCTTATCAGCCCAGCCAAGCAATTTGTAAACTTGATCTCCACTATTAAAAGCATCTAGACATTATATCAAAATTAAATCCATCAATATTACCCGTACCAGAAATCCAATGTAAATCCAAATATTATGAAAAGATTGTCAGATTAACCTAATGAATTCTACATGACGTTTGACTGAAAAAGTGTGTTAGCATACTCAAAATCAAACTCTCAGTCATCTCTTTTTCCCTTCTGACAAAAATATCTAAAGACACTGAAGCAGCAAACTTTGTGAAAATTAATATTTGTGTCATTCTCAAAACTTTTTGTCACGACTGTATATTTAATACTTGATGTTTGCAAAAATAAAAATTCTAAATTCAAATGAAATGTTGTCATTATTTGAAAGGGCCTCATTAATGTTATATCGTACATTTTGCTACAGGTTTGGATTTGAAAGCTTCAGTTGTTGAACGCTTTAACAGAACTTTGAAGGAGAGGATGTGGAAATATTTTACAGCTCATAACAAACATAGATATATCGATATAGTTCAAGATTTAGTAAAGGGTTACAACTACAGCTACCAAAAGAGTATACGGATGAAGCCCGTATACTCTTCTGAAAACTCTTTTCAAGTCTTTAAAAATCTGTATGGTTTGTTCCCCCTTCGTCTTAAGAAAAAAATGGATTTTAAATTCATAGTGGGGGACTTGGTACGTATATCCAAGTTGAGGGGTGTTTTCGATAAAAAATATCTCTGGCCACAGTCCAATATATAAATATTTCTGGCCACGATCCAACCAGCAGACCATGAAAAGGTATGTGACCTCGTCTCGTGCCTCACCGGGAAAGCACTGGAGTGGGCCAGCGCCGTGTGTGGAGGGTAAGATGCGGCGCTGGACCATTTTGAGGAGTTTACCTGCCGTTTCTGGTCAGTTTTCAACCACCCACCCGAGGGCAGAGCGGCGGGTGAGCGTCTCTATCATCTGAGGCAGGAGATGAGGAGCGCGCAGGAGTTTGCTCTGGAGTTTAGGACCCTGGCTGCCGGCCCTGATCGACCATTACCACTACAGTCTACGCAAGGAAGTCAGTCAGGAGCTGGCCTGCAGAGACACCACCCTCACCTTCGACCAGCTGGTGGACCTGTCCATCCGGCTGGACAACATGCTGGCTATTCGTGGATGTCCAGATCGGCGTCTAGTGGTTCCATCCTCCCACACCCCCTCTCCGATGTCCATGGAGCTGGGAGGGATGGTGCGCAGGGAGACCGGAGGGGGTTCCCGCTCGTGCACCATCTGTGGCCGCAGAGGGCACACTGCTGGTCGGTGCCGGGTTGGTTCCTCTGGGAATCGAGGCAGCAGGCAGGGCGCTCTTGCGTTACCCCAGGTGAGTCGGCACCATTCTCACCCAGAGCCCTCTGTCACACATATATTTGTGTCTGTCACTTTTCCTGATTTTTCCCCTCGTTCCCAGCTTAAGGCGCTAGTAGATTCAGGCGCGGCTGGGAATTTCATTGATAAAGTGTTATCTCATAGTTTAGGGGCCCCTATTGTTCCCGTGGATGTACCTTTCCCTATTCACGCCTTAGATAGTCGACCAATAGGGTCAGGGCTTATCAGGGAGACCACCACTCCTTTGAGTATGGTGACGCGGGGGGGGTCACATGGAGTCTTTTCCTTATTGACTCTCCTGCTTATCCAATGGTGCTAGGCCTACCCTGGTTAGCTTACCATAACCCCACTATTCCTTGGTCACAGAGGGCTCTCACGGGGTGGTCGCAAGAGTGCTTAGGTAGGTGTTTAGGGGTTTCCGTTGGTGCTACTTCGGTGGAAAGTCCAGACCAGGTCTCCACCTTGCGCATCCCCCAAGAATATGCCGATTTGGCTCTCGCATTCTGTAAAAAGAAAGCGACTCAATTACCACCCCATCGACGGGGGGATTGTGCGATAGATCTCCTGGTAGACACTGCACTTCCCAGGAGTCACATGTATCCCCTGTCGCAAGCGGAGACGGTGGCTATTGAGACATATGTCTCCGAATCCCTGTGTCAGGGGTACATTCAGTCCTCCACTTCACCAGTCTCCTCAAGTTTATTTTTTGTGAAGAAGAAGGATGGAGGTCTGCGCCCGTGCATTGATTATCAAGGTCTAAAACATATCACGGTGAGGTACAGTTACCTCTTATTGCCACGGCGATTGAGTCAATGCACAGGGCGCGCTTCTTCACTAAACTGGATTTCAGGAGTGCGTACAACCTGGTGCGTATCCGAGAGGGAGACGAGTGGAAGAAGGCATTTAGTACCACCTCAGGACATTATGAGTACCTCGTCATGCCGTATGGGTTGATGAATGCTCCATCAGTCTTCCAATCCTTTGTAGACGAGATTCTCAGGGACCTGCACGGGCAGGGTGTAGTGGTGTATATCGACATTCTGATATACTCCGCTACACGCACCGAGCATGTGTCCCTGGTGCACAAGGTGCTTGGTCACCTGTTAACCTGTATGTCAAGGCTGAGAAATGCTTGTTCTTTCAACAGTCCGTCTCCTTACTAGGGCATCGCATTTCCACGTCAGGAGTGGAGATGGAGAGTGACCGCATTGCAACCATGCGTAATTGGCCGACTCCCACCACGGTGAAGGAGATGCAGCTATTCTTAGGGTTTGCCAACTGATACCGGAGGTTTATCCGGGGTTTTGGTCAGGTAGCTCCCATTACCTCACTGCTGAAGGGGGCCCCGGTGCGCTTGCATTGGTCAGCTGGGGCGGACAGGGATTTTAGGCACTTGATGGCTCTGTTTACCTCGGCTCCTGTGTTGGCACATCCAGATCCCTCTTTGGTCTTCATAGTGGAGGTGGATGCCTCCGAGGCTGGGATAGGAGCTGTGCTCTCTCAGCGCTCGGTTATGCCACTGAAACTTCGCCCCTGTGCCTTCTTCTCTAAGAAGCTCAGCCCGACGGAGCGGAACTATGATGTGTGGGACCGGGAGCTGTTGGCTGTCGTTAAAGCTTTGAAGGTGTGGAGACATTGGCTAGAGGGGGCTAAACACCCCTTTCTCATCTGGACTGACCACCGCAATCTGGAATACATCCGGGCAGCGAGGAGAATGAATCCTCGTCAGGCAAGGTGGGCCATGTTTTTCACCCGTTTTGTGTTTACACTCTCTTACAGACTAGGCTCCCAGAACTTCAAGGCAGACGCACTGTCCCGGCTGTATGACAGAGAGGAGCGGTCCATGGATCCCACTCCCATACTCCCAGCCTCGTGCTTGGTGGTGCCTGTACCAAGAGGTACCGGCGCTGGAGCTGGACCCGGAGCTGGACTCGGAAATTGAGCGGGCGTCACGTGCAGAGCCCACTCCCCATCAGTGTCCAGCTGGGCGTCTGTATGTTCCATCTGCTGTCTATCTATTGGGCCCACACGTCACCCTCCTCTGGTCATCCTGGGATCGGTCGGACAGTGCGCTGTATTAGTGGGAGGTACTGGTGGCCCACTTTAGAAAGAGATGTAAGGGTTTATGTTTCCTCCTGCTCAGTGTGCGGCTAGTGCAAGGCTTCTAGACACCTGCCTAGAGGTAAGTTACAACCCTTACCCGTTCCACAACGGCCGTGGTCGCACCTGTCGGTGGATTTTATAACCGATCTTCCACCTTCACAGGGTAACACCACGATCCTGGTCGTTGTGGATCGTTTCTCTAAGTCCTGTTGTCTCCGCCCTTTGCCCGGTCCCCCTACGGCCCTACAAACTGCGGAGGCCCTGTTTACACACGTCTTCCGGAACTACGGGGTGCCTGAGGATATATTGTCTGATCGGGGTCCCCAATTTACGTCAAGGGTCTGGAAGGCGTTCATGGAACGTCTGGGGGTCTCTGTCAGCCTTACCTCGGGTTTTCACCCTTAGAGTAACGGGCAGGTAGAGAGAGTTAACCAGGATGTGGGTAGGTCTTATTGCCAGGACTGGCCGGGGGAGTGGGCGCCGTTCGTGCCCTGGGCAGAGATGGCCCAGAACTCGCTCCGCCACTCCTCCAGTAACCTTTCTCCATCTCAGTGTGTATTGGTGTATCAGCCGGTTCTGGCTCCATGGCATCAGAGTCAGACAGAGGCTCCTGTGGTGGATGACTGGTTCCAGCATGCGGAGGAAACATGGGACGCTGCCCACGTCCACCCAGAAAGTTGGCGCAGACCGTCACCGCAGTGAGGCCCCGGTGCGAACACGGCCTCACTGTGGTGACGGTCTGCGCCAACTTTCTGGGTGGACGTGGGCAGCGTCCCATGTTTCCTCCGCACGCTGGAACCAGTCATCCACATATCCCAGAGAGGTTAAACCACCCTGGCTCTTGACCTGAAACCTTCCCCTCCACCTGCCCTGCCAGAGGCTGGGTCCGTGGTTTGTGGGGCCATTTAAAGTCCCGAGGCGAGTGAACAAGGTATGTTATAGGTTAGAGCTTCCCCCCAATTACCGTATTAACCCCTCGTTCCATGTGTCTCCCCTCAGGTCGGTGGTGGCTTGCCTGACCCAGGAGGCTGAGGTGAGGGAGGTTCTTCTGCCCTCTCTGGATATTGAGGGGGTCCCAGCGTACTCCGTTCGATCAATCCTGGATTCGAGACGTTGGCGAGGGGCCTTCAGTACCTCGTAAACTGGGAGGGATATGGTCCGGAGGAGAGATGCTGGGTTCCGGTGGAGGACGTGTTAGATCCTTCCCTGCTACGAGAGTTCCACCGTCTCCATCCGGATCACCCTGCGCCTCGTCCTCCGGGTCGTCCTCGAGGCCGGTGTCGATGCGCTGCTGGAGCAGCGTGTCAGGGGTCACGACTTCAACGTCACCGGTCTTCTAGCCATCATTGATCTATGTTTCGTTTTCCATTGGTTTTGTCTGGTCTTCTTACACACCTGGTTCCAATCCCATTCATTATATGTTGTGTATTTAACCCTCTGTTTCCCCTCATGTCCTTGTCAGAGATTGTTTATTGCTTTGTTCATGTTTTATGGATTGGTGTGCGACTTGTTTCACTTTTTTTTAATTATGGACTTTGGTTTTGGAGTTTGTGTTTTGAGTTATCCACTTTAGACCCACCAAAACCTCTCTACATATCTAATATATTATTAGTATTATATATATTATTTTTTTTATAAACATAATACAAATAAATTAAAATGGTTATGGAACACAACCACCATCTTGACCCTAACCGATATGTCTCATACTATGTTGATTAAGTGGGTAATGGGATACCCGGCTGTCACAGATCCCCGACCATGTACGGTTCGGGGATAGGAGGCATATTTCGTAACCTCTTTAGGATGGTTTTACCGTTTATGAAAAGAGGCCTCAGCATAGCCAAACCACATTTAAAATCAGCGGCTAAAAATATTGTGAGGTTGTAGCCAATGCTAGGACCAGAAGGGCGTCATTAGATGCCGAGTATCATATGCTGTTGTCTCGAAGACCAAAAAAGAGACCTCAGGGTATAAGACGAAGGCCAGCCCGTAAAAAGCAGGAGTTTAATCGTTAAAAGAAACTCAGTAAGTCAAAGATGAGGTAAAGTGAGGAGGTCTGGACCAAAAACGGCAAAAATAATATTCGGAGGTATTTTCTAAAAGAACAAGCAACATGGCTCTTTTACACCGCATGTTCTCTGAAGCTATAAAGACAGAGCTCGATCTTTTCACGGCCCCCTTAACCCAATTTTCAATAGAGAGGTTCAGTTATGTGGAGATAGCCCCACTCTCTGCCATTACAGACAACGGTCCTATATAATTGTTCATACCAGTCCACGGTGACAACTCTCTGGAACTCAACAACACCTTATTGCATTTACGTCTCAAAGTGACCAAAAGAGATAGTACTAATATTGCAAACAATGCCAAAGTGAGTCTCATTAACTTCTTGGTAACAGGGGGCAGTATTTTCACGTCCGGATGAAATTCATGCCCAAATTCAACTGCCTGCTACTAGTAGATTTGGATAGACAACACTCTGAAGTTTCTAAAACTGTTTGAATCATGTCTGTGAGTATAACAGAACTTAAACCCCGAGGACAACCACAGAAACCCCGAGGACAAACCATTCAGTTTTTTTTTGAGGTCACTCTCTTTTCAATGTGTTTTCATTAGAAATCCAGATTTCTAAGCTACCTTCTTGCAGTTCCTATCGCTTCCACTGGATGTCAACAGTCTTTAGAAATTGGTTGAGGTTTTTTCTTGTAATGAAGAAGTACGGCAATCTTGAACGAGGGTAACTTGAAGTGTACTGTTAGATAGAGGCGCATGCCCAGAAAGCATGCTACAGTTTGTTTTCCTCCTGTATTGAACACAGATCATCCTGTCTTCAATTTTATCGATTATTTACGTTAAAAAATACCTATTGTATTACAAAAGTAGTTTTGTTTTGGCAATGTTTTGGCAAAGTTTACAGGTAACTTTTGAGATATTTTGTAGTCACGTTGTGCAAGTTGGAACTGGTGTTTTTCTGGATCAAACGTGCCAAAGAAATGAACATTTTGGATATATATCGACGGCATTAATCGAACAAAAGGACCATTTGTGATGTTTATGGGACATATTGGAGTGCCAACAAAAGAAGCTTGTCAAAGGTAAGGCATGAATTATATTTTTATTTCTGTGTTTTGTGTCGCAACTGCAGGGTTGAAATATGCTTTTCTCTCTTTGTTTACGGAGGTGCTATCCTCAGATAATAGCATTGTTTGCTTTCGCCGAAAAGCCTTTTTGAAATCTGATATGTTGGCTGGATTCACAACAAGTGTAGCTTTACTTTGGTATCTTACATGTGTGATTTCATGAAAGTTAGATTTTTATAGTAATTTATTTGAATTTGGCGCTCTGCATTTTCACTGTCTTTTGGCCAGGTGGGACGCTAGCATCCCACATATCCCAGAGAGGTTAAACCACCCAGATAGTTGCTACGTGGGGGGTTCCAATCACCTTGTTTGCTTACATAGACCACAGAGTCTGTGTCGTGGTAAAGAACCCGCCTCTGAAGCTGCTCCATGAAGGCGTACAGTTCAAGTCGGCCATATGCCGTGGTAAATGCTGCAAGAAACACATTTACATTACCCGGGGGTAGAACCCACTTCTTGTTACGTCTCCATTGCACCAGGGCAATGTCTTGACTCAAGAATGAACATTTTGAAATTTCGTATTGGTACGAAAAAAACATATTCCAAAAGTCTTGATCTACGTTGTTAGCATATTGCTTTTCTGGGAAAGCTTCCCCCAAAGATAGTTTAAGTACAATTTCGACACATTTCTTTTTGTTTTGTTGACCTCTAATCTGTCTGGGTCAAGAAGTATGCCTTCTCTGTCGTGATAGTCTTGAATATACTTGACTTTGCTCTCTTGATCTGTGACCGATGCAGGATAGCCTGAAGCCATTTGCTTGCATCTCAAGAAGGTCTTGATGTACTCTTTAAAAAGAGTGTCTGATTTCCTGGAAAAGTTCCACACTTCAAAGATTTTGGCCACGCAATACCCCATCTCTAGAGCCTTAGAGAATTCAACTGTGACCCATACACCTGTCAGGGCTCTTTCTTGATCTGAGTGATCACAAGGCTTTTCCTGGTTGTTGTTTTCACTGCAGGTGCGTCAAAGGGGAAAGAAAAGTTTTCCTTGAGGTCCCTTGTAAGGCAACACTTGTATAAACAAACGCCTAGGAGGGTAGACAGTTGCTTTGATCAGACCAAAATAGTTTTGGGGTAAGTCAAAGTCGCAGTGAATCATTTCAGGATATCCCATAGGATAGCATGAGGAACTCATTACATGAAGATAAAGGGATGTATAATCTACATATCCTATTGTCTCGTTGGGTTGCGCTACATACCGCAATGTCAAAGCATTGGTACGGCCTACATACAAGGCCTGTCATGGTTCCGAGGGTTCTGGTGTGTTAAAGCTGGAAAGGAAAGCTTGAACATGAGGATCAGACTTTTTGAGTGCAATCCATACATGCTCCCACATCACATTCACTTTTAACCCGTAAGTGGCCTGTAAAGATTCCAATTTGTCTTGGAACTCTTGGAACATTTTCCCCAAAGTCTTTTGGGTTAGGACACACATGGCCTGGGGCACAAAGCAAGATTTACAACTGTGGAAGAAACAATCATTGTACTCAAACACGGTCTCAACACCGTCAATCTGTGTCTATCCATCTACGTGATAAGCCCCAAATGCCTTCTCACTCCTATTCAAAGCATGTTGGGCCAAGTACTCCAACCATTGAATGGACCCACTAGAGTATGACTTGAATGGGCGTTGGTCGTTGTCCGGCGATGGAATAGCTATAGATGCTGCAGGTAAAAAGTGTGTACGATAGGTTTTCACGCCAATTCAATAGTTGTACAACTCCAGGGGTCAATGCAATAGTTGTACATCTCCAGGGGTCAATGCCGGCATTTTTGATTACCTCTTCTCTGAATCTGAATCTGAAGCATCCTTCACGAAGTATAACCACATCGTTGTCACAGTATGACTCCATCTCTTTGTGGAAATCAAAGGTGCAATGACATACTGTCTCATACCATGTTATGAATCTCTCTCGCTCTTTGGGAGACATTTGATTCCACCCGTACATTTCGGGGCTAGGATAAGATCCAATATAATGTAGATTCTCCTCAGATGTGAAGAAATGAGGAAACCACCCTCTCACAGAGTTTTCAAAACCCAAGGCCTCATGCATTTGAGCCAATCTCATGGGTAAGAAACTTAAACTGTCAATGTATCTCTGGTTGAAGGCGGGGTCTACAAAACACAAGATTTTACTACATTGAGCTATGACACTGGGTGCAACGCCTTGTTTTATCAGAGGGTTCAAAAGAAGATTGGAGTCATAGGCTGTAGAATTGTGAGCTATAAACGTGACGTTTCTGTACTGGGGTTTTCTGAAGTGTTTTAGAAATAGTAGTGCACAATTGGGCCCCTCTGCCGACCACTTTTCACCCTTGAAAGTCATGGTAGATACAAAAATAGGCAAATGAACACCTGATTGCTGATTAGTCTCAAAATCATAGAACACATATTTCTCTGAATGTTCATCTTCAGCCAAGGGCTGAATATAACACACGTGTGGCACTTCTTGAACCACTTCAGCGTCTCTGCTTTTCAAAGGCCCTTTACAGATTGGGCAATGTATGATTCCTCACACATGAGGTTTGGGCTGTCTATTTTAAGGTTGTAATTGCAATGGCATTTTGGACATTTCTTGTTAATGTCACAACTGCTTACAGATTTACATGCCTTGGGGTGCCCTGTCTCAATTTTGTGTTTTTCGTAGCAGTAGGCCCGAATGACATGTGCGTTGACAATCCGCACAGGGTGTTAGGTTTAAGGGTTGCATCGGACATGTTTCATCCAGACATACTGAACAGTTATAACGACAAGAGCGCCCTCCTTTTGGGTGTAGCCTGTATGACATGATGGACACATATGGCGCTCCTAAAAACGCTGTGATGTTGGTAATAGCATAATAATGGGTGTTTTGCACATAAAAGCACAGAATCTGAGGATGAGGTTGTGGGTTGTTCTGGAATTTCAAGAGAGCTGCATTAGCTCTACTGTGGTACAAAACCACAATCTTGATGTTCAGAAATTTTTCAAATTTGACTATGTCAGAGAAAGCCACAGCATCCTGTATACCTAGACCCACTGCATTGAATGTTTATGAGATATGCCCTTTTATTGCTTATGATTTCTGATTGCATGAGACTATCAAGTTTCCTTCTCTGACCCCCTCCACCTAAGGGTTGATGTACTATTTGTACTATGAGCTCGAGGGTCCTATCAGCTAGGATGGATTATTTAGATTGAACAAGTTGTTCCAGAAGGGCTATAAATTGTTCAAGATCTGCTGTGCCATTGGGTAAAACAAGAGATACAGTGTTTTGCATGCTATCTCCACAAATTCCAAGCTGTAAGACATCACGAGGTTCAGCAAAATCTGTTGCCCTGTCTAACAGTTCGTTCAGAGTATCCAAGATCATCACAGAAAAAACTGCATAATCAAGGTTCTGATTCAGCCATGTGAAATTAAAAAACTGTCGAATCTGTATTGCTGAATTTATTTCGGTACACAACCCGAACACTTCCTTAATTAATCAAATGAATGATTTCTATCACTTCTATCAAGACCATCGCCCCTCTGATTTATTATACAATTGTCAAATTCCTCAAAAACATTGTATTGTGGTTCAGACTCCTTGGATATGGGAGTTAAAGTAGGTGTGTGTGGGTGGTCTGGTGTCAAAGATCTTGTGCTCTCATTCATTTGGTTAATTAAGGATATGAGTTCGGTGGGGATCTGTGATAACAGGTTTTCATCTGTTGGCCCTGCCTCATTCATTTGATTAATTAAGGATATGAGTTTGACTGGGATTTGTGATAACAGGTTTTCATCTGTCGGAGTTATGGGAGATGTCGCCCCAGTCTCATTAATTTGGTTAATTAAGGATAGTTCTTCTGGGATCTGTGATAACAGTTTTCCAAGTGTCTGAATTATGGGATCTGTCACCCCGGTCTCAATCATTTGGTTAATTAAGGATGTGTGTTCTTGTGGTATTCTGGAAGGATCCATTTTACATATAGATTTTAGCGCTTGCATTTGCGTTTTTTAATCAGATTGTTGTTTAACAAATTAGGCATTGTTCTATGCCAGAAGGATAATCTTGACTGTATTGCCGCTTGAGTAAAGCCACCATACGTTTGTGTAGCAAGACCTTTCTGGATTTTGGAGCCCTGTAAAAGGCTGTGAGAATCCTATCTTGTTCTATTTCAGGATCTGGTGTTTCTACCTCAGAATTGGCTCTATCAATGTGGCTGGCCACAACAGCAAATTTTCTAGCTCAGTATTGTCATTTAAAGCGTTGAAATCATCCCGTTTCAGTGTTTTACTGTGCATGTCCTGGGCGCCGAATTCCTCCACGAACACATGCACTCGATGTGTTGGGCCTTATGTGCCGGTATACGCCGGGGAGTCTGAAAGAAAATATTCATACAAATTAGGGTATTAAAAATAAATTATTTTAGATAAAAATTTCAAATACATTTCAGATATAATACTATATATTAACAATATATACAGTGCCTTGCGAAAATATTCGGCCCCCTTGAACTTTGCAACCTTTTGACACATTTCAGGCTTCAAACATAAAGATATAAAACTGTCTTTTTTTGTGAAGAATCAACAACAAGTGGGACACAATCATGAAGTGGAACAACATTTATTGGATATTTCAAACTTTTTTAACAAATCAAAAACTGAAAAATTGGGCGTGCAAAATTATTCAGCCCCCTTAAGTTAATACTTTGTAGCGCCACCTTTTGCTGCGATTACAGCTGTAAGTCGCTTGGGGTATGTCTCTATCAGTTTTGCACATCGAGAGACTGACATTTTTTCCCATTCCTCCTTACAAAACAGCTCGAGCTCAGTGAGGTTGGATGGAGAGCATTTGTGAACAGCAGTTTTCAGTTCTTTCCACAGATTCTCGATTGGATTCAGGTCTGGACTTTGACTTGGCCATTCTAACACCTGGACATGTTTATTTTTGAACCATTCCATTGTAGATTTTGCTTTATGTTTTGGATCATTGTCTTGTTAGAAGACAAATCTCCGTCCCAGTCTCAGGTCTTTTGCAGACTCCATCAGGTTTTCTTCCAGAATGGTCCTGTATTTGGCTCCATCCATCTTCCCATCAATTTTAACCATCTTCCCTGTCCCTGCTGAAGAAAAGCAGGCCCAAACCATGATGCTGCCACCACCATGTTTGACAGTGGGGATAGTGTGTTCAGGGTGTTGCTTTTACGCTAAACATAACGTTTTGCATTGTTGCCAAAAAGTTAAATTTTGGTTTCATCTGACCAGAGCACCTTCTTCCACATGTTTGGTGTGTCTCCCAGGTGGCTTGTGGCAAACTTTAAACAACACTTTTTATGGATATCTTTAAGAAATGGCTTTCTTCTTGCCACTCTTCCATAAAGGCCAGATTTGTTGTCCTATGGACAGAGTCTCCCACCTCAGCTGTATATCTCTGCAGTTCATCCAGAGTGATAATGGGCCTCTTGGCTGCATCTCTGATCAGTCTTCTCCTTGTATGAGCTGAAAGTTTAGAGGGACGGCCAGGTCTTGGTAGATTTGCAGTGGTCTGATACTCCTTCCATTTCAATATTATCGCTTGCACAGTGCTCCTTGGGATCTTTAAAGCTTGGGAAATATTTTTGTATCCAAATCCGGCTTTAAACTTCTTCACAACAGTATCTCGGATCTGCCTGGTGTGTTCCTTGTTCTTCATGATGCTCTCTGCGCTTTTAACGGACCTCTGAGACTATCACAGTGCAGGTGCATTGATACGGAGACTTGATTACACACAGGTGGATTGTATCATCATTAGTCATTTAGGTCAACATTGGATCATTCAGAGATCCTCACTGAACTTCTGGAGAGAGATTGCTGCACTGAAAGTAAAGGGGCTGAATAATTTTGCACGCCCAATTTTTCAGTTTTTGATTTGTTAAAAAAGTTTGAAATATCCAATAAATGTCGTTCCACTTCATGATTGTGTCCCACTTGTTGTTGATTCTTCACAAAAAAATACAGTTTTATATCTTTATGTTTGAAGCCTGAAATGTGGCAAAAGGTCGCAAAGTTCAAGGGGGCCGAATACTTTCGCAAGGCACTGTACATAGTTAAATTACCTCTGCTTTTTGACGCAGGCTGTTCTGTAGAATTATGGATACTGGGGGTTCTAGAATATTTTCACATGGCTTTACATATTCTTCCGGGCGTGTATCGTTGAAGTCTGAAAAAAAACATTATTTGACATTGTTTTAACATATTCTATCAAAAAATGTATAACTAATAAAAAATGTAGAACTAATAACAAATGTATACTGGGGTCACACCGTATCCATAGAGCTCCTATTCTTGAATCCGTACGTTTTCAGCCCAGTAGCCCTTCTCGGGCCGGGGTGATTCTGCGCAATGCACTTGAACCACAGTTGTGCGGAGTCGTGAAGGACTGTGATGCGTCGTAAATGCTAGATTATGGAGCGATTGGCTTGAGGTTCCTGGGGGTGTATAACTACCGGTTACAGCCGTGGTTCTTGGAGTGTTTGGAATTCTGGAAAAAACGTTTGTACAAAATGGCAGAATACTGTCTGTTTCATCCATAATGCATCAAGTATCCTTGCTGGGGGGCTGTACACTGTAAACACAAGATTGTCTTTTAAAATAGGGTACACACTTTTTTGTTTTTAATAATGTATAAATAGTATTATGGATTTTTTTGGGGGACTTACGTCGAAAATAGCGTGATGGGGACGGGCTTCATAAAGAAGACATGGTCTCGGTTTGAACCTCGGAATTCTCATCTAATGTTGGATGATCCAAATCAATTATTCCCGGTAGCAACTGCGTAAATGATGGGTATCCTATAGACGTTAGATAATATTAACATATATTTACACGAAATATATACATTTTAACTTGTAAAAATATGTGCAATTGTCATAAATACATACCTGAAAAATCGATGTCCACCCGTTTTAGAATATCTGTAAAAACATATATAACACCGGTTTAATATTAGAGAGAGAGAGATAGTTCCCAACAGGACATTCATTTGGTAAGATCAAACAATTCCCTGAAACTACCTAACGCACCCAAAAGCGAAAATATTAATATCCTCACCTTCGAAATTCTCCATGTGTATAGGCTTGCAAAAATGCAGGAAAATAGTTTTCAGCTGGGCCTCTGTGCCCTGACTGAGACAAAGTATGGAATTAATTTACAGAGCGATGGGTAAGTTTAGTGTTTTTCGGGCGACATCCTATATGCAAAAATGAACCAATAGTAACGGTGTTGTTTAGAAATAAACATTGTTTTTCAACCTTGGTGGGGGCTGTCTAGACCTATTATATGCAGGGATGGCGGCATTGCCTTTTGTTTCCTACATCCTCCTGGCATATAACACCTGCTGTTTTTGGTGACAACAAGTATGCATAATGAACTGTTAGTACCGGTGATGATTAGAAATAACATTGTTTTTAAAACTTAGGGGATGTCTAGACCGTTTATATTGGGGCTGTGGGGTTTGACTTTTGAGCCCCCACATCCTCTGGAGGGGGGGGAATACATTTTATTTTGAGAGGCTTGAGTGCTAATGACACGAAAGTGCCTACCTGGTTTCAAACACCCCCATGCAGACACACAACCTCGAAAAACCCATTGTTTTTGAAACACACACACACACGCCCGCACACGCAAACACACAAGCACACGCACACACACCCGTCTTTCCTGAAAGCCTTTTTTTCTGAGAGAGGGAGCGTGATATTCCAGGAGTTAAAGGTGAGATGCAATTTTGAAACCATTTATTTAATTCTAAATATTTAGTACAGACCTTTTAAAACATGCTATAATTAGTACAACAATTTTACTATTCCTTTCCTGACATCCATCCGTTTCCAATTCACCATCGTCAAGACAGGCTCTCTTGCTCGCTAGATGTCCAACACCTTCCACGTTCCGTAAGTTTTCATTCCATGGATAGATCAAACATTGTGCATGTAGACGCTAGGTATGTCTTAAGGATAGAAGTGCCCAGTGGCGTAATCGTTCACGATTTTGGTAATGATTTCCTGCTTTTCATCATGGCCAGAAATATATAATAATCGGCCCACTTAAAGCTAAAGACAGGCATAAAATAGTTCACATCCTTGCAGGCTTTGGAAAATACATATGAACTAACTGATTTTGTAGCATTTGAACTATCATATTTTTCACAAGCTAAAAATGGTCACTTTGGAGTCGGGGCAATACGCCATTGAATAGATTCTTATGGCTTTCAAATCAACGCGCCCACACACCACCTCTTCCAACGTGTAGCCGGGCAAGGATGTACCACTCAGGGCGTGTTCGATCTGAAATAGCGCTAGCCATATCTTAAGCCATTCTCTCATACGCAGCGCAGGAGAAAAACTCCCGGATTTTGCTTGATAAAGGGGACTGGGGCCGCTGTCTGTGAAAATCTTCACAGTTGAATACTCCGGTTGGAATATGTTAGCCAAATGTCCATCACTCATATCCAAAACTCCTTTAAAACATTCAGGGGCCTCACATAAACTGTCCTTGATGCTTTTGTCATTGGGTTCTTGACACGAGGCACAAAGTACACCCAGAATTGGCCTAGGAGACATGTTTAATTTTCGGTTTAATGTTCTGGGTTTATTTTTAATTTCTTGTTTAGTGTTCTGGGGCGCTTGTGGTGTTCTGGGGCTTATTTATGCCTCACAAATACCCCCGGACATTCCTGTTTCATAGACAACAGCCCTAAGGTCACTAAAACAGGGTGTGGGCCATACTCTTTGAAATGTTCAAACGAGGTCCCTACACATCAATCATCATGACAGCTTCAAAGGAACAGATGAAATATATGCATAAATCAACACTCCCTCTAAAGTGTGAGAACGGGAACGAAAGGATGCCCATATATGGGAACTCCCTATGAACTCCCGTGATAACTTCCTGCCAGGATGCCCATATATGGGCATACACACGTGACCCATGACAAAGGTTCATAAATCACACATTTGACGTGTGCCGTCTACTGTATTCTCTCTCGTGTCAAACCCTTTGGGTAAATCTAAAAGCATGCCAGGAGCATATGCATTGTTGTTCAGGGCTATAAAGATTTCATCCACAAGTTGCAAAAGATCCATATCTGTGGGATAGTTTTTACGAAAACCATATTGGTGCTCATATAGAATACAGTGTTGATTTAAACGTTTCGTCATTCTCTTATACACCAATTATTCTAGGATTTTAGAAAAAATATGGTATTACAGATATTGGGTGATAATTTATAAAAGATCTGGGATCCCCAGATCTGCAGATGGGATAACTTTGGCAATTTTCACATTTTAGGAATAATACCAATTTATATTGATTTGGTGAAGATATACGTTAGAGACTCAGTAATCAAGGAAGAAACACTGCTTTCACCAAAGAGGCACCAATCTCATCATGACCTGCTGGTGATATCTTTAAGTTACCAATTACCTCCATCACCTCCATTACATCAGGAGGATAAAACTGAAGCAGAAAAGGGTCCCTTAATGTAATTTCCACAAAATTTCTATAGGATTGAGGTCAGGGCGTTGTGATGGCCACTCCAATACCTTGATTTTGTTGTCCTTAAGCCATTTTGACACAACTTAGGAAGTATGCTTGGGGTCATTATTCATTTGGAAGACCCATTTGCGACCATGCTTTAACTTCCTGACTGATGTCTTGAGATGTTGCTTCAATATATCCACATAATTTTCCTTTCTCATGAAGCCATCTACTTTGTGAAGTGCACCAGTCCCCCCTGCAGCAAAGCACCCCCACAACATGATGCTGCCACCCCCGAGCTTCACGGTTGGGATGGTGTTCTTCGGCTTGCAAGTGTTGGGGAATAATCAGAATTGGTTGGTAACATAGGTAAGATGTTTTATATTCATCATATGTTTGTAAGTTACTTCTCATCAAGAATGTTATTTTTGTATAATACTGTGGCAGGGTTGCAGTATCTGTTCTATGTCAAGACTAATTTGCATGGGCCGCAGAGAGGGGAGAGGTCAAGGTGTCATCATGTGTAAACATATCTTTTGCTCCACTGTGTCTGTGTGCCAGTCACGCCCTACTTTTCCCATCGGGGAGAGGAGGATGGCAGTGTCTGGAATCATTATATGCTCCCCGTGAGCTTGTCCAGGATTGGTTGTATTTAGAATTGGTTGTATCTAAATGACAATTTGATATATATGCCTGTTGATATGGAGGATTGGTTTATGGTTCTGGGTTTGAGTAAGGAGACAAAGCTGAACGATTCATTATGTCTATGCTGTCTGACTATGTGTGTTTTGCTATTAAAGGATCTCAGTTGCAATGTAGAGGGGGCTCTCAGAGAATTCATTGATAGACACTGAATTGATCTGAGAGTCACAGGGTTGTGATAGAGCTCATATAATTAAAGATGGACTTTGATAACTAACTCTGACTTGTGTTGTGGTTTGCTCCCATGATTTGGTAAATAGAGGAAATTTCCACGACATTTGGCGACGAGGAGGGGATGTGAATCTTCACTCGGTGACCGTTCCTACGATCTAGGTAAGAGTTTTTTAATTATGCCTGTTACGTATACTCTGAGCCTGAATTCCTTTGTAAGGAAGGCACCTTGGCGGCGTAAGCAGGGCCAAATCAGAGGAGAGTAATCTGGGTGTTTTGTGGACTCAAAAGATACTCTGCACTGTCCGGTTGCCAGTGACCAAGAGCCCTCCTGACACTGAATTGATCACAGTGGGGATTTGGTGAGGTCGTCTGTCGGGGTGAGGGGCCAAGGGGACTGTGTGTTCTAGGTGAAACACGGCACTTGGTGAAGCCCTATTGGAAGAAGGACCTCATTCTGTGCGTCTGTGTGATTTGTCTAAGTGACCCTCAGATGTGGTGAATTCCAATTATTTTAAATGTGCTAGCCAGGTATGCCCTGGGTTACTCTGTGTGAGTATTTTGTTATAGGATCACTAGGTAATAGTTGTCGGACCGTTCTGTGTGAGCGGGGTAGGGTTGACTCTGTGTGGGCAAACCTTTTTTCTGATGTTCTGTGTGGACGTCTGACCAGTTCTATGTGAACATCTGACCAATCCTGTGTGGATGATCCTGAAAGTTCTGTGTGAGTACCTAAGATTTCTTAAGTTTTATATGGATTCTGTGAATTATTTGAAATGATGATAAATTGTATGTGTGTATAATCAATTACTAGAGATTTGATAAAATAATGCTGAGAATGATTAGATACAATTTAAACCACCCATTTGTAGACGTACGTAGGTTTTGAGTTGATATCTTAAATGGATAATTTGATAAAGTTATCAAAGTTTTTAAGCACTATTAAAATAATCTACAAAATCTGGGAAATTGAGCTCGAATATGCTTCGAATATGGGTTTATATGCGGAGAATCCTAGTTTTTCACAATAGCATTAGTGGTTTAGTGGTAGAATTCTCGCCTGCAATGCGGGAGGCCCGGGTTCCGATCCCAGTCATTGCGCTGGTTGAATTCTGAGTTTTTGATTGTAAATAATCTATTTGAATGTTTTGCCTGGAAAGTTATGGTCGCTAGTGTTTGTATAAGGGATAAATTAAACGTTTTCAATAGATTGTTTAGGTTAAATTGATAGACTAATTCAACTTAAAATAATAACGAAGCGAATTCTGATGCAAGAAAAATTATCTGCTGGAATAATGTATTGAGAATTGGGTCGTATTTAAATTACTGTATCAATAGAGAAGACAGTTACCTAAGTTAAAGAAATTCTGAATAATAGCGGGGAGAGAATGGCAATAGAAAGTGGTTACCGAAATGTTTTTCATTCTTATAGGTTGACTGACGCATGTTATAATTTTGGCGCTGCGTGTGTTATTTTTAAAGAAATAGGATACATTTCATAAGTGTGGAGAGCAAAGAGAAGAGGAAGTTATAAAGTTGGGTTTTTAATCTTACGATAGAGGTAAGGAAAAACGTTGAAATGAGAGGGGTTATATATTTTTGCCCAATGGGAAAAAGAAATAGGAAAGTTGGGCTGAAAGTATGGAAGAGAGTTAGTTGCTATGTTGGCTACTAATTGTCAGGGAAAGTTGCTGGAGACAGGTAGATTGTTGTAGAATAACGTAAATTTGCGTTATTAGTTTTAATATACAATAACCTTACTCTAATTGTTTTGACCGTTGTTCAGGTAAAAAAAATATCTGTATTTCTAGCAACTGATTCGCTAGGTGGGCATCATAGATTTGTGGGAGACTGGATGTCTGAATCATAAAACATCGTAAGAATAGATTCTGATGGTTATTGATTCTTGGTTTGATTGTTTAAGTAACACCAGTTAATTTGAGCAGGAAAGTTCATGTAGTCTAACATTATAGTATGTTTCCATTATGTGGAACAATGTCAGGTCATTAAAGGTGATTGCTGGATTAAATAGTATGAGAGCCTGTTGACAGAAGACTGAATGGGTATGAATGTTGAAAAGCAAGCTTGGGCCAAACTAGTAAACTAGTATGTTAGGTGGGGGAGTATCGTAGATTTTAATTATAGTGTTGTTACCACAATAGTCAAAAACAATTCATATGTTTTGGGAAATTAGCTAGGTTGAATTTGGCATTTGAATTCCTTTATTATTTGCTTTTTAAAAGAAAGGTTGGAATCAAGTATGATGCCTTGGCACTTAAAATCAGATACCACCAGGAGCTTTTTCCATCAGTAGTTGTTTTTTGAGGAACATGCAGACTGTTTCATTTTATTGAGATGTAAACATGAGTCTCTGAGCAATTTTGTCATCTGAATCATTATAGTAGTGAGTTCTTGTGTAGTTTGTTATTTGCATGAATTTATCACTGTATCATCTGCATACATTGGAACTTCAGACCCTGTACAGACTAAAGGAAGATCATTAATGGATGTGCTGAACAGTATTGACTTTTTGTGGATATCAGTGGGGGGAAAAAAAATAAGTTTATTTTTATTTTTACGATGATGAGACAGCACCGATTTTTGAAAGATGTTAGATGTGTTTAAAAAAATCAGGATTGGTTTTTACTAAATTTATATCAACAGGTTGAAATTATTAGGTTGCTGATTAAAAGTTTTTTTAGGAGTTGATTTAACTTAATTAAACATTGTATCATACATATACATTGATGTTGATTAAAACTTATGATTAATGATTTGAGATACAGTGGAATTATCATTAGGTTTGGTTTATAGTTTCACGTTTGAGTATCTGAATCGATGTAGTGTAATGAATACTAAGTGTTTTTGTGTTTTCTCCGGGAAAATTGATATTTCACTGTCTCTCTCTGGAATGTTTCCAGGGACTATACTCTGGGGGAGAGTGAGTGAAATTGAGGCCATAAACTACCACATTGGGATTTTAATTAGTTTTTATTTTCTGACTTTTCATTACACATGCGAATTCTTTTGATAAAGGAATGTTCTGGGAACATGGAAATACAAAAATGTTGGAACTTGTTGATTATTGTTTGCAAATTGTTTTATATAGTGAAAAACACTGCTTTGAAGGGTTTTGTATGACCTATGACCTTCTGATGACTTTCCGTTGTGGCTTGATCACCCGCATTGGAAAGCCATTTGGATAATGAATATATGGTCATTTGTAATACTGCTTTCAAAATAATTTGTGTAATTGGTAAATATGTTTCTTAGCCATATTTGTAATTTGGACCACTGTGAAGGGCATTGCTTTTAACTAAGGGTATGCTGCTTTAATTCTATTTTCCTATGACCATAGGGGTTAAATAATTTTTCTTTGTGGAGTTTTTTTTCAGTTTAGTGATTTTAATTTGATTAGGTTAGCTGAAATTTTGTTTTACATTACTCTCATACGGAGAGATGTGTGTAAAACATGGGGGAGGATTCCGTTTTTTGAGGGTTTGAATTGAAGTTATACAACTTAAGTGATATGTGAAGGAGTGTATTGTATTGTTGAGTGTATTGTATTGTTGTGTTTGTTTTGTTCTATTCCCGAGGGGTATAGGTCAAACTTCTTGATCCTTGACTCTACGGTGGAGTTGACAGTGAGATGGGGAGTATAAACCAATTTGAAAGAATAGTTTCAATAGAATGTTTTGATATTCTCTGTGAAATATGTTTAGATATGTGTGTTAAGAATAATTGGTAAAAGTAATAATTGATCATGTAGTTAATGAACTGAACTGAACTAAACTGTTGTTCTGATCTGTTCTTTCGAGGTTATCATGAAAAGTGACATCAGATGGTATCTTAATGCATGGAAGAGATAATTGGACCATATGGTGTGTGTACCTCAAAACCCCCTCTAACTGGCTGAAGAAGAGTGACAAAGGCGTTGAAGGCTTTCCAAGCCACTTCTACCGAGAGAAAAGAACCAAGCCAGAAATTGGTGTACAGTCTCAGATCTAAGCTATCAACTGCTTTTCTTTCATGGTTCTCTCATACTGTGATGAGTCCACTTGG
The DNA here is from genome assembly GCF_045791955.1 of Oncorhynchus clarkii lewisi. Classification (NCBI taxonomy): domain Eukaryota; kingdom Metazoa; phylum Chordata; class Actinopteri; order Salmoniformes; family Salmonidae; genus Oncorhynchus; species Oncorhynchus clarkii. The sequence goes on along the minus strand of NC_092148.1, from coordinate 38,777,370 downwards.
AGTGATCATGGAGAAAGATCTGTTCTAACATTTTCTTATGATGCTGGTATATTGGTTGACGAATGGACAAGACATGAGTGGTAAAGATGAGACATTGAAATTGAGACATTATCATGGGCCGTCCACTTTGAACTGTAAAGCTATCTGAAGAAAAACGAAGATGCCAGAAGATGCCGTGCCCGAGGGGGGGGGGGGGGTTGGTCAACTGTGCCATTAAAATTGTTTATACTTTTGTGGTATCAGGTTGATTGAAGAGGTCTACACCATGTAAATTGTAGTAATTTAGATTAAGAATGCATTGAGATACTGATCTGTATTATAATCATGATTAAAAAAGTTAATAGTAGAATTATGGGATAATTATACTGTATGTAAATCTGCTAATATTGATGTGTGTTAAATTGAGGTTTTTACTTTGAGTGATAAGACAAATTTGAATCACTGAGGAATGCTATTCTAAATATTGGTTTGATAAATAGTTGGGTTGTTACTTATGATTTGGAATATGAATGATTTCAATGACCTATTCCCTATTCCTGACTATACCTCTGATAGTGGGGAACCTAATTCTAAGCATGAGGATTTAGAGGGATGACTGTCCTATAGGTTGTAATGATGCCTGTGTTTAGACTGGGTTCTCTTGTAATTTTGGGAGCATTTATATGTTTTGTTATTTTCATTTTTACTCAACAAATGTATTATTCTATATGTTAGTAAGGTGCCATGTTACTATTCTGATTCTTCAGAAGGGACTGAGTCCCTTGAGAGGGGAATGTTGGGGAATAATCAGAATTGGTTGGTAACATAGGTAAGATGTTATATATTCATCATATGTTTGTAAGTTACTTCTCATCAAGAATGTTATTTTTGTATAATACTGTGGCAGGGTTGCAGTATCTGTTCTATGTCAAGACTAAGTTGCATGGGCCGCAGAGAGGGGAGAGGTCAAGGTGTCATCATGTGTAAACATATCTTTTGCTCCACTGTGTCTGTGTGCCAGTCACGCCCTACTTTTCCCATCGGGGAGAGGAGGATGGCAGTGTCTGGAATCATTCTATGCTCCCCGTGAGCTTGTCCAGGATTGGTTGTATTTAGAATTGGTTGTATCTAAATTACAATTTGATATATATGCCTGTTGATATGGAGGATTGGTTTATGGTTCTGGGTTTTAGTAAGGAGACAAAGCTGAACGATTTATTATGTCTATGCTGTCTGACTATGTGTGTTTTTTGCTATTAAAGTATCTCAGTTGCAATGTAGAGGGGGCTCTCAGGGAATTCATTGATAGACACTGAATTGATCTGAGAGTCACAGGGTTGTGATAGAGCTCATATAATTAAAGATGAACTTTGATAACTAACTCTGACTTGTGTTGTGGTTTGCTCCCATGATTTGGTAAATAGAGGAAATTTCCACGACACAAGCCTCCCCCTTTTTCCTCCAAACATAACAATGGTGATTATGGCCAAAAAGTTCTATATTTGTTTCATCAGACCAGAGGACATTTCTCCAAAAAGTATGATCTTTGTCCACATGTGCAGTTGCAAACTGTAGTCTAGCTTATTTATGGCAGTTTGGGAGCAGTGGCTTCTTCCTTGCTGAGCGGCTTTTCAGGTTATGTCGATATAGGACTCGTTTCACTGTGGATATAGATACTTTTGTACCTGTTTCCTCAAGGATCTTCACAAGGTTGTTTGCTGTTGTTCTGGGATTGATTTGCACCTTTCGCACTAAAGTACGTTCATCTCTAGGAGACAGAACGCGTCTCTTTCCTGAGTGTTATGACGGCTGCATGGTCCCATGGTGTTTATACTTGTGTACTATTGTTTGTACAGATGAACGTGGTACCTTCAAGCATTTGGTAATTGCTCCCAAGGATGAACCAGACTTGTGGAGGTCCACAATTTATTTTCTGAGGTCTTGGCTAATTTCTTTAGATTTTCCCATGATGTCAAGCAAATAGACACTGAGTTTGAAGGTAGGTCTTGAAATACATCCACAGGTACACCTCCAATTGACTCAAATTATGTCAATTAGCCTATCAGAAGCTTCTAAAGCCATGACATAATTTTCTGTAATTTTCCAAGCAGTTTAAAGACACAGTCAGCTTAGTGTATGTAAACTTCTGACCCCCTGGAATTGTGATACAGTGAATTATAAGTGAAATAATCTGTCTGTAAACAATTGTTGGAAAAATGACTTGTGTCATGCACAAAGTAGATGTCCGTACCAACTTGCCAAAACTATAGTTTGTTAACAAGAATGACTTGTGGTGGAATCCAACCTAAGTGTATGTGAATGTCCGACTTTTTTCATCAAGAAATTGAGATGGGATGGTTGTAGAAGTATTTTTCATTATTCAACAGTTGATTGATGATTTTACAAGTTTACTTTATATTATTTGAGGATTCATGGAATTTGTTAGTAAAATATATTGTTGGGGATATCAAAAGTGAGTTTGTTCTTATACTTTTTGTAATTTACAGAATTCAGAGGAGAGTGATTTGAGAGAATTTTTTTTATACAACCTTTTAGACAGGTTCTGGAAACCTTGGTTTCTGCTGTTTATGGGATTTAACTAAGGGAAAGTAGTGGTGAAATACAGAATTGAAAGATGTGTGAAAAATCTGGTAAGCAGACTCCACATCAGCCTGATTATAAACATTTTCCCATGAAATAGCATCAATCAACATCTTAAAGCACTCACAGTTACTTTTGTTAAATATTCTACCCTTAATGCTACTAATCATTCCCATCTGTTAATTTCCAGCTGCCAAGGAAAGTTGGAAAATTTAAAACTGGTCAAATGTCAGTATAAAGTATAACTGTATTAGCCACATTATTCAAATCATTTGTACAAATATTATCAGTAAGTGTCACGTTTCTTCAAAATCGAACCCAGAAGCAGACCAGGACAAGGAGAGTAGGAAGAAGGTGAGTATTTATTTACAAGTGAATGTGAATGGGTAGATATATCCAGGTGGCGTAGCGGGTAGCGGTGGTGAGTTGATGGGAGTAAATAGGTGGATCCAATGGGGAAGCGGAATCCTCCGACGACCAGGCGGGAATGGGGTAAATGATCCGGGTGAGTAACTGAAGACAGAACAAACGGAGGTAAGTTTAAGGCAAGCAATACGTAACAAACAACAAAACAAATTCTATCCAACTTGAGGCTGATACTCTGGCACAACATACTGTTCATGGCTAACGATCCGGCAGGGAATGGATGTCAGGTCCGGGCTTATGAAAGGGAGAGATGATGATCAGGACTAGGTGTGCAGATAGCTGATGGGATACAGGTGCGGGTAATCAGAAACCCCAACTGGCTACATTGCCCGGCAACCAGACAGGGTGCGTTCCAGGACGCCGGAAAAAACTCTCCAGGACAGAACATAGGCAAAAAACAGACTCAGGAAACGGGATTCGTGACAGTACCCCCCCTCCGACGAACGCCACCGGGCGGACTACCCGGAGCGCCAGGGTGGAGGCGGTAAAAGTCACGAAGCAGGTCATCGTCAAGGATCTGACGCCGAGGAAGCCAACTCCTCTCCTCAGGACCATATCCTTCCCAATCCACTAAATACTGGAACCCTCGACCCCGCCGTCTGGAGTCCATGATGCGGCGCACCGTGTAGACAGGACCACCTCCGATCATCCGAAGAGGAGGAGGACGAGGAGGAGGGGGTAACAGAGGACTGAGGTGAACCGGCTTGAGGCAGGAGACATGAAAGGTGGGGTGTACTCGAAGCGTTGCCGGCAATTTGAGTCGGACCACAACAGGGTTAATGATTCTCTCCACCACAAACGGGCCAATGAACTTTGGTGACAGTTTCCTCGACTCAGTCCGTAGAGGAAGATCCCGTGTAGCCAACCACACCTTATCTCCGATGATATAAGCGGGAGCAGGAATACAGCGACGATTCGCCTGGATCTGATACCGGTCAGAAACTCTAAGGAGAACCTTCCTGGCCCGATGCCAGGTCCGGTGGCAACGACGAATGTGGGCCTGGACAGAAGGGACCGAAAGATCCCTCTCCTGAGAAGGAAACAAGGGAGGTTGGTATCCGTACAGGCATTGGAAGGGGGACATCCCAGTGGCAGATGAAGGAAGGGTATTATGGGCATACTCGACCCAGGGTAATTGAGATGACCAAGAGGTGGGATCAGAGGAGACAAGACAACGCAGCGTGGACTCCATCTTCTGGTTGGCTCTCTCCGCCTGACCATTAGATTAGGGGTGAAATCCAGATGTGAGACTGACTGTAGCTCCAATGGCCAAACAGAAGGATTTCCAGACAGCAGAGGTAAACTGAGGACCACGGTCAGAAACAATGTCACAGGGCAACCCGTGGACCCTGAACACCTCCCTAACCAGGATCTCGGACGTCTCAGTGGCAGAAGGCAGCTTGGAGAGGGGAACAAAGTGGGCAAACTTGCTGAATCTATCCACAATGGTCAGAATAACCGTGTTACCAACAGAAGAGGGCAACCCCGTGACAAAATCCAGGGCCAGATGCGACCAAGGTCGCAGGGGAATAGGTAGGGGGTGAAGAAGCCCAGAGCTGGCCCGATTGGTACTCTTATTCTGCGCACAAACAGGACAAGCGGCAACAAACCTCCGGGTATCTTCTCCCATGGCAGGCCACCAAAATCGTCTGCGCAGTAACGCCATAGTCCGAGCAACACCAGGGTGACAAGCTATCTTGCTGGCGTGGGACCACTGAAGGTCAGCAGAACGAACCGACTCAGGCACGAACAACCGACCGGGTGGACCGTTATCGGGCCCGGGCTGTGTCCGAAGAGCCACCATCACCTCCTCCTCAATCCTCCATGTAACGGCTCCCACGACAACGTTCTGGGGAAGAATCGTCTCAGTCTTGGCCCCACTCTCCTCCGTCTTGGAGAACATCCGGGACAGGGCGTCCGCCGTCCCGTTCTTCGACCCAGGTCGGAACGTCAGGGAAAAATTGAAGCGTCCAAAAAACAAAGCCCACCGGGCCTGACGGGAGTTGAGACGTTTAGCCGATTGCACGTAAGCCAGATTCTTGTGGTCAGTCCAGACCACAAACGGTTGCTCCGCTCCCTCCAACCAGTGACGCCACTCCTCCAAGGCAAGCTTCACAGCGAGAAGCTCCCGGTTACCCACATTGTAGTTTCTTTCAGCTGGAGAAAAACGACAAGAGTAGAAGGCGCAGGGATGGAGTTTACCATGACAATCAATGCTCCAACTAGTTACCTTACCCGTCACCCAATCAAACGAGGGATTGTGTTCCTTCAGCCAGGGGTAACCAAGAACCAGAGGAACATGGGGCGAGGACAGAATGAAGAAGGAGATAAACTCTGAATGATTCCCCGACAACAACATCTTAACCGGTTCAGTCCTCATAGTGATCCGTGCCAGACTACTGCCGTTCAGAGTGGTTGCTTCAATGGCTTCCGGCAATTGCTCCTTGGAAAGCCCCAGCTGTTTCACCAAGTCGGCATCAATAAAGCTGCCATCGGCACCTGAATCGATAAAAGCGTTCATCTCTAAGCTCTGATCCTTATTCCTAAGGGTCGCAGGAAAACGGGGTCTGACAGGATTCTTGAGAGGTTGAATCTGGCTCGCTAAAATTCCTCCCAAAACTAGCGAGCCGGGCAGTTTAACGAGCGCTGTGGACAAGCGGAGATGTAATGTCCTGAGCTACCACAGTAGAGACAGCTGTTGGTCTCACGTCTACGTTGGAGCTCCTCCTTAGTTAGCCCGTGTCGCCCCACTTGCATTGGTTCAGGATCTGGTGGCAAGACCCCTCCACTAATCCCGTGTGGGGAATAATGATCAATACGTTCTGGTTCACTTCCTGAACCGAATGGTAACCCAGTTGCTGATTGATTGGATGGGCCTCACTGCTTCTCCCTCCTTCTCTCTCGGACTCTATTATCTACCCGAATAGATAAAGTGACCAAGCTGTCTAGGTCACTAGGCTCTGGATAGGATATCAGCTCGTCCTTGAGTTGCTCCGACAACCCCTGGTAAAAAGCCGCTTGTAGTGACTCCTCATTCCAACCACTCTCCACAGACAATGTCCTGAACTCGATCATAAAGTCTGCCACACTGCGAGCTCCTTGGCGAAGAGTGAACAAACGTTTAGCTGCGTCCTTACCTCGGACTGGATGGTCAAAAAGCCTTCTCATCTCTCCCGTGAAATCCTGGTATGAAGCCATGCAGGTCCCCTGTCGTTCCCAAACGGCTGAAGCCCATTCCAGAGCTCTTCCACGCAGCAGTTCAATAACAAAGGCTATCCTAGCCTTGTCAGTGGCATAAGAATGGGGCTGCAGATCAAAAACTAACCCACACTGCATAAGAAACGAACGGCATCTTCCCAAATCCCCTTCATATTTATCAGGCGTCGGTACCTTGGGTTCACGGAAGGAAACCGCATCAGACACGGCAGGTGAGATGGGTGAAACAGGTGGTGAATGAATCGCCAGCAAACTGAGCTGATCCTGGATTTGTGTCAAGCTAGCAGATAAGTTCAGGATTGCAACCGCTATCTCCTGTAGCGCCGTCTTGTGTTGTCCCAATGTCTTCCCCTGCTGGGTAATGGCATGGCAAACGGAATCCAGGTCCGCTGGGTTCATTCTTGGCCGGATCGTTCTGTCACGTTTCTTCAAAATTGAACCCAGAAGCAGACCAGGACAAGGAGAGTAGGAAGAAGGTGAGTATTTATTTACAAGTGAATGTGAATGGGTAGATATATCCAGGTGGCGTAGCGGGTAGCGGTGGTGAGTTGATGGGAGTAAATAGGTGGATCCAATGGGGAAGCGGAATCCTCCGACGACCAGGCGGGAATGGGGTAAATGATCCGGGTGAGTAACTGAAGACAGAACAAACGGAGGTAAGTTTAAGGCAAGCAATACGTAACAAACAACAAAACAAATCCTATCCAACTTGAGGCTGATACTCTGGCACAACATACTGTTCATGACTAACGATCCGGCAGGGAATGGATGTCAGGTCCGGTGCTTATGAAGAGGAGAGATGATGATCAGGACTAGGTGTGCAGATAGCTGATGGGATACAGGTGCGGGTAATCAGAAACCCCAACTGGCTACATTGCCTGGCAACCAGACAGGGTGCGTTCCAGGACGCCGGAAAAAACTCTCCAGGACAAAACAGGCAAAAAACAGACTCAGGAAACGGGATTCGTGACAGTAAGGGTGTCAGATGAACTGGTCACTCTTGTTTGTCTCTTCAGTCAACCATGTTTCTGAAAGATTAACAATGGAAAATTCATGATTGAGAGAAGACAGATAATGAACAAGGTTGTAATGATTTTTAGGAAGACTGAATGTTCAAATGAAAGGAAGAAAATAAGCTTGTCTTGGAATTAGATAAGCTGCTATACAGGTCGTTAAATTGCTTAACATTATAGTTATCTCTGGTAAATCTTAGGAAATTTGAATTTGGATCAACACAATCATTATATTTATAATTCGCTTCATTAATATCTAATGGGTTAAAGACCATGTTATCAGGGTTGATCGTGCTCAACTAAGAGAGATACACAGTGGAACGGAAACATAGAAGTGAAGGCCTCACGTGTCCAATACAACCATATATTTGTGTTTGTTTTATCAATAGGGGTACACTTCCTATTGAATGCACATTGACACAGTCCACGTAATACCACTGAAGACTTCAGAGGGTTATGACATTTAGAGCAATGTTTTTGGTCATGAGGTTATGTGAAATGCATGAGCAGCATAGAATAAATCTGTGTTTCAAATAATTTGACTATAGCGGAGTCATTTGCCATAGGGCTATGAGAGGGGGGTGAACGACCAGCTGATCATACTTCAGGGATGCAATGTTCCCTTTTTTTCGTTCTTCATTTAGTCGTGGCAGTAGTTCTTTTATTTTGAGGCGTACCTTTTTGGAGAAATATTCATTGATTAAGATTTTGGTTACCTTCAGGCGTTTGGCTTTCCTGAGAATCTCCTCCTTGTCTTTGAACCTGAACAGTTTTACCGCGTCTTTCTTTTACCCAACACAGTTAAGCCAATACCAGAAGGGCGTTCTACAATACTTTGAGCGCTCTCCAAGTCCAGAAGTGAATATCACGTAGCGCAAAATTTTTGTCACTGATTAATAACAGTTGCCCTTGTATTTCAAGATTGAAAAATATAATAACATAATGTCGTGGACCGAGCTAGCCATTAACGTCCCTTAACGCTCAAGGACAGATTCAACGGCTGGAGCATAGAGTTTTCGACTGAATGATTAAATAAAAAATATTTGACAAATTATGAATAATAAGTAAATGCTTTTATCTGATAATAGACTACTTATGATAATATAACAGCTTCAAATACCGTGCTAGTGATGTTAAGTAGCCTAGGTTAACTTACCTGACCTTCAATTGAGGGAATTCAGCAGAGTTTTCTGAGACATTTTTACAACCCATTGCAACTCTGAAAATAAATACATCGGCAAATGTTACCAAACATTATAATAATAAGCCGGCATTACGATAGGCAGCTAGTTGTAAATTACACTTTCCATCCTTGCATCTTTCTTTTTTACCAACGCAGTTATGACAACACATTTACATCCTTACCTTGGAAGGTCACTGTCTTTGCGCTGATCGCCTGTCAGTGAGACAACACTAGAAGGCCAATGGGAGAGTAGTAGAACGCCCCTCTGAATAACGGGGTGTAGTTTTGGCGTAACTGCGTTGGGAAAAAGAAAGATGCAGTTTTACCACTATAGATCTGGGCCGTCCATCAGAAAGATGCAGTTTTACCGCTATAGAACTGGGCCGTCCATCGAGGAAGAATGTGCCATTCCTATAAGCCATTCCTATGAGCCTTCTCCATCTCGATGAGTTTAGGGTCCAGTTTGAATTGATCTGACAGGAGTTTCTTGTCCTTGGCTTCTGTGACAAGTTTCAGTCTTTAATTCCCAATTCCATCGCCCCAATTCCATGCGAAATCCTCAGACATGGTTTTGAATGCGGTCTGGCTGGTGACTTTCGGGCATTTTTGCTCCTCCTCCTCAGACTGCTCAAATTCCATTACAGCCTTAAACAGATCATCAACCATTCTGTTGGTAGAATCTATAAAGAGTTTCAGGACTTAAAGTAATTTTCCTGCAGATCTAATAAATCTTTATGTAACTATTTGTTGAGTAGTTCATGGAGTGTAGTGCTTGATAAGTATTCTTCGTCCGCATTGAGCTTTGCAGTTTTTGTTGTTGTCTAGTAGCCATTCTACATGTTTATTGTGAGCTAAAATTAGTTCACACCCGCCTCCAGAACACAAGCTCCGCCAGCGGCAAACATACACAAACAACACACAATTGATGACACATGCACCAGTACGATAAACAGAGAGAAAGTGGAGAACTTGCTCACTGTATGGGGATCCTGGCGGCACATTACTAAACTAGTGGGAGATTGCCAACTCCCAAGTTAGTGCTGTGTATACAAGCAATATGCAGGGGCAGTAAGTCAAAACACCAGTCAAAGATGCTTGAGAGAGACAGTGGTAGGAGCATTCGCTTACCCATGGAACGAGCACCATGTGTTCCATGAGCGTGTTGTGATCACCACCACCTCATACATGTCAAGAAAATGTTTTTTAATTTAAAATCCATTGGTGACCTATGGTGTGGTGCTACATAATGTGGACTTCACTCAGGGTAGATTCAGGGTTTTTGGAGTCAAACCCAAGGTCATGCTCCTATTCCACTGGACTGTTATAGAGAGCTTTCTATTATATGGCATTTTAGCCTTGTTAGTGAAATTATCAGTTAGTTTAAAATTACTGTCCAGACATCAATGAATATGATGGGTGCGAACAATCATGGGACAGCCAAATAAAATAATCTCAGACCCGTCCTATGTACTCCACCCAAAGTTTAAACTTCTTTTCTCAGGCAGATGCAACAGTTTCTCAATGTAAGCTGGACAGATAGTTAGTAATACTCCTAAACAGCAATAAGTAGGGAGAGACAATGTGCAATGTGATAAGGACATGTGCAGTATATACTTAAGCAATAAGGCATGAGGGGGTTGTCACGTTCTGACCTTTATTTCCTTTGTTTTGTCATTATTTAGTATGGTCAGGGCGTGAGTTGGGGTGGGCAGTCTATGTTTGTTTTTTTATGTTTTGGGTATTTCTATGTTTCGGCCTAGTATGGTTCTCAATCAGAGGCAGGTGTCATTAGTTGTCTCTGATTGAGAATCATACTTAGGTAGCCTGGGTTTCACTGTGTGTTTGTGGGTGATTGTTCCTGTCTCTGTGTTTTGCACCAGACAGGGCTGTTTTTGGTTTTCCACGTTTATTGTTTTGTAGTGTTCGTGTTTATCTTTTTTTTAATTAAATATGAATCAATATAACCACGCTGCGTTTTGGTCCACCTCTCCTTCACCACAAGAAAACCGTTACAGAATCACCCAACACAACAGGACCAAGCGGGGTGGTAACGGGCAACAGCAACAGCAGCGAAAAGAGGAATGGACATGGGAGGATGAGTTGGATGATAAAGGACCCTGGGCACAGCCTGGAGAATATCGCCGCCCCAAAGAAGAGCTGGAGGCGGCGAAGGCGGAGAGGCGCTGGTATGAGGAGGCAGCACGGCGGCGTGGATGGAAGGCCGAGAGTCAGCCCCAAAAATGTATTGGGGGGGGGCACACAGGAAGTGTGGCGAAGCCAGGTAGGAGACCTGTGCCAACTTCCTGTGCTTACCGGGGGGCTGGAGAGACCGGGCAGGCACCGTGTTAGGCTGTGAAGCGCACAGTGTCCCCTGTGCGGGTGCATAGCCCGGTGCGGTACATTCCAGCTCCGCGTATCGGCCGGGCTAGAGTGGGCATCGAGCCAAGTGCCATGAAGCCGGCTCTACGCATCTGGTCTCCAGTGCGTCTCCTTGGGCCGGCTTACATGGCACCAGCCTTGCACATGGTGTCCCCGGTTCGCCTGCATAGCCCAGTGCGGGCTATTCCACCTCGCTGCACTGGCAGGGCGACCGGGAGCATGCAACCAGGTAGGGTTGGGCAGGCTCGGTGCTCAAGAGCTCCAGTGCGCCTGCACGGTCCGGTCTATCCATCATCACCTCCAAGCACCAGCCCTCCGGTGGCAGCCCCCGCACCAGGCTGTCTCTCCGGCTCATCCTTACAGGGGCTCCCGCCTCTCCAGCGCTGCCGGAGCCTTCCTCCTCTCCAGCGCTGTCGGAGTCTCCCGCCTCTCCAGCGCTGCCAGAGCCTTCCTCCTCTCCAGCGCAGCCGGAGTCTCCCGCCTGTTCGGCGCTACCAGAGCTCCCGCCGATCATTCCAGAGGCACCAGAGCTACTCAGTCCAGCGCTGCCAGAGCCTTCCTCTCCAGCGTTGCCGGAGCTTCCCGTCTGCCCAGCGTCGCCTGAGCCACCAGTCTGCCCAGCGTCGCCTGAGCCACCCGTCTGCCCAGCGCCGCCTGAGCCACCCGTCTGCCCAGCGCCGCCTGAGCCACCCGTCTGCCCAGCGCCGCCTGAGCCACCCATCTGCAATCCTGAAGCACAGGTATTACATAAAGTAAATTAATAATAGAGGGAGTCAAAAACACACAAATATTTATCCCGCTCCGATTGTGTGGTCATGTGGTGTATAACCAGGACTCCCAAAACAGTGCTTGCAGTTGAAATAATCAGGTTTTATTCCCTATTCTTTGCTATTCTAAACTTTGGTGAAAGGTGAATTGGAACAATAATCAAAATACCATTTGCCTTTAGGGCTTGAATATCAGCTATATGAGACATCACCCTCTCACTGGGGAGGCCCGAAAGCCTCCTCTACAGCGGTCCTCTGTTAAGTTCCAGGCTGGGTCCATGAGGAAGATGAGAGGCAAATGTGCAAACTCTGATGACATCTCCTTTGCTGGATCAGCACACACTGTCACCACCGGCTCCGCCTCTTGAGTGGGGGCCGGATAGCTGGCTCTATGAGATGCCTTGCATTCGGGCACCGCCCCAAGAAGGGGGAGAGAGCGGGCCATCAACGGAAGGAAGAAAAGCTAAACTAGCAGTAGAATTTGAATGGGTTAAACTGATGCGGGAGTTGGGGATAGAGGATGCATCTGTCATTAGTAATGTTTCACAGTAACATGTCAAACTGACCCTTTACAGAAAAAGCTTGCCACAAGGTTAGAATATGACTCAGTGCTAAAACTGACCTGGTCCCGAAAAGAGCATAAAAGGCGAATGCCTTCCTTAAGAGGGCATGATAGTGCTACTTGACTTGCAGACAGCTCGTGATACTTCAACTATCATCAACCTAAAAGGTAATATCTGACTTTCATACTCTAGAACAATTGTATCTCTTGACTTCTGATTTCTGAATGAGACATACTGAGACAACTACCCCCCACCCCACACTCCTTGTGCTGAGTACATCCACCTTCTAACCGGAGTGGATAAATAGCATCAGTGGTATTGGGTCTTGATCTCGAACAGTTCACTTCACTAATCAGTAAATCACAGTACAACTTCTAGTAGGAGAAACAGATACATATCTGACTTTCGTACTCTAGAACAAGTGTATCTCTTGACTTCTGATTTCTGAACGAGACATACTGAGACAACTACCCTCCACGCTCCTCGTGCTGAATACATCCACCTCCTAACCAAAGTGGATAATTAGCATCAGTGGTGTTATACGTTTTTTTTTTGTCTCGAACCGTTCTCTTCGCTAATCAGTAAATCATAGTTGTAATGGCATTCTTCCTCTTCTGAGGAGGAGTAGCGAGAAGGATCGGAGGACCAATGCGCAGTGTGGTAAGTGTCCATAACGTTTATTTTAAGACATAAACTGAACACTATGAAATACAAAACAATAAACGTGAACATGAACGAAACCGAAACAGTACCGTGTGGCAACAAACACTCACACGGAAACAAACACCCACCAACCAAAAGTGAAACCCAGGCTACCTAAGTATGATTCTCAATCAGAGACAACTAACGACACCTGCCTCTGATTGAAAACCATACCAGGCTGAACTCAAAACCCCAACATAGAAAAACACACATAGACTGCCCACCCCAACTCACGCCCTGACCATACTAAATAAAGACAAAACAAAGGAAATAAAGGTCAGAACGTGACAATAGTACAAACTTCTAGTAGGAGAAACAGATACTGAGTGATTGGATAAACCTCTAGAGCAATTGTAAGTGGAAGAACATACTCTTTGGGAACCAACCAGGTCAGCCTACGCTAAGTTAATGAACCGCTTGTTGTAATACATATATAAGGCATTAATAGTAGTAAGTGTTTTGATGATTGTTGATGTTATATATTAAGGACTAAAAAGAAACTGTAATGACGTGTACAACTGTGTGAATTGCAAACATTAAATAAAAATTTGAAACTAGACCCAAAACCCTAGGGGAGAGAACACCTCTGACAGTCCCAGTCTAGGGGAACAAGTCTTTTTTCTACACTAAAGACAATATGATGGTTTGGACAGAATAATAATGTTATTGTAACAGGTATCCTCTATATTAATACTCAAGTAGTATTAGTCGACGGACATAGACTGTAAATCATAACCAAGGTATAGCTTGCGTGAGTCTAGATATGAGCATACAAAGGGAAAGAGAAAGTAAAACAAGAGGTACTCTAAGTCTGATTGATATTATCTAAGATCCCGAAACACGCCTAACGGCATCACATAAGGCCAATCTCCGAATAAAAGGGCAGGATACATAACCAGGTCAGTCCGCCCCGCCGTGTGACATAAGAACTTGAGTGAGACGACTTGTATCACTCTCGACGGGGGTACCTAAACGGTCCTATAGCAAAATGCCCTACCGCGACAGGGGGACCAGTATGAAAATGTATGCATTCCCTGCTGTAAGTTGCTCTAAAAGGAGTGTTATATCAGCATTGTCTCCAGATGACTATTCATGAATGAGCCTAATAGCATAGCATCTTTTTTTCTCTTTTTTTTCTTATGTAATGTCAAATTACAGTACAAATACAGTTCAATAACAAAAACATAGGACATCACTACAAGTATATTTTCTCTCTAGAAATACAAAATAACATTAATGTAAAGCAAATGAACAAAAACACTAAATAAAAATCATTACACACAGTATTACCAGTGACAACAGTGTTTTTAAAGTACCTCAAATAAAATAAACAGAAAAATGTCAGGAGAGTAGCAGAGCATCTCTCTCTTGAATACAGGAGGTTGATGTCAACAACCATGATCAAATATTTAAAAAAAAAGATAACAATAATGAGATTAATACAATGGTGGGTCTAATCCTGAATGCTGTTTGGTTAAAACCGCATTCCAGACAGTGTCTATTCCACAAGTTACCGTCTGGTAAATTTAGGACGTTAAAATGTCTATTTACTTTATTCCATCTGATCCACTGTCTCATCAGCCCATTTAAAAAAAACTTGATCTCCACTATAAAAAGCATCTAGAAATTATCTCACATTTCTTTTAGACTAACATTTAGTATTCAACAGTGGAGTTTTGTAGTAAACTTGCTGTCCAGCTCTCCGACATTTGCAACATTGTTTCAATATTTAAATTCGATCTCCAGCTGTCCCATAGTAATGAACTTGTTGGAAGAGACAGACAGGCAGCTTTCTCATCCAATTGAAATCATCATTTTGATGGATATATACAAAGAAATGTCAATTGAAAAAAAGATAAAAATGAAACGAAATGCAGCTAGTTTGCAGTCTTTCCAGCTTCAGTATGAAATGATTGTGTTACAGTAGATGTGTTGTTGGCTAGCTGTTAGTTAGATTTGCGTCAATTCGAATCTGGTATCAGGATAAATATGACAATGAGTCACCGATTGTATACTATGTATTTTTTATTAGCTAAGCAATAAGTGGTAAATGCAATTTTCGTATATACGGGCACTCTGTCCCACCTCGCAGGGCAAACAGAGAACTGACTTGTTCTTGACAAAGATATTATAAATATACCCTGACAGAAATAGTTCCTGCTTCCGAGCTGGCCTGTCAGAGTAGAGACTGGGCGTGGTTTAAACTCACCCAGCCTATCGTTGATTGTTGGCGCAGAGGCTGGTCCCAGCCCCCTAAGCGCTTCAGTTGATAGATGTAACTGTTGCTGTGAAGAATATCTATGCTCTCATGCTCGATACCGTTATCTCACACCTGGCTCCTGTTATCTAACAAAAGACCGTTTGTTCTCGCAACACTACGTTCTGAATGTGCCCCCCCAACTCATTGCACAGGTCCTGTCTTCATGTTATTCTGTATTTTTCCATCACGAGAAAGGCCCATGGCCCTGAAACTGTTAACAATGTTTCAAGTCAGCTATGTTGCAAAACACATACATACATCCACACAAGCCAACAGCAGATAATATTCAATCACATATATGGTAACGGGCTATAGTGCATAACACAGAATCCTCATATAGCTCATCTGAGCAAAAGTGTTCTGACAAGAGAGCACATTTTCTATGCCTAGCGAAATTGCGCCTCAATTAGCTCATTATTATAGATGTATCCAAATAAATGTCCCTAGAAAACAGTTTAAACAAATGCAGCTATTTTGTTGTTATTCTGGCTGCACTGTTTGACGTGACTGTAAATTAGTCATAGTTGGCTCGTTATGGCAATGGAACGTTTTGATTGAACGACTGAGTCACATCCATATTCTCAGAACGACTGGGACTGGGACTCCACTCTGGCAACTGAACCGATAAAACGATTGACCAGCCGACTTGGGCAGTAACCCCAGATTTTCATCGGGAATATACTGTAAGGAAACAGTCTCGAACCCTCGACCGTCTAGACCTAAATCCAGCGCGCTATCGACTGTGCCACAATAGCATGCTCGAGCGACAGAGTCGATATCCGCGTTTATAAACCCAGGGTCGATACAATATCTTGTGGAAGGATTAAATAATATGAATAAATTAATCCAAATAAAGTTTTTAATTAAAATATGTGAATCATTATTTCAATATGTTGGTAACCCGTTGTATAAAAGTGATAATGCCCTCGAAGCCGGTGTTTGGAGGATATATTGGCCCGGTAAGAACACTGGGCATTATCAACAAAACAGAAAGAAAGGCGGGATCTAGAAAGCCATCCGTGCTGCTTTGTGGACGAGGACTCTCATTGTTAGGGCGGAGAGACACGTAAATGTTGTTAGTTTATCCATAATCTTTGGTGCTTCTGCTCATTTAGGCGGCACGATCTCGATAAACAGGCGCCACGATCTCGATAAACAGGCGCCTTGGTAGAGCATCTATCTGACATCACACACTCACGAATGCTCAACCAATCACCCGACGAGAAACTATGTCAAGAAACATGGGTATTCATGATTTTGTACAGTAGGTGGCGTTGTATACAACTTTCAGTTGGCTGCGGTCCGCCAACCCGATCCCGAAGAAGAAGCAGCTGGCAGCAGGAGCGATCAACAGGTCAGCTAGCTAACTATCTAAATTAGACCTATTTTCTGCATGTACATTTTGTAGTAAAATTAATTATAGCTACCATGCGACAGCCAAGATAGCGCACAGGGCATTCTGCTAACTAAATACACATTAGCTAACCAGTAACTGCCTAGCTAGCTACTGTAGACATAACGTTACATTTTTACAATCACTTCTCTGTCGGAACTAGCTAACGTTAGCTTGTTAATTGTAGGCTGTTTAGCTACCTTATTAGCGCAAAACAATAATGTAATTTTGTGATTTAGTTTGGGACCAACTACCGGATTAATCTAACATTTTTTTGCTTTGCCTGTGCTGACTGTTACAAATTTAAAAGTCGCGGTTGCTTCACGTTTGGGAGGTGACGACGTTGGCTGCGATTACGGGTTACTAACACGTTAATGATAGTTTGCATAGTTAACTAGTGTAACTAACCAGCTGAATTGCATCTTTAGACTCCAGGAAAAAAAATGTGAATCGGTTTTTACTTGATTGAATATGTTATTATGGGTTAAAACTGTGAATCGACTTGAAATGGCTAGATATGTAATATTTGCTCATATGAAATGAACAATAATATTAGAATTTGAACGTAACGTTATTTGTTTTTCTGATACTTGTTACTGATATTTGTGGGTAGCCGCCTTGGTAACAGACTGGATCAACGTTTCTTCCTGACTGTAATGACAGTGAGCGAGTGAGCCATCCAAAATAATATCGGTTCTAGTGAATTATCTTCCTGCAAGCCATGCTCTGTTAATATGGCTTAATGCCGGTTGAAACATGTTATATTAATATTGGTGTTTTGGCATTCTACTAAAGTTACTAGTCAAGGTAAGGACGGATCTATATGCTTGATCTGTCAACGTGTGTGAGCGTGTGTAACCACAATCTTATAGCCAGCTGTTAGCTAACGTTAGCTAGCTAGCCTTGGTTATAGAATATATCAACTGTGTTGTTGTGCATGATGCCATTATCGTATTATTTTAGCAGTACATTATTTGTAATGGCCAATGTGTACTACGATCTCCTGTCAATCGTATGCAGCATACGAATAAGCATAATCTGAAGACCAATATGGTGACCTATTAATGATAACCCATGCACCAAAAATCGCCATGGCTTTTTAGCTGCTAATTGATCCGAAATGTACTGTATCTATATACACAGTACGTCTGATGCGAGTTCCTCGTCTGTCTTTGCAACCGCGATGGTGCAGCAGCAACCTCTCTCGACTTTGACATGACTTAATCCGATTTGCTGTGCTTTATTTTTAGGGATGGGAAAGACGCATGCTGTGGTGATCCTCCGGCGGCACCTCAGTGTCAGGTAGTGAAGGCCAAAGGCAATGCAGTCTGCTAACTGTCATCTGGGCATCCACCATATACAATGAAGAAGATATTCAACTTCACCAAGAAAAAGAAAGGATTCTCACCTAACACCTCAGACACTGGGAGTGTGCTGTCTGTGGGCTATGACTTGAAGGAGAAGGACCTTGGAAAGGTACACAAGGCTGCTTATGGGGGTGACTTGGCCAAACTGAAGCATCTGGCCAAGAAGAATGACATCAATCAGCTTGATAAGGAGAACAGGTATGAAAGATGAGACTATTACCAGTTAGTAGCTGGTATTGCCACTGTTACTTTCTGAGGTCTGTACTTAGACAGTCCTTGTGTAATGTACTGTATGTGTGACAAGTGTTGGAGTATGACTTCTCCAGTCTCTACCAACCTGTGATAGACTACCGTTCTTTCCAGGGCAGGGGGTGCACTTGTGGATCAAGGTACTTTGCGCCACAGATACCGGATGAGGCTACTTAGACTACTTACTCATACTGCCACCCTATTTTAGTTGGCTAGCTTTAGAAAACCCTTTCTGTCACTGTCCTTAAACTTTAGGATACTTCTATCCATATCCCTGTGCTTGCAGCAGGCAGCACTGTCTTGAATTTTGGGTTGACAATTAGGCTGTTTTTATTTTATGGTCAAAATTGGGCTCCAGAATTTTCTGATTTTTTTGGTTAAATATATTTATTTTCCTTCATCTTTATGTGCACTAATAATATTTATAGGCCTAATTCAATTGGTGCTAATTCACCACTTTAGGAAGTGGAAACAACACATTAGCTAGATTGTTTACTCTAAATATAATACTTACTCTTACTACTCTCTTTATGTAGTGTTGTGGTGTCTCTTGTCGAGATGTGTGTTTTGTCCTATATTTTTATTAAATTTTTATTTTTAATCCCAGCCCCCGTCCACGCAGAAGACCTTTTGCCTTCTGGTAGGCTGTCATTGTAAATACGAATTTGTTCTTACTTGCCTAGTTAAATTAGAAAATTATAAACTGCTAGTAGCCATGTAATATCCTAAAAAAAACTTTGCAATAAGACCTAGTACACTCGCGATTGCCGATGTGCAATTTCATATTTGAAAGCCATATCAAATATCTCGATTGTAAATCAGTGTGGTTTGAGCTCAATATATTTATACCTACACAAAGCTGAGACCCTCCTTTTTAATATAGACTTTTAGTTGCTTCCAAAGTAGTTTTTAAATGTTATTTTGAAATGTTATGCAATCATGAGGGGGAGAGCGAGTGTGAGGGACAACGAAACAGGCATGCATAGTGGCAGGACAGACACTTTTATTACAGGAATCATAATGCACTTTACTGTTGAACAAATTCAAGGTTTTATCTTCTTAATAATAAGTTGTTTTGATTTGATGGGGACCAGGTAGAATGTGCAGCTCGCACCAGTGCAACCGGAAATTATGATGCAATGACTTGAAATGGAGGGCCAAAGGACTGTTTGCCACTTATGTCACCCTTGTTCACATTTCAGAACAGCACTTCACATTGCCTGTGCCAATGGACATACAGATGTGGTCCAGTTCCTGGTTGAGAGCAAAGCCAAGCTCAACCTATGCGACAATCAAAACAGATCCCCGTTGATGAAGGTACTGTGTCCTATTTTTGCTTTGTCAGTGGGTGGAATTATCCATCATTTTCAAAAAGATTTGAGGATGGAATATGATAGTTGATTGGCCATCTCAATTCAGGCATGTTGCTGAGATTATAGGCTTATGTGTAGCCTAATTCTTATGTATTACCTGTGAGTCTTCCATATACATGTACATTAGGTCACACTGGGAAGTGAATCGTTCCTTTCAAGCACAATTTGATATGCATTTAGATACAGTGCGCTCAGAAAGTATTCACACCTGTTGACTTGTTCCACATTTGTTTAATTTAAAATTGAGTCACTACAAAGATACAGGTATCCTTCCTAACATGGTTGCCGGAGAGGAAGGAAACCTCCCATGAATTTCACCATGAGGCCAATGGTGACTTTTTAAAACAGTTACAGAGTTTAATGGCTGTGGTGGGAGAGAACTGAGGATGAATCAACAACATTATAGTTACTCCACAATGCTAACTAATTGACAGAGTGAAAAGAAGGAAGCCTGTATAGAATACAAATATTCCAAAACATGCATCCTGTTTGCAGCAAGGCAAAAAAAATGTGGCAAAGCAATTCACTTTTTGTCCTAAATACATAGTGTAATGTTTGGGGCAAATCCAATACAGCACACTAATGAGTACCGCTCTCCATATTTTCAAAGTGGTGGCAGCATCATTTTGTGCGTGTTCTTGTAATTGTTCAGGACTATAGAGTTTTTCAGGATAAAAAAGAAACGGAATGGAACTAAGCACAGGCAAAATCCTAGAGGAAAACACTGGATTAACTTAACTTCCGGCGCCGACAGAGATGGCCGCCTCGCTTCGCGTTCCTAGGAAACTATGCAGTTGTTTGTTTTTTTACGTGTTATTTCTTACATTAGTACCCCAGGTCATCTTAGGTTTCATTACCTACAGTCGAGAAGAACTACTGAATATAAGATCAGCGTCAACTCACCATCAGTACGACCAAGAATATGTTTTTCGCGACGCGGACCCTGTGTTCTGCCTTACAAACAGGACAACGGAGTGGATCCTATGCAGCAACCCAAAAAAACGACTCCGAAAGAGAGGGAAACGAGGCGGTCTTCTGGTCAGACTCCGGAGACGGGCACAGCGCACACCACTCCCTAGCATTCTTCTTGCCAATGTCCAGTCTCTTGACAACAAGGTTGATGAAATCCGAGCAAGGGTAGCATTCCAGAGGGACATCAGAGACTGTAACGTCCTTTGCTTCACTGAAACATGGCTCACTGGAGAGACTCTATCCGAAGCGGTGCAGCCAACGGGTTTCTCCACTCATCGCGCTGACAGAAACAAACATCTTTCTGGTAAGAAGAGGGGCGGGGGCGTATGCCTCATGGCCAACGTGACATGGTGTGATGAAAGAAACATACAGGAACTCAAATCCTTCTGTTCACCTGATTTAGAATTCCTCACAATCAAATGTAGACCGCATTATCTACCAAGAGAATTCTCTTCGATTATAATCACAGCCGTATATATCCCCCCCCAAGCAGACACATCGATGGCTCTGAACGAACTTTATTTAACTCTCTGCAAACTGGAAACGATTTATCCGGAGGCTGCATTCATTGTAGCTGGGGATTTTAACAAGGCTAATCTGAAAACAAGACTCCCCAAATTTTATCAGCATATTGATTGCGCAACCAGGGGAGGAAAGACCTTGGATCATTGTTACTCTAACTTCCGCGACGCATATAAGGCCCTGCCCCGCCCCCCTTTCGGAAAAGCTGACCACGACTCCATTTTGTTGATCCCTGCCTACAGACAGAAACTAAAACAAGAGGCTCCCACGCTGAGGTCTGTCCAACGCTGGTCCGACCAAGCTGACTCCACACTCCAAGACTGCTTCCATCACGTGGACTGGGAGATGTTTCGTATTGCGTCAGATAACAACATTGACGAATACGCTGATTCGGTGTGCGAGTTCATTAGAACGTGCGTTGAAGATGTCGTTCCCATAGCAACGATTAAAACATTCCCTAACCAGAAACCGTGGATTGATGGCAGCATTCGTGTGAAACTGAAAGCGCGAACCACTGCTTTTAATCAGGGCAAGGTGTCTGGTAACATGACCGAATACAAACAGTGCAGCTATTCCCTCCGCAAGGCTATCAAACAAGCTAAGCGCCAGTACAGAGACAAAGTAGAATCTCAATTCAACGGCTCAGACACAAGAGGCATGTGGCAGGGTCTACAGTCAATCACGGACTACAGGAAGAAATCCAGCCCAGTCACGGACCAGGATGTCTTGCTCCCAGGCAGACTAAATAACTTTTTTGCCCGCTTTGAGGACAATACAGTGCCACTGACACGGCCTGCAACGAAAACATGCGGTCTCTCCTTCACTGCAGCCGAGGTGAGTAAGACATTTAAACGTGTTAACCCTCGCAAGGCTGCAGGCCCAGACGGCATCCCCAGCCGCGCCCTCAGAGCATGCGCAGACCAGCTGGCCGGTGTGTTTACGGACATATTCAATCAATCCCTATACCAGTCTGCTGTTCCCACATGCTTCAAGAGGGCCACCATTGTTCCTGTTCCCAAGAAAGCTAAGGTAACTGAGCTAAACGACTACCGCCCCGTAGCACTCACATCCGTCATCATGAAGTGCTTTGAGAGACTAGTCAAGGACCATATCACCTCCACCCTACCTGACACCCTAGACCCACTCCAATTTGCTTACCGCCCAAATAGGTCCACAGACGATGCAATCTCAACCACACTGCACACTGCCCTAACCCATCTGGACAAGAGGAATACCTATGTGAGAATGCTGTTCATCGACTACAGCTCGGCATTCAACACCATAGTACCCTCCAAGCTCGTCATCAAGCTCGAGACCCTGGGTCTCGACCCCGCCCTGTGCAACTGGGTACTGGACTTCCTGACGGGCCGCCCCCAGGTGGTGAGGGTAGGCAACAACATCTCCTCCCCGCTGATCCTCAACACTGGGGCCCCACAAGGGTGCGTTCTGAGCCCTCTCCTGTACTCCCTGTTCACCCACGACTGCGTGGCCACGCACGCCTCCAACTCAATCATCAAGTTTGCGGACGACACAACAGTGGTAGGCTTGATTACCAACAACGACGAGACGGCCTACAGGGAGGAGGTGAGGGCCCTCGGAGTGTGGTGTCAGGAAAATAACCTCACACTCAACGCCAACAAAACTAAGGAGATGATTGTGGACTTCAGGAAACAGCAGAGGGAACACCCCCCTATCCACATCGATGGAACAGTAGTGGAGAGGGTAGCAAGTTTTAAGTTCCTCGGCATACACATCACAGACAAACTGAATTGGTCCACTCACCCAGACAGCATCGTGAAGAAGGCGCAGCAGCGCCTCTTCAACCTCAGGAGGCTGAAGAAATTCGGCTTGTCACCAAAAGCACTCACAAACTTCTACAGATGCACAATCGAGAGCATCCTGGCGGGCTGTATCACCGCCTGGTATGGCAACTGCACCGCCCTCAACCGTAAGGCTCTCCAGAGGGTAGTGAGGTCTGCACAACGCATCACCGGGGGCAAACTACCTGCCCTCCAGGACACCTACACCACCCGATGTCACAGGAAGGCCATAAAGATCATCAAGGACATCAATCACCCGAGCCACTGCCTGTTCACCCCGCTATCATCCAGAAGGCGAGGTCAGTACAGGTGCATCAAAGCTGGGACCGAGAGACTGAAAAACAGCTTCTATCTCAAGGCCATCAGACTGTTAAACAGCCACCACTAACACTGAGTGGCTGCTGCCAACACACTGACACTGACTCAACTCCAGCCACTTTAATAATGGGAATTGATGGGAAATGATGTAAATATATCACTAGCCACTTTAAACAATGCTACCTTATATAATGTTACTTACCCTACATTATTCATCTCATATGCATACGTATATACTGTACTCTATATCATCGACTGTATCCTTATGTAATACATTTATCACTAGCCACTTTAAACTATGCCACTTTGTTTACATACTCATCTCATTTGTACATACTGTACTCGATACCATCTACTGTATCTTGCCAATGCTGCTCTGTACCATCACTCATTCATATATCCTTATGTACATATTCTTTATCCCCTTACACTGTGTACAAGACAGTAGTTTTGGAATTGTTAGTTAGATTACTTGTTATTACTGCATTGTCGGAACTAGAAGCACAAGCATTTCGCTACACTCGCATTAACATCTGCTAACCATGTGTATGTGACAAATAAAATTTGATTTGAGATGAGTTCACCTTTCAGCAGGACAATAACCTAAAAAGCTAAGTCTACACAGGAGTTGCTTACCAAGAAGACAGTGAATGTTCCTGAGTGGCCGTGTTACAGTTCTGACTTACATAACATTTTATTTGTCACATACACATATTTAGCAGATGTAATTGCAGATGTAGTGAAATGCTTGTGTTCCGAGCTCCAAAAGTGCAGTAGTATCTAACAACACACAACAATACAGAAATTTAGATGTAAAATAATGGAATTTAGAAATATACAGTGCCTTGCGAAAGTATTCGGCCCCCTTGAACTTTGCGACCTTTTGCCACATTTCAGGCTTCAAACATAAAGATATAAAACTGTATTTTTTTGTGAAGAATCAACAACAAGTGGGACACAATCATGAAGTGGAACGGCATTTATTGGATATTTCAAACTTTTTTAACAAATCAAAAACTGAAAAATTGGGCGTGCAAAATTATTCAGCCCTCTTAAGTTAATACATTGTAGCGCCACCTTTTGCTGCGATTACAGCTGTAAGTCGCATGGGGTATGTCTCTATCAGTTTTGCACATCGAGAGACTGACATTTTTTCCCATTCCTCCTTGCAAAACAGCTCGAGCTCAGTGAGGTTGGATGGAGAGCATTTGTGAACAGCAGTTTTCAGTTCTTTCCACAGATTCTCGATTGGATTCAGGTCTGGACTTTGACTTGGCCATTCTAACACCTGGATATGTTTATTTTTGAACCATTCCATTGTAGATTTTGCTTTATGTTTTGGATCATTGTCTTGTTGGAAGACAAATCTCCGTCCCAGTCTTTTGCAGACTCCATCAGGTTTTCTTCCAGAATGGTCCTGTATTTGGCTCCATCCATCTTCCCATCAATTTTAACCATCTTCCCTGTCCCTGCTGAAGAAAAGCAGGCCCAAACCATGATGCTGCCACCACCATGTTTGACAGTGGGGATGGTGTGTTCAGCTGTGTTGCTTTTACGCCAAACATAATGTTTTGCATTGTTGCCAAAAAGTTCAATTTTGGTTTCATCTGACCAGAGCACCTTCTTCCACATGTTTGGTGTGTCTCCCAGGTGGCTTGTGGCAAACTTTAAACAACACTTTTTATGGATATCTTTAAGAAATGGCTTTCTTCTTGCCACTCTTCCATAAAGGCCAGATTTGTGCAATATACGACTGATTGTTGTCCTATGGACAGAGTCTCCCACCTCAGCTGTAGATCTCTGCAGTTCATCCAGAGTGATCATGGGCCTCTTGGCTGCATCTCTGATCAGTCTTCTCCTTGTATGAGCTGAAAGTTTAGAGGGACGGCCAGGTCTTGGTAGATTTGCAGTGGTCTGATACTCCTTCCATTTCAATATTATCGCTTGCACAGTGCTCCTTGGGATGTTTAAAGCTTGGGAAATCTTTTTGTATCCAAATCCGGCTTTAAACTTCTTCACAACAGTATCTCGGACCTGCCTGGTGTGTTCCTTGTTCTTCATGATGCTCTCTGCGCTTTTAACGGACCTCTGAGACTATCACAGTGCAGGTGCATTTATACGGAGACTTGATTACACACAGGTGGATTGTATTTATCATCATTAGTCATTTAGGTCAACATTGGATCATTCAGAGATCCTCACTGAACTTCTGGAGAGAGTTTGCTGCACTGAAAGTAAAGGGGCTGAATAATTTTGCACGCCCAATTTTGAATTTTTTGATTTGTTAAAAAAGTTTGAAATATCCAATAAATGTCGTTCCACTTCATGATTGTGTCCCACTTGTTGTTGATTCTTCACAAAAAAATACAGTTGTATATCTTTATGTTTGAAGCCTGAAGTTCAAGGGGGCCGAATACTTTCGCAGGGCACTGTATAAATATTAGGGTGATCAATGTCGGAGTGGCATTGACTAAATACTGTAGAAAATAATATGGTATATACAGTTTGCATACACCTTAGCAAAATACATTTAAACTCAGTTTTTCACAATTCCTGACATTTAATCCTAGTAAAAATTCCCTTTCTTAGGTCAGTTAGGATCACCACTTTATTTTAAGAATATGAAATGTCAGAATAATAGTAAGAGTGATTTATTTGAGCTTTTATTTCTTTCATCACATTCCCAGTGGGTCAGAAGTTTACTCAGTATTTGGTAGCGTTGCCTTTAAATTGTTTAACTTAGGTCAAAAGTTTCGGTAATCTTCCACACGCTTCCCACAATAACTTTAGTGAATTTTGGCCCATTCCTCTTGACAGAGCTGGTTTAACCTAGTCAGGTTGTAGGCCTCCTTGCTCGCACACGCTTTTTCAGTTCTGCCCACAAATTTTCTATAGGATTCAGGTCAGGGCTTTGTGATGGCCACTTCAATACCTTGACTTTGTTGTCCTTAAGCCATTTTGCCACAACTTTAGAAGAATTGTATTTATTTATTTTTATTTCACCTTTGTTTAACCAGGTAGGCAAGTTGAGAACAAGTTCAAGAATGCTTGGGGTCATTGTCAAGAATGCTTGGGGTCATTGTCCATTTGGAAGACCCATTTGCGACCAAGCTTTAACTTCCTGACTGATGTTGCTTCAATATATCCACTGAATTTTCCTTCCTCATTACGCCTTCTTTTTTTTGTGACGTGCACCAGTCCCTCCTGCAGAAAAGCACCCCCACAATATGATGCTGCCACCCTCGTGCTTCACGGTTGGGATGGTGTTCTTCGGCTTGCAAGCCTCCCCCTTTTCCCTCCAAACATAACGATGGTCATTATGGCCAAACAGTTCTATTTTTGTTTCATCAGACCAGAGGACATTCCTCAAAAAGTACCATCTTTGTCCCCATGTGCAGTTGCAAATTGTAGTCTGGCTTTTTTATGGCGGTTTTGGAGCAGTGGCTTCTTCTTTGCTGAGCGGCCTTTCAGGTAATGTCGATATAGGACTCGTTTTACTGTGGATATAGATACTTTTGTACCTGTTTCCTCCAGCATCTTCACAAGGTTGTTTGCTGTTGTTCTGGGATTAATTTGCACTTTTCGCACCAAAGTACGTTCATCTCTAGGAGGCAGACCCACTTGAATTGTGATACAGTGATATTTGTAACTTAATGTTTCTGCAACCGTAACTTACGGCAAAAAATTGCTCCTGGATATCAGAATAGCGATCACTCACCTCGGATTAGACAAAGATTTTTTCTTCAACAAGCAGGACGCACAGGGCATTCTCCGAACACCCGACAAGGCCAACATCCCAGTTATTTGCAAGAGGAAGAGACGCAGGTACAGAAGACACAGAGCGGGGTGCCTCGTTAGGACCCGCAGAAAGTGAGTGGGAAAGCTGCCATTACTGTCAATATTACTCGCCAACGTGCAAACATTGGACAATAAATCAGATGAGATACGATCATGAATATTCTACCAACGGGACATCAAAAACTGTAATATCTTATGTTTCATGGAATCGTGGCAGAATTATGACATGGATATTCAGCTAGTGGGATATTGTCTTACCGGAGTGTGCCGTTCCATCTTGCCGGTGCAGAGGAGGTTGGGCGGTCTGTGCATATTCATAAACAACGGCTGGTGCACGAAATCTACGGAAGTCTCTAGATTTTGCTCGCCTGAAGTAGAGTTTCTTGTGATAAATTGCAGACCACACTCCTTACCTAGAGAGTTTTCAGCTTTACTTTTCGTGGCTGTTTAATTACCACTGGCACTAAGACCGCACTCAGTCAGCTATTTAAAGAAATAAGAAAACAGGAAACCGCTCACCCAGAGGCTGCGCTCCTAGTGTCTGGAGACTTTTTAATGCAGGGAAACTTAAATCAGTTCTACCTAATTTCTTTCAACATGTTAATAACCTCTTGGAACTACTCATCCCGGATCTGGGAGTATTGTCATCAACTACACTAATTAGCATAGCGCAACGGTCAAAAAATATTACTAGAAAATATTCATATTCATGAGATCACAAGTGAAATATAGTGAAACACAGCTTAGCCTTTTGTTAATCACCCTGTCATCTCAGATTTAGAAATTATGCTTTACAGCCAAAACAAGACAAGCGTTTGTGTAAGTTTATCGATAGCCTAGCATAGCATTATGTCCAGCTAGCAGCAGGAAGCTTGGTCACGAAAATCAGAAAAGCAATCAAATTAACCGGTTACCTTTGATCTTCGGATGTTTTCACTCAGGAGACTCCCAGTTAGACAGCAAATGTTCCTTTTGTTCCATAAAGATTATTTTTATACCCAAAATACCTCCGTTTGTTGGTCACGTTATGTTGAGAAATCCACCGGAAATAGCGGTCACGACAATGGCGAAAAAAATATTCCAAACTATATCCATAATATCGACAGAAACATGACAAACGTTTTTTTATAATCAATCCTCAAGGTGTTTTTCAAATATCAATTTGATAATATATCAACTGGGACAATTGGCTTTTCAGTAGGAGCGAGAGGAAAAATGACTACCTCTGTCTTTTACGCAAGAATCACTCTGAGCCCTCAGCTGGCCACTTATGCAATGTAGTCGTTTACGCTCATTCTTCAACATAAAGGTGTGAAACTACGTCTAAAGGCTGTAGACACCTTAGGGAATACGTAGAAAAAGAATCTGGTTGATATCCCTTTCATTGGCTATAGGGATGCATAGGAACACAACAGTTTCAAAATAAGAGGCACTTCCTGATTTGGATTTTCCTTAGGGTTTCGCCTGCAATATCAGTTCTGTTATACCCACAGACAATATTTTTACAGTTTTGGAAATGTTAGAGTGTTTTCTATCCTAAGCTGTCAATTATATGCATATTCTAGCATCTGGTTCTGAGAAATAGGCCGTTTACTTTACGTTATTTTTCCAAAAATAAAAATAGTGCCCCCTAGTTTCAATTAAATGTGCAACCAGAGAGCGAGAAATTCTAGGTCTCATGTACTCTACACACAGAGACGCGTACAAAGCTCTCCCTCGCCCTCCATTTGTTAAATCCGACCACAAATCTATCCTTCTGATTCCTGCTTACAAGCAACAATTAAAGTAGGACGCACCAGTGACTTGTGAGAAGCACCAGTGAGTCTATAAAAAAGTGGTCAGGTTAAGCAGATGCTAAACTGCAGGACTGTTTTGCTATCACAGACTGGAACATGTTCCGGGATTCTTCCGATGGCATTGAGGAGTACACCACATCAGTCACTGGCTTTATCAATAAGTGCATTGAGGACGTCGTCCCCACAGCGACTGTACGTACATACCAGAAGCCATGGATTACAGGCAACATTCGCACTGTGCTGAAGGGTAGAACTGCCGCTTTCAAGGTGCGGGACTCTAACCCGGAAGCTTATAAGAAATAGTGCTATGCCCTCTGACAAACCATCAAACAGGCAAAGCATCAATACAGGGCTACGATTGAATCGTACTACACAAGCTCCAACGCTCATCTTATGTGGCAGGGCTTGCTAACTATTACAGACTACAAAGGGAAGCACAGCCGTGAGCTGACCAGTGACACGAGCCTACCAGATGAGCTGCATCACTTCAATGCTCTCTTCGAGGCAAGCAACATTGAGGCATGCATGAGAGCATCAGCTGTTCCGGAAGACTGTGTGATCATTCTCTTCGTAGCCGACGTGAGTAAGACTTTTAAACAGGTCAACATACTCAAGGCTGCGGGGCCAGTTGGATTACCATGACATGTGCTCCGGGCATGTGCTGACATTTGTGACCTGTCCCTGACAGAGACTAATACCAACATGTTTCAAGCAGGCCACCATAGTCCCTGTGCCCACAAACACAACCTGCCTAAATGACTACAGACCCGTAGCACTCACGTCTATAGCCATGAAGTGTTTTGAAATGTGAGAGTGGTATTCATTGACAACAGCTCAGCTTTCAACACCATAGTACCCTCATAGCTCATCACCTAGCTAAGGATCCTGGGACTTAACACCTCCCTCTGCAACTGGATCCTGGACTTCCTGACGGGCCGCCCCCAGGTGGTAAGGGTAGGCAACCTCATATCTACTACACTGATCCTCAACACTGAAGCCCCCCAGGGATGCGTGCTCAGTCCCCTCCTGTACTCCTTGTTCACCCACGACTGCATGGCCAGGCACGACTCCAACACCATCATTAAGTTTGCCGACAACACAATGGTGGTAGGCCTAATCACCAACAATAATGAAACAACCTACATGGAGGTGGTCAGAGATTTTGCAGTGTTGTGTCAGGACTATGACCTCTCCAACAACGTGAGCAAGACTAAAGAGCTTATCGTGGACTACAGGAAAAGGGGGGGCCAAGCACGCCCCCATTCACATCGATGGGGCGGTAGTGGAACGGGTCGAGAGCTTAAAGTTCCTTGCCGTCCACATAACTAACAAACTATCATGGTCCAAACACACCAAGACAGTTGAAAAGGGCACGATAACTCCTATTCCACTTCAAGAGACTGATATGATCTGGCCTGGGTCCCCAGATCCTCAAAAAGTTCTACAGCTGCACCATTGAGAGCATTACCTCTTGGTATGGCAACTGTTCGGCTTCCGACCGCAAGGTTCTACAGAGGGTAGTGCGTACGGCCCAGTACATCACTAGGGCCAATCTTGCTGCATCCAGGACCTCTATACATGACGGTGTCAGAAGGCCAAATCGGAATGGCCTATTTCAAGATTTCATAACAATCGGTAATCAGCATTTCTGGATGCCGATTATGGTCGATTTATATTGCAATCCACGAGAAGACTGCATGGCAGGCTGACCACCTGTTACGTGAGTGCAGGCAGCAAGGAGCCATGGTAAGTTGCAAGCTAGCATTGAACTTATCTTATAAAAAAACAATCAATCTTAACATAATCACTAGTTAACTACACATGGTTGATATTACTAGTCCTGCGTTGCATATAATCAATGCGGTGCCTGAAACTGTGTCACTTCTATTGCGTTCAGTGTAAGCAGAGTCAGGGTATATGCAGCAGTTTGGGTCGCCTAGCTCGTTGCGAACTGTGTGAAGACCATTTCTTCTTAACAAAGACCGTAATTAATTTGCAAGATTTTTACATAATTATGATATAACATTGAAGGTTGTGCAATGTAACAGCAATATTTAGACTTAGGGTTACCACCTGTTCGATAGAATACAGAACGGCTCCGTATTTCACTGAAAGAATGAACATTTTGTTTTCTAAATGATAGTTTCCGGATATGACCATATTAATTACCTAAGGCTCGTATTTCTGTGTGTTTATTATAATTAAGTCTATGATTTGATATTTAATAGAGCAGTCTGACTGAGCGGTGGTAGGCAGCAGCAGGCTCGTAAGCATTCATTCAAACCACACTTTCCTCCGTTTGCCAGCAGCTTTACGTAATGCTTGAAGCACAGCGCTGTTTATGACTTCAAGCATATCAACTCCCGAGATTAGGCTGGCAATACTAGAGTGCTTATACGAACATCCAATAGTCAAAGGTATATGAAATACAAATGGTATAGAGAGAAATAGTCCTATAATTCCTATAATAACTATCATTTATCTTCTTACCTGGGAATATTGAAGACTCATGTTAAAAGGAACCACCAGCTTTCATATGTTCTCATGTTCTGAGCAAGGAAATTAAATGTTAGCTTTCTTACATGCAAATATTGCACTTTTACTTTC